>NC_090707.1:12427500-13027500 GCF_040954835.1 Lepisosteus oculatus
TCTTTTTGAAGAAAAAAAAGGACCATGAGTAATTTAGTTATGAAAAACAAATTTGCTAACAATCCTCACAGGACCATAAATCATAAAATGGAGGTAACATTTTTGATATGATGGCTTTATATCAAGACTATAACAAGTACTTTCAGTAATCAGGTATTAATAAAGAAGGGAGAAAAAAGATGCATTGAGTCTCTACATGTTTTCTATAAAACAATCCCAGAGTGTATGGATAGTGTTTTGCTTGGACTGAGGCAGGGCTGCTAGCTAAATTAAGCCATTGTGACTCAAAATCCTCCTTTAATAAGGTTCATGCTGTCTACAACTTCATCATTTTCTGCTGAATGATAATTACTTTATTCAATCATGTTCAAGGTTTTAGTGAAAGCTAGCATTGATTGATTAACTTCAATTACCATGCTTACATTTGCATAGATAAAAACTGCTTTTCAATTTGTGAGTGGCACGCCGGTGGAAACCCTGCGTTGATATTTGCATTTCAATGTGAACGTTGAAGAATAAAGGTGGAAGAGAGGTCTGATCAGTGCTAAGCCCTTTCTGCTTCAGTGCTTTAGAATTTTTCCATAAACACTCTTGTTATGATGTTGGTTTGCTCAAGCCACTCTGAGGTAACTGACGATGATCCCTGTTTACAGGCAGGCTTGACGGCTTTCCTGTCTAGATTAGGTGGATTTCACTACAATAAGGAGAAGCACAACCTGATTTTTTTCCCCTCTGTATACAGGTTTCCTTAACTCATCTTTGTTGTTTCCGTGTGTTTTCCAAAGCGGTTGTTTTGGAATATGAAGATCCTTTTTAGAGAAGTAAAACCGGTGTATGTAGTTTCAAACTCTCCTGTCAATTTTGGCTGCCTAAGTATTTTACCTCAATGAACAATTGAGTTTGCTCTCAATCACGTCACGCTCAGAGTACTAACTGTTACTGGTGAGAATCATGGTAGCTGCTGTCTTCATCCTTGTAACAACTCAGATAAGATACTTTATGAAGCCTAGATGCGTTTTCTGATTTTCTGTGACATAGACCCTACCCCTGTATTGGTTTCATGAAAAAAAAACAGTATTCTTTCAAAAATGACTGGAAAGTTCACCACCCTGTTTTTGCTAATTGAACTGAAAAAGACACTGCCCTAGGAGACTCAGTAATGCTTTGCTTCACATTGGGTTGCATGGTTTGTTCTGAAGTTCTGCAGATTACAAAAAGCATTTAAAACACCCACATATAACAGAATGTTGTAAAGTTGTAGATTATAGGTTGAGAGTGACATCACGCCATTTTCTAAAAAGTTCAAGATAAGCATAAGTTTACCTGCGTATTTGCCTGCATACTGTATTCTCCCGGTTGTCATTGTAAATGAGAATTTGTTCTCAGTTGACTTATCTGGTTAAATAAAGGAAAGGATTATAATTTTGCTTTGATTAGTATTGCCTGATAATGATGTCTCTGTTAATCGGGCATCCTGTTCATTTGCATGATTTTACACTTCTCAGTGCAATTTTTGGATAAATTAGACAGACTCACTTCTTTGTCAATACAGTGCTGAATGAATTACGTGAAAGACTGAAGTCTGAGCATTAAAATGTGCAGGATTACACCTGTGAAATATGCAAATGCATTTCAACAATAATGACCTTATTTATTTTAATTTACAAAGTTTAAATTAGCATTATGGTTACTAAATGAACTGGAAGTTAATAATCAGTTGTGTTTTACCGATGATGCTTAACAAGCTTACCCTTTAATTCCTTGTAGAAACTAAATGCTTTTCTTTAACCCTGCAAGTCATATTATCACATATGTACTTTAAATCATCTTATAGCATAATCACATATTCCTGCCTCGGAGGGTAATTCCCAGATGGCAAGATATGATTAGGCAGTTCACTTTACTATTTTGAAATGAGCATCTGGAAACACAGGTTGCATTAATACTACAGGGTCTTTGTATTTTTGTAAATTAATGTTATATAATTAATTCAATTATCAGAGCCATCATAAATGTGTAGTAAATAGATTCACCCATGTCCTACAAATAAGGAAATTCTTGTCCTTTTTGTGCACAGTACTATAGAACCCTACTTGTCAAAACTTTTGAAAGTTTCTGTTGTACGTCCTTGACTTCACCAAATTTAAGCAATTAATCTGGTTTACTGATTTTCTTACTGTTGTTGCTTGGTGAGACCACAGACAAAGGAACTATTGTGATCAGACAAAAGAATAAGTATTTGAAAGAAAATAAGTCAAGTTCTTTATTAATGAAAAGACAAACATCTCTAGTTTGTTCTGCTCAGACTAAACACAGCTACTGACACACATTCAGAACAAGTTCTATGTAGACAAGAAAACGGTACTGCTTGCATCCTTATATACAGTATAGTACTGCTGAAGAGCTTTTGACTGTATAAATGAATAACACATCTGAGGTGAAGGTTACTAATGCATTATGTGGATTCAGTACCCAACATATCCTTTCTTTTTTTAGTTTGTTTTCTTCGTCAGTTTTTTATATAATTTACATATCGTTAAAATAAGTGAACTGTAGATTGTAAGTACACAATATTATTATTAATTTCTTTGCATATTATGGTAAAGACCAAATTGGAGACAATTAGTTTTGAATTAGGAAAGTGTGGCACTGCTAATTAAAGCCCTGTGTTTTCAGACATTACCTCAAATGTTCCATATAAAAACTATAGAGGACTACAGTTCATTCAACAGTTGCATCTTACTCCTCAAAACACTTTAAAGTGAGAAACACAAGATTTGTATATGGGTTTCTGTGGCAGTGTGTGCAACTTTTTCTCAGTAGACGCAATTATCTTTCATCATTGTTTTGCAATGGAAGAAATAATAATGGACTTTTCTCACTCTGACATTAGTGTCTTGGCCATCACAAGTATACTTTATTGTTATATTTGTTTTAATGGCAAATGTAAGGAAGACCTAAAGGGGTTAATGTGTGTCCCTTTATTCACCATTTCCCTATTTTCCATATCTCACACAGGCCAGAAAGATCCCTGCTTTACTCCAGAGTGCTTCCTGCTGGGAGACACAGAGCTGATATAGCCACAGCCTAGACAGTGAGGCAAGTCTGGTGTCTCCTCATCCCTGCCTCACCTCACTTCATCTGGCTTCCTTCCAGGCTCTTTGCTGTCCATTTGATAGATTCCTATGCAATTTCAAATGCACTCATGAGGCGCTGTCAATCAATAGTGAGCACAGTGAAATATGAAATAAAAACAGAACGTTCTAGTGGCAGTTTATACAGTATTTAAGGGCTGAAATGATTACCACGATATGACATGAAACAACGCCATTCTTAAAAACACATTCTTAAATGGGGAAAAAAATCATCTGAACATTGCAAGTGTGAAGTTTCAAATACAGAATAAAATAATGAAGCTACCCAAATTAGTAGTTCATTTTTGGTCCATGGTGATTGTGTGTTTCAAGTTTCTTTCAATAAGCAATTTAAACTTTTTAAATGCGATTCATCGACATTGTTGTAATAATCACTAAGACTGGGATCAACTAAAATTGATTGGCTTTCTACAAAAAATAATTTATCATTGATTATCATCCTATTCCAATAAAGTGATTACATTTAGTCTAAAAAAATGCATAAAACAAAGCTAAATGTTTGAATAAGAGAGAATTCTGGTGATGCACCGGGTATTCAATCCTTATTTCAAACAAGCTCAACTTGAGATAGACTGAGCACCATATTCTATTGCAACCAGTAATAGAGTTCATGTTGAGGTATAATAAAGTCATACATTGAACCTTGTTCACAGTAAAGAAATACCAATTTCTGCCCACTGAAAAATAAGATTGAGAATGTTAACAAAGCAAACAAATGCAGTGAAATCAGGAAGGAAAAGCTGTCTTCAATTTATGCCCTTCTTTTGGAAATATTTAGCTTCAATTTATTCCTTCAAATGCAAGAATTCTGGGCTGTTGTGCATCATTGTTTACCTTGCAAATCTGAATATGGCTATCTTATATCTCAGCACCATTGAACAGGTTAGGGCTTAAAATCCCTTGGGATTCAGGGCTATGATTATGCATTGAAGGGGATGAACCATTGCCCTTCAGTGATTGAAAGACCTTCACCAGCTTAGGCCCTTCTTATTATGTATTTGCATTGCTCAGTTCATTGGAGATACAAGAGACATTCATTCGCTAGCCAGTTAGCTTCTGGCCATTGCAAACCCACTCTTTACCAGACTTACTTAACATTCTAGAATTTAGAATCCACACCTTCTGCAAAATCAGTGCAATTAATAGACATCCACAGATGTCTGATGGGGAACAGAATCTGGTAGTTTACCTGCAACGTCTTTCATGACGTACCCTTTAGGTGATATGCCCAAGGAACACCAAAGGAAGACTCAAACCCCTACCCATCTCAAAGCTTGCATTGATGTTTAATCAAGGGTTCCACTTATCTGGTTCATTTCCATGTCATTGTTCCAGTTTATTCCAGATAAATTGACTGGCTAATTATGTATGGACCTAAGGCCTGAAGTGATCAACTATGTAATTTCAATTATTTATCCTGGTGAGAGGCTGACCTTAGGAAAGAGAATTATATACACACCTAAGTTAAACTTTGGCCCAGGGGGCTGGCACATCAACATTTATATTCAAATATGGGACCATAGGTTGACAAATATCCAGTATAGGTTCTATGCAATTAACAAAGAAGAAATAAATGGCGATTATAAAAACAAAGCATTAAAGTATAGCTTTGGATAAGTGAATAAGATAACAATGATAATCACAAACAACTAAACACACTCTATTGTTCTATAGATAGTTAAAAATAATAATTACTTCATTTTTGTACCGGAAAAAAATGCTCCTTGCATTTTTAAAGCTTAACTGGTTGATTTTATGGTACACAATATTAGTTATGCATGGATTCCAATTCTGAAATCAAGTGGTCTAAAGTAGCGCTGCATAAACACAAATTATTTGTGCATTTTAATATGCCCATGCATGTCTCATAACTATGCATTACTTTATGCTTTTATAATTGACAGAAAATATAAAGCAGGTTATGGGTCACCTATTAAAACTACTTTTCATTTAGTTTCTTGACAGCCCAATACATAGATGCAGGCTGAATTTGTTAAGGACACACAGTACACGCAGTGCAAGGGACATTTCTGCTTAAATCCAAAGGAAATCCCCCAGGGCCTCTAACCACCTCTGTTTTAATTGCACATGAGACTCCTTTTACATTGTGTGTGGAACTTTTATATATAAAAACCAATAGTGAGCATTTCTAAACGTGTTATGTTGTCCAAAATGTCTGCAATGTATAAAAGTAGAAAATATCAACTAATACTTTTTTAGAATTTATGCAAAACTAACTGGAGTATATGAAGTATGAATGGAAAAGATCTCCATCCACCGTTATATCTAATTAGATGGTAATGGTATTATGCACTGTAGCTCTCTTCATTTTAATGCTAGGTTTTGAATATATTGTATATTTAGTTGTAGATTTAAAGTATCTTGGAAGAGACTTTGCTTTGGAAGAGTTCTTTCTTTTGCAGGCTATTTATGTGTCCAGAAAGTAGCTCTTGACATTGGATGACAAGCCACCTATTTGGGATTTACTGCAGAAAGCAGACAGCACCCTGACAACCTCAATGATCACTTTACTTTCACATGGCATTTCTCATTTTACCAAAAGTTTCATGCACATGTGGAAAGGATCAGCTTTATCAACTTGAATAAACTTGTGCCTCCCAGTTGTCAAGTCAACCTAGCACACATACAAATCAGTAGAAATAATTGCACTGGATGATATAACACTTGCATAAAATACTCTCACATGAAAAATGACTACTTTCTTTTACAGAAAACAAGGCATTAAGACAAATGTTTTGTTTTGTTTTTTGTTGTATTGAATTGCCTTGCCAAGATGAGATTAACAGATTTTGAGGCATTTCCTGTCCATATAAATCAAACTCTTTCAGAAATACCCACAGAGCTCATCACAACAAGTCTATTCTACAGTATATGGCAGCCAGACAAGCTGCCCTCACTTATCGGCATGGCCCAGCTCTCAAGTCTTTCCAAGCCCTTTGCCTTATGGGTATGATAAAGATGCCATCATCACAAGGCATGTAAAACATTATGCTGTTATGACAGAGCAAATTATGACTATTATAAAAAAATTGCTATGTGAGGGTGTTACATAATTTAGTTAACCCTTTTTTTCACGAGGCAATTCTGTATATCCAAATCATGCCAAAAGCATGTTAGGGCAAAATGTACAAGAGTGTACTATACAACTATCAAAGTGTGTTCAAAGTAAATGTCAAGAATATATTGTTATCTCAACTTTTACGAATCCTAGATTTATACACTAGGTTAATCTTAAACTGAACAGTGTATGTGGATACATTATACATATCTTTTCCAATTTTGTGTATTCCAGTGTTTCTTTTTGCTGTTTCTGGTGTTAAAGAGTGAATGGTTGTCTTCTTTGCTAATTGTCGAAAGCCATTATTATTCCTACCTTTTCTAATGGACGCTCTTACTGTACATGAAACACAAACATTTTCACCATTTTACAATTGATTTTATCATTCTGCTCTGTGCTTCATTATGATTTCAGAATCAGTTCAAAATAACCATCTCAGATTATTGTTTTACTTTTACTTCCACTGAATCAATACAATAATACATTCATAGAGATTTTAGCTCACTATAACCAATTCTTCTTAAAGCTGGAAGTTCTCTGCAGCTTGTGAAAGCTGGTGCAGCTTCAAAGGCTGTTTTTTTCCAGTTTGGCTCTGTCCAGTACCTTCCCTGCCCCCACATCTATTATGGCTACACTGCAGGAATACTTTACTGGAGAAACACTCGAGAAGCTCATGATAAAACAAAAATGTAGGAAGTGCAGGAATGCAGAACTCTTTTATTGCATTTCCAGCAGCCTAAAATAGCTTTGTATTGCTCAAATGTAAATCTGTGTTTTATGGCTATAAAAGTGCTACAATAAAAGATATCTTGTATTTTTACTGCGAAAATTAACATGCATCCCACTTACAATTAGCAACACAGGCTGACATTGTAGCCTACATTCAGGGCCCATTTAATAAGGCCTTTGTGGCACGCTGAACACTGGGAGAGGAAACAGAATTGCAAGTATTTTTGGTTGAGTCACTGAGTTCAGTATTGTTTTCTTGTTGTCTTAGTGTGCAGAAGAGGCTAGAAACTGAGGAATGAAAAAAAACAGTAGTGCAATTGTGATATTATATAAGAAACTGCATAAAACTTCGATTCTTGAATGACAGAAAACAAAGGGAAAATTGTAAAATTTTATATTGATATATCTGTGCCTGACCGCAAATGAAAACCACAAACCGCAAACTTTTCTAGTTTGGAGTCTGAACATTTGAAACTCACTGGTATTTCAGGAAGCACGTTAGTAGAATACAGTAAAACACTCAGGTATTTGTACAGTATGTTCATAATATCAGTGCCAAACTTTTTAAGGCAAGCTGACTGGATCGTACTTATTTAATTTGATAGATGTGCTGAATCTTTCTCTCTATATTAGTGTTCGTCTTTTTTATTTTTTACTGTCTTTGGATTTTAAATCCTTATGCATATTGCTGGAGTTTTTATAATGTGCTTTGAAGATGAAATTCTCCTTTGTGTTTATGTGTATATGGGACACCACTTGTAACCATAAAAAAGGGATCTGTTTTGTGAAAGCTCAACTTGTTTAGATGTTTTAAAAGATAAGTTGTTCCTATTTAACAAAGTCACGGATAGCATTTAGCTAGGAAGAAAGTTTCCAGCACAACCGCAGTGATATATACACAAACACACAACCAACATAAGACAAACAACATATATCTTTGAGGGAGCAGGCCAAGCCCTCTTTACATAGGTAATGTTTGCTAAGGGGGTCAGTCAAAGGCAAAGACAATTTGCACAATTAAAATAAAGAATTAAAAAGTATTTAAACCATGATATATATGTTAATATATAAGCACTGAAGATCAAAGATGTTGTATAACAACCTAATAAACAACAGCAACAAATTATCAGGAAAATAAAAATCCTAACTGTGGCAGATACTGTAATTTGACATTTAAGGTAAATTCATTATGCTATTTTAAATTTGTCATCCAAAGGGGTTGATTCATAGGGAAATAATATTGAGATAAATAGTTTTATGCATACTATTAGCTTAGGAACAAGTAATAGGTTTATTCCATGCTGAAAAAAAGAAGAAAGAGAACACAACGTTTCGGCCGTGGAGCCTTCTTCAGGTGTGAGAGAGACAAGGCAGTAGGCAAAAGTAATGTAGCGGGAGAACAAAGGCTGGGAGGGAAGAGGAGTGAGAGGCGGGAGCAGAGGACAGAAAGAGAGGTCACAATACTATTAGCTTATTAAGGCTGATAGTATGTGTGGCCACCAGCTGAAATAATACATCTGACATGCATGCATTGCACCAGGTTACCTATTCTGTCTTGTACAATATGAATAAAAGAAGCTAATGTTTTCACTAACATCTAACAATCCACAAGTGCCACCTGCCATCTTCTTGGCCAATGAAGATTCTGAGCACTGCGATGAATCACACCACAGCACGGCAAAGTCACCTTGCCACGGCACCCAGTTTTGACCTGCAATTTGAGTGGCTGCATCAGCAGGATTCTGTGTGTGTTCACTGATCTCTGAGCCCTAGATTCCACACAGCAACAGTGCTCATCCCATGAACATTCAATGAATGGTCTAAGGTCTGACACACAGGAGTCCATGATACTCCATGACACTCCAGCCCAAACTATCTCACTTAGGCTTCCCAATCAATTGGTTTGTTACATACTGTCTGAAGTTTATAAAGGTTAGATCCTAATCTTGCATCACTCCCTCCACTCACCTACATATTGTTATGAAGTGTTCTTTCAGGACCGTATGCAGACGACACAATCTGGAAGGGAGTGAACACACACAGGGGGGAGACGAGGAAAAAGGGGGAACAGAACCAGGCGCTCCAGGTACCGGACTCGGCTGGTTCAGGAAACCAATGCAGAGCCCGGAACAGAGTGAGCGTCTAGCTTTTGTAGGGAGGCAGGAACGGGAAGCAGGTGCACTAAATCAACTAAAAAGTGAACGAGCCGGAGTGCCCCTAAGAGGGAGGGACTACAATCGTGACACATTTGTTGCACCAAGACTTCCCTTCGCGTATCTCCCTGGAATTTCTCTCCCCAGCTACTATATCCTTGTATAGTATGACTGTGCAACACTCAGTAATATCAACTTATGCAGTCCTACTCAAAACCTCAAACCACTTTGCAACAAGCGCTGGAGGGCATATCAAGTTCACACAAAAGGTGGCCCAGGTCAGAACTGAGCCCAGGACACATGACCCATGAAGCATCAGTAATAACCGGCAATATGCCACACCAATAGTCAATCACCTTTTCTGAGCTAAGTACTGTAGTATTTCCAAAAGTTCACAATTTAAAGCTGGGCAAATACATTACGTGACAGAATATGTGCCATGCAATCAAGTCCAGAGTGTTAGTCCAGAGTGAATGCTAGCAGTAGAAAAATCATGGGAAACAATGAGATTGAAGAAGGTAACTACAGAAAAAAAAATACAGTAGGTAACTATGATGACACATAATTTTTCATCTTCTATGCAATATTGGGAAGCAAAAAAAGACATACAGAAAGTTAGGACACTCATCACATTATAAACCACTTTCTTGTTTATCCTGGTATCCTTATCATTCTGGAACAAAAATATTTTATTTTGTACCTCTGTATGGCATAAATCATTGTAAATAACATTAATCTATGTATTGATTATTTGTATCTGTCTTACCTGATGTGGGCCTACCACATTGTGATACAGAGCCTGTCTTACCCCTGGTTTAAATGGAGGCTTTCCTGTCCATCAGTAGGAACCAGGGGCGGAGCTTAGAGTATTCAACCTGCCACTCATGGTGTAGCAAGTCTTGCCAGGGTGACTGCAACAGTCTGGTGTGTGCAAGCTCATTTGGAACTGCTCATAAGAATTTCCTTTGGAAAACTGCAGTTTACTATTTTGTTGAATGATTTCTCTTCACTTAACTGCAGGGGGGCACTTTAGTAAAAACTTTAGTAAAAATCTTTTTGTCAGGCTTATGTTTTTATGATGGAGCAAGTAATAGGTTTGTTCCATGCTGAAAAGAGAAGAAAGGAAACGCAACGTTTTGGCCGTGGAGCCTTCTTCAGGCCTGTGTTTTTATGATGCCTGTGATTACCCCTGGACTTACTATCAAGTGGTTTTGTCCAAAATATACATAGTCAAAAATGTAGAAATGCACTAGCAAGACCTCAATTAGAAAATTTAAGTCTAAATTGTTTGTTGCCACGTTACATAAGAAAGTTGCTGCTCTGGAATCAGTCCTAAAAAAAACGAACACTGACAACTGAAAAATCTAGAACTTTTAAATCTTGATTTGAGAAAACTATGAGAAGACCCAATTCATGTTTTTCAAATCTTCCAAGGACTGGCAAATTCAAACCAACAGACTTCTTTGGATTCCACAGTGAAACGCAAATCAAAGAACACAAGTGGGAATTATAGGGAAGTGCATTTAAAACTGAGACCAGTTAACAGCATTTAACACAAAGGCTTGTGTTTGCCTGGAATAATCAATGCAGCCATAATGTTGAACCTGGGCTTCTTTCTAGGATAAGATCATTGGATCAATTAGCGACTAGCAGTCAAACAAGCTAGATGGACCAGACTGCCCTCATCTACATAGTATATCCTTTCTTATGTGCTTTTTTTTAAATTCAAATAATTATTTAAAGACATAGTCAATAATATTAAATATACGTACAGTACATGTATAGTGCTTTCAAAAGTATTATGACAGTGAAGTCTAAACTGGGATTTGGGAAAAACATGGCTTATGACTACAGTATACAATAGGTATTTTATTTTTAATAAATTCGATTCAATTTTACCATTTCAATTTGGGACAAATTGGGACAAACTGGGACAAATTGGGACAATGGGAATTTCAATTGGGACAATTTTCTGACACGTCTCTTGTTGGTCAGGGGTTTGTTATTGGCTAATTTGGCACTCATAAATGAGCTGAGAGCATCCACAAAATCTGTTTCATTTTGACTTGTGTGTTTGGAGTCTGTAATAGAAAGTCAGAAATAAACCAGAGAACTTTCTGTTAAATGAAATCAGGGAAATAGGTCATACAAAGAAAATAAAGCTCAATCAGTATCATCAGGCATGCCAAAATCAACAATTTTAATACTCTTAAGAAAAAAGAAACCACAGGTATAATTACCAATCAGCCAAGATCAGGTCAGCCAAGAAAAAAACAGCAGCAGTTGATGACAGAACGATTATCAGAGCTGTCAAGGAATACCCTAAAATAACTTTCAGTGAAATCACTAAAGACCTTCAGAGCACTGAGGTGAAGGTATCTTAAATCAACAGTTAGCAGAAGACTGAGACAGCAAAATTACAAAGGCTACACTGTAAGTTGTAAACCTCTGATCAACACCAGCAACAGAAAAGCCAGGTTAGAATTTGCTCAGCACATGATAAAGCTTTACCAAAGTGATGGAAAGTTTAAAGTCTGGAGAGAGAAAGGAACTCCAGATGTTTCAAAAACAACAGTTACTCAATGAAGCATGGTGGTAGTTTGGCATGTGTGTTCACTTCTGGAGCTGGCTCATTTTTATTGGTAGCAGTAGCAGAATTCTGAAATTTATAGGAACATTTTGTTTGCTTATGTAGAAGAAAATACTTCCATAATTATGGGGTGGCACCACGCAGCTACAGTATAAAAATGACCCAAGTACGAAGTGGAAAAGGTTGGACTGGCCAAGTTTTTTTCATGCACAAGAAAAAAATATAGTAAGGAAGAACACCCCAAGAATAGGCTAGAAATTTTAGTTCCTGCTAGACAGGAATTTTGCTATTTTCAATAATTACACATTTGATTAGCTTAATAATTGATTAGCTCAATAGTAATTCCATGCCAATAAGGCCTTATTATGAAACCAAATACTGACTATAACACTCTGAAAAAGTGCCCCAATACTGTGGTCAGTAGAAATTATTTGGTTGAATGCAAAGTACGTTTTTATTATAATACAGGGAACTCAGATGTTCAGATCTTCTCTTCTTTGTTCCAATCATATTCTTATTTACATAGTGCATCTAATTTAATTAGCTGCATTAATGGAAATACTTCTAACAAGACTCCAAGGTGATTTATAGGCAAGTATACCTTTTTGAAGTGAATACTATGTGTAATCAACTGTAAAAGACATTAAGAGAAATCCTATATACTGTATGTCTAATTTAGAAAATAATTAGGTCAACTGTTTACTTGACTATTGTACTTCAGCTGGAACAAAAAACAGATGAGACAAAGCCATCCTGGAAGGGAGTTTGAAAATTCTGTTCTAATATGTTCAAACATTTACCCCCAGATAAAATGGATATTATACTATTTAATTTGTATTAATCTCATGATCAGATATTAATTATTTGACTGAAGAGAAAAAAAATTATCATTCTGGAAGACACTGTATACTGGCATTAAATGAGACAAGTAAAAAGGTAAAAAAAAACATTTTAAAAAGGTCCTGCATGGACATCAGAGATTAAGGAAATTTGTGTTGAACAAAACTGTTGTTTCATCACACTGTATCTTCACATGCATCTTAATCAACATGTCTAGGTTTGAAGGCTTCTGTGAATCTGATTTTGTATTAAAAGCATCAATAAATATTACAGGCATAGTGACATCCAATGTATGCAAATATTTATTTATCTCTTAATGCTTGTAGCCTGGTGTGTTCAGCTTTTTTGAAATAAGAATTAAAGTAGAACAAACTACAGATGAAAATGTATCTACAGTATATAAATATATTTAAGTGAATAGTGATAACAGCATCTCACTGTGTTCCTCTTTCCTTTAGTCTTTTGTTCAACATCACTAAAGCTAAGAGCGAGGCTAGAAAGGAAAGAAATTATTCAGCACAGACCTGAAACTACTTTGACATCACTAAAGGTCAATTGTCAGCCATCCCAACAGCCATCCGTGACTCCTAAGGCTTCTGATAACTGAATTTCCAATCGCATTTCTTTTTCCAGAAAGAGGAATGAGATGCAACAGTGTAAACTTACTAATGTTAAAATGTGAGCATCAAAAATAAAACTGAGAAAGTATGGAGAGAAATGAAAAAGTAGTGACAACATTTAAAAATAAAATAATCAATTCAGCCCTGATTTTATTAATCAAGAAAGCTTTCTCTCGCTATAGAATAAGAAATTTCCTATTTTAAACCAGATAGAAAGATTTCCAGCTTTTAATCACAAAATCTGAGCCTCATGTATTGGTAAAAGGAGATCATTAATCATAGGCATAATCAGATGACATCAGGTCATGTCCTGTTAAGTGTGTTTTCCTCATTATGTTAATATGCTATCTGCATTTATCTGAAGGATGTGTTTTGTGCTTTTCTGTGCTTTGACAGTTCACTTCATGACAAGCTGGGGTAACATTAAAAAATAAGGATAAATTAAATGGAAATTCTTTTTTTAAGTCATGTATCTGACCCCATCACTATCTAGATTATGAGTAGAAAGTGAAAGTTGTTTTTTTTAAATCAGAACAAAAAACCAATACATTAAGCAAATACATTTAGACCATAACATGTTCTGTTTTGAATTACTGTGCTCAAAAAGGAAAGCTGTTTTGTATCTAAAAGTATAAAATTGAAGATAACGCTATAGATTTCTTTGACTGCCATGGGTATTACAAATTCCTTAACAGGACGAAGTGCACAAGTATACAACTCATATGGGTTTTTAAGCACATGTAGGATGAACAAGGACCTGCTGTGTCTAATAACATGCAGAATTGGCAAGATTGACTGCTTTATAAGGTAGAAAAGCCTAGCTTTAGCTTTTAAGGTAGAGAAGCAGAGGAAACTAGGACATAAACAGAATGTAGACAAAGTGTTCCAATCCCATATCCCTGTCCTAGTAGTGACAGTATCCATCCTTTATGTGCTTTGTTCAGAGAAGCTTAGCAGTATATTTCTCAGCTACTTCTGTAACATTTGTAACAACACAGAAAGATCATCTGTAATGCTGCAGTAATATGCAGCTAACAATAATAAATTTTGTCATTCAGAACAAGGTTTGACCATGACTTATCGTTTTTGTGACTTATCATAATATACAGTACTACCGCAGAATCTTGACAGGTACCTTGTGATAGAGGACGTGATCCAATCACAAGGATAAGTCAGGCACCACTGAGCCTAAGGGATGTTTCCAGAGCACCATGGACAGCTAGTGTTCCAGAGAATATCAGAATTCCCTTCATCTTAATACACTGTAAGGCTGTGGTCGCACGTTATTGTCAACGTACGATAAGTTTGATTAAATATGGGTCTACCATTAGAACACATTCAGTAAATAACCAATAGTAACAAGTTACAGCCCATTTTCTATTGATTAAAAATAGTACAATAATTAAGTGCAAATGTCCTGGCATCCAGATGATGTTTTAGATCTTATAGGTCTGTGTCTATATGATATAAGCATGGTCATATATACTGAGAGGCATTAAAAATGCAACAAAAGTGTAGTGGCTCCAATAGCATTTGTTGTATTATTTATGTTTCTCTGTAAGTTCATTGTTTTAAAAAACGAATCCTTACATCTGGGATTTATCCTTTGAATATCACAAAAGCCACCAGTTCTGGTGAGGGTCGTGGCAAACTGGAGCCTGGAGCACAAGGCAGGACTGAGAATGTGCAACAGCTCTCACCCTGTGTGGGAAAGAAGGCTGCTGAGAAAGGGGAAATTAATAGTATCCAACATATCTAAAGCAGGAAACCCAAAAGAAAACAATAGCAAAGGTAGACCACACACAAGACAGGCTGACCTGCTTGCCAACATTTCTAGCTACCATATCCCTATTCAGAATGCACTGATGGACAAAATTCTAGAAATTAATATAAAGTGCCAATTTCGGATTGCTGTACTTTGCAACTGCTTTTATTAAGACATGCAGAACATTGAATACAGAACATTGAACAAAAGCTTTTACTGTATCTACTGAGATACTCTCAAAGTAGTTGTCATTGCTACAGCTACACCTGTGTCCTGCAGGACCTACAGTAGGACAGCATACAATAGCTTATATGAAGTGGCTCGAGTAATTTCCAAAATCTCTGCTTGCCCTTAATTCGATGTGGTTTGGGTTGTACATGAGGACTAAAAAGAGCACCGAAGCCAAGTTGAATTTACATTTTCCTACCTTACATTTTTCCTCAATAGCAATGTAATTTAAGCTTTCTGTTTATAATGTCAAATGCTTCCAAACTTAGCATCTCACTCATTTTTAGTCTTGTGTGGTATAATGTTATTTTTATTTACCAACAGGGAATCAATTAAAACATTCACAGCTTACTTTTATTTTTTAAAAATAATAAATCTTTGCCCACATGAGAATTGTATCCCAGAGGTTCCCAAAGCTTATTACGTGTAGGAGGAGACCCACTTTATCCAGCACTGAAGTGCAACACCCACTTGGGTGAGATGTGGCAGTCATTCTGTACCAGACAGCTCCCTACACCTTAGATAAGATTGTGTGAGCCCAAAGCAGAATGCATCACCAATAATGGGGATAATGCCCTTACTATTACAAACATGCTGTGGAATATTTAGTAATCAACAAGTCGTGACCACTGTTCAACATTTCATCCTAGAGCATTATTCGTTTACACTATACCTTGGCAATGCTGAGCTTTCTAGTCCACATACTGACTTACAAACTAACTTACGGCAGTAACTTGTATCCCTCAGAAGTCTTCCATTTCAATATGGACCAAGTCCAGCCATGTGTAGTCTGACAATATCAGGCTTCAAGCTGGTAATGAATCTGTCCATGGCTCTTTATATCTACAAAGTTATTATTACTGTACTGTAACTTAAGCACATATAAAGTTGCTGTTTGGGGGGCAGTATTACCATGATTATACTATTTTTTGTACTCTTTTAAATCTGCCTGCATATGACTAGCTAGTTTTGCTGATTATTCAAATAGTAATTATCAGAAACATTTGAAAATAAACATGTACGGTTCATAAATAATTACTGTATTATACAGTACAACTGAAGAAACAGATTTCAAAATGCTGGTGATTAATAGGATTTGGCCTATCAACTGACAGAAAAAAGAGCTACCTATACAAAAATCAAAAATTGATTGACTGGTTAAGTGTTCACTTTGCTTAATCAGAACCCCACTAATCATAGATAATTCAATTATATACAATAGGTATACATGTTCTTTGTAGGTTGTTTCAGAGCTTTGTTTAACCATTGTAGAATGAAATTATTTTTCTGTATCCCAGCATGAGTAAATGATTATAAAAAGACAAGAAAGGGCTATAAATCAAAACAGAGTGGAGAGCAACCTTCACACATATAGCAAATCTATATTAAGAACTGTAATACACTATGATTCAGAAAATACTTTATTATACATGTTTGAGAAATATTGTTAAAATATTAAAATATCTGTTTAATCATAGCAATAGTAACCTTCTCTAGAATCTGTGCTAGAGTTCCTTTAAAGTACCTCTTTATATTTTTTATTGTTACATGCTAAATGTAATTTAGTTGAAGTCCATGGAGTCTGATATCGGGGTTCAATTTATGTAACACTGACCTGAAATTTATAAATTAACTGAGAGTGTTGTTCAGGCAGCAGAAAATAAACCTTCAAGCTATTTACTGTCTCCTTGATATATGAAGTTTGTGGTTTTGATTGTGTGTGATTATGTTCAGAGATGGTGACCTTTAGTGGCAACAGTATTGAAGTGTAATGAGGACATGTTTGATCACAGATGTACAGTGAAGAGCTAAAACTGCTCTCAGCCCTCTCGGTGTTTAAAAATTGACCCAATACAATACATATTGGAAAGATTCCATTATATTTCACAGCTTGAAGTGTAACATAGAAGAGAAATGGTTTGGGATATTATTTAAGCAACCCGTTCTTAAAACAGTGTTTAACACCATGCATGGTAAAAAAAAACATACCTTGAAAAAAGTATATAAGGACCTGCATACTGTAAAGCATGCTATTGGGCAATAATCAACAAACATAAACACTTGTAAGTTGTAAATCAATGAGCCTGAAATGTATTTTGCTTTGAGCAGTACTAGGAATTTACTCTGGGCTTTATTATGAATAAAAGCTTCAAGTTTCAGATTCACATGGTGAAAATCAATTTATGAATTTATTGAACAACAAAACAATCATTCACAAAAAATAAAGACTTTTTTAAACATCCAGAACTTTTTTTTCCAGATTTTTTTTTTAATTTTGTCTATGAATTCCATTATCTTTAGTAATGTAGATTTTTATAATTAGGTAGTTTTTGTTGTAGCATGAAAATGGGCATATGAGAGATTATTGGCATGTCCAGAGCATCAGTGTTCTGAAACCAGAGTATATAATGTTTATACTGTATAGTATACTTCAATTTTTCAGCTGTTTACTCAGGTCTGTTCTTATCCATTTTTGGGGGGCAAATCTTACTCCATACTTATATTTTGTTTTCTCATAAAACACCAAACTCTGTTTCAATGTATGAGATGTGCTTGAGTCATTACAGGCAGCAATAAACGGCAGGAATACTGGTGAAACATTCATCATCAAAATATTAAGGCTTATGCATTGAGACAGCACATTAATCCACTATGCTATTAAGCCCCTTGGGACCAAATATTCCTGCTGAATTTTCAAGAGTTTGAAAATCCTTATTTAAATATAATATACTAGAGCTAATGGTAGAATCATGAAATGTATTTTCTGTATGTGGAGGAAGAGAGGGGGTTCAAATGTTTATGAAAGGGAATATATGGGAATATTTAACTTTATAAAAACTCTGCTGTTTGTTTGTAAGTGCTTTAAAAATAATTTTGGTGTGAAGTGCCATATTAGTAGAGTACTTCTTTATTGGCTCAAATGAAACTCAGATTTAGTGGTATAATTAGAAAATGGTGTTATACAAAATGACACTCAGTTCACTTCCTTGCTGTTGCAATGCACTATCAATTTGCAGTTAAATACCATCTTCTGGGACTAGTGAGACTCTTTCCTTGTCTTTACAGTTGAGCTGACTGTCTAGGCCGACAGTATACCTGTAGTATGAAAAAATGGAACACCAATTAGAAAGCTTTCACTGCTGCACCCATAGAAAAGCCAGGCGCTGATAAAGGTCAGTGTGAAATTTGAATGACAGGGCTAAAGTCTTTTACTCATAATTTTGTGTTTGCAATAGAATTCTGAGCAATTCACAGCCTTAAAGGCCTTAAGTGAGAACAGCAATTAATTGTAATGAATAATCTGACAAATCTGGTTGACATATGGCTGCTAATGCCCTCCTTTCTAGTGGGAGCAGTGGAAGGATTAGATTAACTAAAATGAAATCTGGGAGCACCATGCCATCTGCATGTTCAGTGAGAATCGGTACACGTTAAACGGTGAGTGGGTAGATTTCTGTCTTGTACTGAGCTCTCCCTAAGCTTTGGTAGATTTGGGAATAGTGGTTTTTATTATTAAGCCAGCTGCCTGTCAGAGCGCCAAAATAGCTCAGGCATATGCACTAATCGAGTAGGAAAAAATAATAAGTTTGTCTAAAAAGAATTACTAATGAATATAGTACAAACGCACAAAATTTAGATCTTTATTGTCAACATCATCTATATATAAATAGCTCAGAATGAAAACAAGTTGACATGCTTTTCTTATGTCTGAATTACCATATTTATGTTAATTGTTCAATGCATTGGTTTTGGTTTTCTGCCCTCAAAACTACATTATAAACCCTGCAAAGAATAAATTCAAAATTAGAACAATGTGGTGATGTGTATTTCACACTGTGATTTCATTACATTCATCCATGATTAGCTGTGTCATGTGAGTGTTTTAAATCCAGAGGATTTGTGCAGGAAGCACACATTTCAGTTTCTTTCTAAAATGGGAATCCACTTATTCCCCAAAAGATGTAAATCAAATCAAATGTCAAATATGTAATAATCGATAGATGTATATATTGCAGGTGTCTCCTGTTTGCACCTTCAATTCCCATACCATACAAGATGCCTTGTCTAGGTTAGGGTGGTATTGAGAGGCACCTGTGCCGCAGACTGGTAATAGATTATTTCATATACTTCAATGATCATCACAATATCTCCCAATATAGGAGTGGTCTATAAACTTCAGTAGGCAAGTCCAAGTACCAGAATAGCACAACACTTCCTAGGCTTGCTCAAGTTGTCACATTGTCAATAGATTGATCTTAAACAATCCAAAGACATGTGTTGACTTTCTCAAAACAGACAACACTTAAAGTTAAGACCAAAACTTAACATTCCATTGAGACCCTAGGCGTGAAAATATCTGGAATAAACACCTGGAGGGATAAAGCCCTTTATCTGTGATGTGGAAAGTTTGGCACTAAGGAAACATTCAGAATAAAGGTTTGCCATTATTCTCAAAGAGTCATTCAGCACTGAATTTTTACAGTTAAAAAATGTGTAGAACAAAATCATTTAAAAAATGCCAAAAAATCTGTTGCTTCTTGCTGTGTACAAGCCATTCATAAGTCATTGAGGTAAAAATAGGAAGGGGAGATTAATTAACAAAAAGTCAGTGCAATATTTCTCAATAAACATTTAAGAAAAATCAATTTTCAAAATTTACAGTTGTAAATGCTGTCACGTCTTAAATGTCCAGAGACCCATTTACTAGTTTGCAATATCAGAAACCCATCAGCAAATCGGTATGGTAAATAACATCCAACAATCTTCAAGAAGAAAGCTTGAACACAATCACATACTGTAATTATTGCAGAGTTCACCCCCTGTTCTTGCCTTTCCCTCGTAGGGCATCTAGGCATCTCTGATGCCAGCTAGTTGTCAGCAACCAACTGAAAAATGCTGAAGCCAGGGTACCTCAAGGTGTCAGATTTAAAGACCAAATGTGAGCTTCAAAGCACATTTACTGTATATCAATCAAGGGTTACTTGACAAACATCAGATTTTTAATAAAATAATCTTTTTTATTACTCAAATGTCAAAGTGCATGCTTAAATCTTATTGCAAAACATTTTGTGTTCAGATGTTTTAATTTTTAACTTTTATTTTGTTGAACACTGGTCTTTTTAGTCCATCAAAAATGACACCAGGATCTTATTAGTACTGTTGGAAACAGCTGAAAAAGAGTGCTGGGAAAAGATGACCTAGTCTAGCTCATGAGCAGTTTAATATTCTAATTATTAAGACTGTTTTATTTAAGATTTTTTTAATAACAAAGAGGAAACACACCTTCCATACACTGTTCTGCCTACAGCCATATGTGCTTTGTTAGGTTAAGAGATTTTAAACAAAACTACAAATCCGTATATAAACAAACAAAATGAGGATGTTAACATGACAAAGTCTGTCTTAGAGGGGTCTGTGAGTTTGCATTTTGGACATCTGTCTGACAAGTGTTAAGGGTTTGAACACCTATTATAAAACATGGAGTAATTATTTTAATAACACAGAGCAGGTGCCAGACACTAAATTAGTCACCGCACAACATGAACACAGCTTTACAAAAAAAAACTTATGGTTTTAGGTTTAACACCAAGGCTTCACAAATGAAGAGATCATAGCTTTAGCTATTTACTACACCTGTCATCTAAATTAAGTTCCTGTCTGTATATGAAAAAGGAAAAAAAATCAAGTAATAATTCTCCTCTTTCTAAAATGTATTTTTGAAAAGAAGACAGTTCATAAGTGGGTTTCGTATCTAATTGCAAGAATTGAATAAAGACTGGATTCTGAGAGTAACGGTGTTTCAGAGACCTAATTGCTAAGGAACAGGTCTTAATTTAAACTAGGGTAATTATTATGCAAAGCATACCCACCCAGAATGTTTGCATAACTATCACAAGCGTTTTCATAAATGATGCTTTAATTAGTCTTAATTAGAATTTGTTTAAGTCAGCAGGGAATGCAGAGCCCGTGAAATGATGTATGTAATAAGCATCAGGCTCACTTTTTTACTTGGGGAATAGAGCTGACAAAATCACATCACATTAAATTGATTCAGTCAGAATTAAAATTCTTATGGTATTAATTAAATGGGGGAGATCTCATTAGCAGGCTGCAGGGTGACGGAGAGACTCTTGTGCTACCAGATGTATTGGAGGCAGCACAGAACAAGATCGCCATTAGGCTAAAAGTAAGCCCTGTCTACTCTGAGGGAAACGTGGTGGCAGAATATTAATGGGGCATATTAAGGCGTTCGCGATCTACAGCTTTATTTAGGTTAATTTAGTCTATTTGGTTTGTAAAATTCAATAAAAGAAAACCTAATTACCTGCCTGGATACCATGTTATCTGTACTGATGAGTTCTCTCTCACAAAACAATTCTTCTGTTGTAATATGGTATTTAGGATGTAGTAACTCTTGAGTTGAAATAGATATTTACTCATTGTGCTCCTTGATATGATACGTTCACAGTGTTGCAGTATAAAATATTTGTTTACTTGATATTTTGGGAGTGGTGTTGCATAATTAATTTAATAGACTAATTTTTGAAAAGAGAAATTATTTTTTTTATTTGAAACATGAACACAGGACAATCAGTGCTCTGTTTTTTTTTCTGTCTCTCACTTTCTCCTGCTTCCCCAAGGTGGAATATGACATCTTCAGGTCAGAAAATTATTCTGTGTTGTACAGCAAAAGAAAAGAGAGATTGTCCTTCAAGCAGCTGTCAGTTTCTATTAATCACAACATACAAATATTAACACAAAAACATAAAAGCTAAAAATTGTACGTGATACAGTAGGCCTACCTTTATATTAGATTGCAAGCATACTCAATTTTTAGCATCAACTATGTTAAAAGGACTTACTATTGTTATTTTTCAAATTCTGTTTTAATGCTAACCTCTTCCCTTTTACTTACTACAACAATATCATATGAAATAAGGTATACTAGCCACCAATTAATAAAACTGTTACCCATCACATTTATTTTTCTTCATTAAAGTCTGTAAGTAAATTGTTTATAACGATAATAGCTTTAGTAAGACTTTATAGACATAATATTCTTCTACATTCCAACTCCAGTTTAATTTGCTAAAGCCTAAAAACGTAACTTCACAATAACAGGGATTGACTGTCTCGAAACCAGAAACATTTTAAACGTTTGAATCACTTGCTGATAAACATATCATTAAGAGATCATTATCACATCGTTTAACTTCACGCTCACAGAGAGGAATAAAGTACTGGAAAGTGAAAATTTGGTAAACTAGCTTGAAGTTTTGATTTTTTTAAAAAGACCTTCTCCAAAATATAGTGAGGTCTCTAGTGGAAAATTACACTGAGGATTGAAACCGGTAAAAAATTATTACATTTCAAAATAATGGCCCCAAGGCAATATGGTCCAAACACACCTTAGTCAAAGTTACTAGGCTATTTTTCCCCTATTAGGTATAGATATAGCTGTTCTTTGGGACCTGAATAAATATTTAGGGCAAATAAACAGTATATCATTTTTTCACACTTGAATTGCATTATGATTTTAATGCAAGCACAGGTGAGAGAAGGTCAAAAGATACAATTAAGTGGGCTTGGAACCAGCTGGATTGGAGGGTCTCTTTAACCATGCTTGGCTGATTTAGCCATCAAAGCCCCATGTACATGCACCATAAAAAACATTGGATATGTGTTTAAAATGGTATTAAAATACTGTTGACCCTTAAAATTAGAAAAGAAAATGTGCAATTCCTAGCATGTCATTTATTCCTCACCTATGTAAAGCGCCTGGAAACTAGAGGCTTATGGCTTGGGTCTTCAAAATTTATTGACATGAAATAGAAATGGAAGGCTATTCATTAAAAGAATGTAATGTTTA
Organism: Lepisosteus oculatus; assembly: GCF_040954835.1. Lineage (NCBI taxonomy): Eukaryota > Metazoa > Chordata > Actinopteri > Semionotiformes > Lepisosteidae > Lepisosteus > Lepisosteus oculatus. The sequence continues at coordinate 12,450,530 of NC_090707.1, forward strand.
ATGAACATGCTTTCTGCAATCTTGCCTGTGATTGGGATTTCATATGCACATATATTTATATTCATGGTTTATACAGTAGAGTATGCAGCATATATTGGAAAGTGATTTAAAAATGCTTTTGTTTGATCTATGATTAATGTATGCTGATATAAACTTCTACTGTATAGATCTCCCCATTTCATACAAAAGCAGAATAATCACATGTACACATCCACAAAAAAAACTAACTTTTTCACCCCTCTTTTCAAAGGTGAAACACCTTTCTGTGCAGTTAATATCTCCTTTGAGATTAAAGGATGGTATAAAAGTGATCCTTTTTTGAGAGACCAAAAATACAACTATTGTATGTATTATATTTGTTTCATATGAATACAGTAAATGCTTTATGATGTCTGCAGTATACTTTACATTAATGTTTTTTCCACATGTTCACTAATTTTCCATTATGGACAGATTTACTGTATAAATCTATAACTGTCTGAAAATGCAAATCCTGACTTAATATAATGTGCACTATTCCTAAGCAGGCAAATTCAAACCTCTCAACAGTCTGCACTTGTCTGCTTAAAGGAACAGCTGTATAAACAGAATATCCTTAAAACTTGATATTTTTTAACAGAGAGTCACTCCTAGTCATAGTTCCAGTTCTTTCCTCTAATGTTCCACTATTTTATATAGGAATGTGCTGTGCTGAAATTGTAATATTTATGTTGTAGCTAAACTACTGGTTGTACTTCATTTTCTTTTTCTGAAAGTGTCTGAGAGAGAAAGCTTCAGTGCTCTAGAATATAGAGTCTAGATAGAAACCAAGGAGATCTGTATTGGCCTTCCTAATTTTTGTCTATACAGTAGTTCCAGACTAGGGCATTTTTGGAGGAGTAGAATGCTATGGAAAATCTATTAGCAGACAAAGCCATAGAACCCAGTCCTCTAAAACAATTAAGACACTAGACATGAAATGATCCATTTCAAAGATATGAAACCCTAAATTAATTACATTCTTATTTAAATGGAAGATGTTTAAGTATATTACAAGTCAATTTTAGAGACTTTCATCAGAGCATTATAAAAATATACCCTTTACAATGAAGAGACATACCATAGCTTTGTTTATGTACTGCTCAGATTGGCTAATTTATTAATAGGATAAAAAAGTATTTCCATAGAAATACTTTTTACTGAGTGCACACCATAAAAACAGCAGACATGCTGTCTCATTTGCCTTTGATCTGGTTTTATAAGAACAATTACAGACTTAGTTTTGTCTTGGTTGAAGCTTTTGTCATTCATCTAATTGCTAAGAGTCTATTAAAAACTGTAGGATTTTCTGTTTAAAGCTGTGGGAGTGCACTTTCAGTCCTACTATTTTGAGCCCAGTGGTAACAAGTGCAACTGAACTGGTAGGTATTTTGCATATTACACATCCGCAGCACATAATGCATTTTCTTCACCCTTATTTCTGAAGGGCTTCAGTAGTCTGCTTCACCATTTAATCACTATTTTTTCCAACTAATATCTATGAATGTGTTTATAGTTCTTTATAAATGTTAATGGATTTTTTCGCTAAATGTGGCTGGCAAAAGATTTAAAGGACCACATGAATCTTCTGGTATATAAAGGTTAAGACAGGTTTCTTCAGTGCAAAAAGACCCGTATTTGTCAAACAAAAGAATATTGGAAAAATCTGTGCCTGTTGCTCTGCATAAAGGGATGATGCTACCTACCAAATTTTATTAAGAAACATTCCTATGAGGCAATAACACTACCGTCATTAAGTTGCTGTCTTTAGAGATTTTACTCTCTGAACAATGAATAGCAATCTGAACAAGTAAAGGTTAAAATAAGGTTGGAAAGTAAGAGAAAAAGGCAAAGACTTCACAGCCATGTTAAGTATATCATTTCTATAGTATTTAGAACATTTCTAATGAGCTTTATTTTCTTTGCATTCGAAATTTTAAAAATGAGATAAATTGAATGATGAATTTTCATTTATCTTTAGAATTTTATTATATTACTCCCAGTCATCTGTTGCTTGGCAATTTACACTGGTGTCTGGTGCATTTTAAACAAGCACACAGCTAAGTCCAGAACGGTATTTAAAACAACGTGCAGTACAAACCATAAAGCTTCAGTCAAAGCAGTATTTCCCAGTAAAAGGAATTGGTCTCTTCCCATGCCTTATTTAGTTGATGGGATTAGGACAGTGTGGTGGGTATACTATGCAATAGAGAGCTAAGCCGTAATGTTGTTTACAGTTACGGGTCACCATCTGTATAAGACCAGTTATACCTTTGTTCTGAAGCCTCACTCAGGTCACATTTATTTTTCTTTTCGGTCATCATTAGTTCTTCTAGGTTCTTCAAACCAGTAGTTGTGTGTTAGATTTGGATGAACCTTCCAGTGATTATGTGTACACTGTTCAGTGAAAAATTATTTAACTCTCATTAGATCTGATTCATTCTTTAAAAAATGAGCAGTGCTCTCCAGATATCAATCCAAAGTTGCCCTAGTATGGGTGAGGGACTGAGATGATTAGAACAGGTCAACCTATAGAGACCAGAAAAGGAGTTACCAGTGTAATCACTTATAACACACGAGTATAATAGCAGTTATTAAAGGAGTCTTCAAGTAGAGTGGTTCATCTCAATCAGGTAGTAAACTGAGTACGTACTGTAATTAATGTAAATGCTTCTTTATTGGAAACAACTCCATCACCCTTGTGTGCCGGTTTACCTGAGCTTTAAAATGCAAAAAAAAACCTTAAGAAACTACTTGTACCAAAAAAAGTAACTTTCAAAATAACTAACTTTTCTTCACAAAAGCTTCATTCAAATCTCCACAAAACAGTTCCTCTATGGTTTTGGGGAGCACTAGGCTTGTTAACGGCAGGCTAGTTTAGCCAAGCCCATGGAGTGCCCAGCTGTGGATAATTTTTACAGACGTGTGAGTGTTGTCTTGAGCAATAGCGATACCTGTGACATCTGTGTAGACACATCCTGGATAATCCTCTTTGCAATTGTCAAACAAATTGGGGGTCAGCAGCTCGATCACACTGGAGGGGTCGGATGGGGGGGGGTTGGCGTCTGTGAGGGACACTGAGGAGATGTTAAATCACATGGCGCAGGGCAATAACTGAGCTTTAGTCCAAGTCCTCCAGCATCCCAGGCTGCTTCTCTCAGCCAGCAGCTGCCGGGGGTCCACTGGGAGATGTGTATTATGCCTGGGTTAATTTACTGATTAATCTCTAGTCAGTGGTTTGTGCTTTCCCCAGATGGCCAATTAAAAATTACAACTGGCAGAGCACTGCCCTGTTGGATGGCTGATGAGGGGCCAGGGCTAGAGGCAGTGACAGAAGGCGTGGGCCCTATATTGCAAAAGAAGAACTTCTCACTTTAATCAGAGGGAGGATAAAGTGAGTTTATGCAAGAATTCGGGGCACTGTGGAACAGCGTGTGCTGAACGTCTTGCTATTTACTCTCACCCAGTCTCAAGGCTGCTCCCGTATTCCAAGCATTGCAGGTTTTCACCCAGAGCACAAACCACCAAATAAGCTGGGGGCAAAACTGATTTAACAGCTTAAGAAATGTAATAGGCTTTTCTCCTGATTCACAGTCCCTGTGGATTGATGGTCTAATATCATTTACTTCCTCAAAAATATATAAAACACTTACAGTTGTTTGCGTAAATCAAAGACAAAATGCTCCACAGGCTGCTGATAAAATGTGTCAGTGAGATATTATAGCACGTAAAAAATATGCCACTAGAAGTCATAACAATAGCATGATCTGAGCCCCATAGCACAGAAATACACCTTTATATTTTGCTGTGTGACTGTGGTATAGAATAAGACACCTCTGCCTGTATTTTGCATGTGTAAAAAGTTTATTTTTGGTTGCTTGTTTTGACACAACTGCAACTCAAAAAAGGAACATAGAAGGAGATGAAACAAATGTGTAATTAATTGTTAAGTATAATGTTGATTTTAAAATAGGATCTGCCAAAATAATTACACTGGGGACTCAAACACACAAAAGCCAGGTTCTAAATTATTATTTGGTTTTGAAGTGCTGACAATGTTCAAGTTTACTTGGTAATATATAACTAAGTACTAAGTAATCTTTTAAAAATGTAAAATGTGTGAGATGCATTTTTCTACCACATACAGTATGTATTTTCATGACTATGATTTCTTCTACTGTCCTTAATCATAGACCCTTTATCAAATGAATAAGATATGGCAGTGTTACTTAGCCCTTTTAATCTAGATTTTAAGAATATGAATTGTTAGGTGCAGCTATATTTAGTTGAGCTATGGTAGCAATTTCAATACAGGTCACATTATCACCACAAACATGTTTATACGGTCCGTGGTTCCCATGGTAACTCCGTAAATACAATGGCTACCACAGCAGCACAGGCTAGCTCAGAAAGGAATTGTAATTAATAAATGTTCTAAGTGTTAAAAATGTAAAGCAAAGACCTGAACCTGTTTTGAGACCTGCCTGATAAAGAAATCCTTAATTAGAAATTGGTTTATTTTCAAGGAGTCTTCTAAAGTAGGCGAAATTATAATATTACTATTTAAAAGAGAATTTACTATGCAAGGAACAGAATTGATGGTCCATTTAATACCTTAATTGCCTGTTTAACTTCCTTTGTTCTAAACCATTGCGCTTTTAAACTTTACTTTAATGTTAAATATGACTGGGCATGAATACAAATTCATAGATGTTATATTTGTGTTTTGTAAATGGAGACTATGTTAGGGTTTGACTTTCAATTCTTGTTCTTGAGAACAATACGCTCAGGAATACTTGAAATTATCCACACTGTCCGAATGTTTTTATCAGTATTTTTTTTTTATTTTCGATCTTAGATTTGTATAGATAAATGACAAGGTAAATAAATAATTTTCAACTCAAGTTTGTTTATTTTTTTAATTATATGGGAAATCTGTTCTGGAATGGACTTTTAATGGGATTTTTTGATAGTGTTTTTAAGGGATGGCTGTACTCATATAGTAGTTTACTGAATACTTTAAGTAGCTATTATTTAAAAGCAACTTGATATTAGTGGATATCAGTAATTGTCAACCTCAAATTCTTGTGAGAAAAAAAGAATTTTGTTGTTTTATTGAACATGTCTAACAAAATATTACAGTGATACTAGTTATTCCACTAAAGTGTTTTCCTCATTCATTTCTGAAGCAAAGCCTGTTCTATAGGATGTTCTGAACTATGGAATCTAAAAGAAACTGAAAAGAAAAATGCTCCTCACTTGAAATGCTAAGCTAACACTAAGATCTTTCCCAAAGAAGCTATCGTTCATTTTTTTCATGTCTCTGGTGTAGACTGAATTCCAAATGTCCCTTTTTTCCATCTGGAAATTGTCAGCATGGATGTGTTAAAAAATGGGAGTGCGAGGCAAAGATCTTCGATGTGATTACCAACAAGAAAGCGTCGCACAGTAACCTCTGGCTTCCTGGTGCTTGTTCCTGCCCTACACAAAATCAAAGCAAACACAAGCATGTTTTCTAATGCTTCTGAAGTTGAGCAGTGACAACGCTGTGTGGGCGACCTGCTTGCTTTCATTTTGTTCTTCATAAGAAAACCTATAAAATGAAGAATGAGTGGAGATGCACAATGAAGCTTTGGAGGAATGAAACACTTGTTAAAGGGTCAGGAGTGAAAGCTACCTGATAAGGTCATCTGAAATCCCTAATTCAGGGCTTACATTCAGTTAGAGATTTCCAGCTTTAGCAGGAACAAATACCTTTAAGACGTGTCTTTAAATAATGATATAGAATACCAAAAATAGAGAGAGAACTGATCCTTCATGTCAACTTTATATACTGTACAATACTGACATACTTTTTAAACATACTAACACGGACACTTCACCATGCTAGACGGAACTGGATCAAAAATAAGATTTTAATTGCTACAAGCAATTCTATGATACTAATTAACCTCCACCTGCAATGTTATTTTTAAATGCATTTTAAGTATTTATTGTATAATTTATAGTTACTGGAAAGAAAATAGAGAGTACAAACACGGGGTGAACAGGCAGTCTGGGGTGACAAGTGGAGTACCACATGAACCTGTATTAGGACCATTGCTGTTCTAAATTTAGTGTCCAGATTCTGGTTCAACTTGTAAACTAGTCAAATTCAGAAAAGATACAATGATTAACAAACACTGACAAAGAATTTCAAGAATACTTATACACAATTCAAGAATGAGCAAACACATTTAGACAAGGTGGACAGGCAATAGAAAGGAATAATATAATGTTCTTTTCATAGTAAAAGTATAGAATTTCAATCATATAATTTAACATTTATTTGTTAAATATGTACAAGACATTAGTAAATCCTGCACAATGTTGATCTCCACTTTAAGAAAAATATATTCAGTCCAGAGAAAAGCAACCACATTACCAGGTTAAAAAAAGTCTCTCTTTGAAGAACTTAATCTTTTTAGTCTTAGAAGAGAAAATTACAAAGCAGCCTGATCCTCATATCCTCAGATCCACTCACTAATGTTCCTCTGTTCAATACAGCAGTGAAACAAAAACCAGAACACTTGAGTGGAAGTTACTTAAATCTAAAATCTGACTACTGAAAGCACCTTTTTACACAAAGGGTTGGAACATAGTTTACCCTGGATCCCCAAAACAGAATCTGCTTTAACAGCTGGATGACATTTTTTAACATTTTCTTAAATAGATAAATCAATTGAGAACAAATTCCCATATACAGAGATGACATGCAGACCCATTCGGATGACTGGACAATCTAAGTGAAATATCTGAATCAAGGGTTTAACAGCAGCTCCCCACCTAAAATTTGAACCCATGACCCATGGACTGACGTCCCAACCCCTCTTCCACACTATTGCCATTTTCCTGTATTATCCTGGCTACTACCAAGAGAACAAGCTACATAGGCCAAAAGACTACCACACATTTGCAGCCTTTTATATTGCTACATTAGACAGCATTAGCAGCCTCTAAAATAATGTCTGATTCAATAACAGGTCTTGGGACTTAGGATAGCTTGAAATAAATTAATATTTTTACAGCAGAAATAATTATCACCATAAAGCAAATAAAGTAATTAATGAGATTTAAAGTGACACACCTGAGCACTGTGTATGCCTATACTATAGGAAGCTACTGTACTAAGCTCCCATCATGGTAAAGCTTAATTGGAAGTTGGTGATAATCATTACTTCTGCATACCTCTTCATGAGACAGCACCCTTTTATATCATTTTGTAACCTTTATGGAAAGCTTTTTTCAGTGAATTTTAATTCACAATTCCTGTTGAATTTGAAATGGCAAGTGATATGTGGCAAATTGAATAATTAATCCCTTTCATCTGTTTGTATCATCCAGGCTTTTTAAATCTAAACAACGTACTGGTATTGTGCTCCATTTTCCACAGCCCTGGATTCATGCTACAAAATCTGTCAAGGCACACAATGAACTATATTTTCTTGGAATCCCTCTTGCAGCATAAAGCCAAGATGTGTTGCACTCATGCAGTCAAGTGATTTCAGGGATCTAACTGAAGTCAAACATGATACGTCGGAGAGATAGGGGCTGAGCTGCGAGGAAATAGCTTCTATCTGTGGTGTCTCTTCTGTGTGAAATTGGCTGAGAGGATGTAGACATATTCCAAGCGCTGATCCATGCAGAAGTCTAAACATGAGAGGATCTCAGCATCGCTCCTTAAGGTCACACTGCTTTTCAGAGAAAGAGTAAGTGACAATGACTGCATAGAACATGTTATCTTAGGATCTGACTAAACTTGACCCTGCCAACTATCCACCTCCTGCAGATCCATCCTGCAGAGCCCGCCACCCTCATTCTCCTCTGTGAGGTGCACTGATATTTGGTGACAGAGCATGTCAACATAATCAATGAAAAGCTGAGCTCTCAAAATTACATTAAACACATTCAGAGAATAAATGCACAGAGCTCTGGAGTAAGTCAAGTATGTCACACATGAACTACAACACTCCTCTCATATTACACAGCCTGGCATGTGAAAAAGAGATGCTTTTCACATTTAAATCAACAGTGTTACACAGTGGATAATGCTGAATGTGGATCTTTTATCCTACCAGTCTACTTTTAATATTTAACAATTCTTGGATGCAGTCTTTTATTAAGAATCATACTTTGGTTTGATTGCATAGATGAAGCAGGGGCTCATTAATGAGAGGTGTTTCTGTAAAACGGATCTCCAGTTAGAAGAGTTGAAAAACTCGTATAACATAACATCACTTTATTAGCCCTATACAATTTCTTGCATTAGGAATTCGTCTTTTCGCGTACCCCAGCTTGCTCTCCATGAGACACAGACACACAGACAGGGAGAGAAGCTTGGGGTCAGAGCGCAGAGTCAGCCATTGTACAGCTCCCCTGAAGCAGTTGGGGTTAAGGGCTCAGGGGCCCAACAGAGTAGGATGCCTCTGCCGGCTGTGGGATTTGAACCAGCAACCTTCCAGTCACAGGTGCAGATTCTTAGCTACAGAGCCACCGCTATACTGTATGTATAATACTGTACTGTATTAAAAGACAAAACAGGACTATTAAAAGACATCAATAAATTGAGCACTAATATGTAATGCTGATACATCTTTGGTATATACAGGAACAGTTAATAAAATAGAAAATTTAGACTCCTGCAATTCTCATGTGAGCCAGAAGAGTTAAAGACTGATAAAGGTCTTCTTAATTCAGATGAGTCTTTTAATTGAAATTATGAAAATAAGCATTTCAAAACTTATTTAGCGCTTGTGAACTCTCCAACTGACATTAAGGGATGCCTGTTCAGAAGGAGCCTCTATGCAGATGGTACAATCAGGACAGTGTTCTGAGCTTCCAAAATTTTGAGCTACCTTTGGACCCAAACTGGATTACAATGGTACGCAACCTCAAAAGTCCTTTAAATCCATTAATTTTCATCCATGCATCCATTATGAGAAAAATGCTTGTCCTGTGAGGGTATCAAGCAACAAGCAGAGATTTTCCAGTAGATGCTGGGTGCAAGCCGAGACTGCTCTTGCCCTGGACTGGACAGTAGTCTGTATTCCGTATTCCATCACAGGACAATGGAGATCAGATAAGCCAATCAAACCTAGTCAACCTGTCTTTGGCAAGAGGGTACAGAGGTGGGAGCACCCTGTGAAAACCCACAAGAATCTGTGAAGAACATGCAAACTCCAGACAGAAAAGCACCCTAGGCCAGAAGTGAACCTGGCACCCAAGAGCTGTGAATCAGCAGCACCAACTACCATGCCACTGTCCCACCCATTAATTTTCATACTGATCAATTTTTAAATTACAGGTCTTAACTTTAAAGTAATAGTCATTAAATCTAATTTACTAGGAAATTCAAATTGCATTTATTTGAAAATGTATTACACCCGCTAAGATGTGCCCCAGTGAAAAGCAGAGAGAGGGACTCTTCAATTTTCTGGACGTTCACTTAAAACTCGTCATGCACGAATTCAGATCATGCTTTGCAGATATAAAAAGGTAAATGGGGCAGTATCAATCGTGACTTTGGAACTTGAGCTGAATTGTGAAAACCCAGACACATTTCAGATATTATTAACAAAGACCAAACATGAGGCTTCCATTTAGTTAAATTATCAAGGAGTCATTTTTAAAGATGTACTAAAAAGGCTGAAAGCACTTGACAACACTATGTGGAATCATTTGTAGAGCCTTATAAAACAAATAAAATATAATGAAAATAAACTATGAGTTTTACTGCTGTATTTGTCGCTGTTTAGCAGACAATCTCTTTGAGCTGTATGCTGTTTGTGAACAGCCTTTTAAATACCGTAGTCACACTTTTTTGTCTGTTTCTTCTCAGGTAATTAATGAATACTGTGAAGTAGCATTTCAGCCATTTAAGCAAAAAAAAAGAGATGCAATTCAAAAATCTTACTTATTTGTGATTAGAACATATAACCTGCGTATTTAAGATCTGCTGAAATTTCCAAAACAACTGCAATATTTCATCCCTTTTCTTCCTGCATAAATATGATGTCATTATTTAAATGTGACAAGTAATTTAATATATGAGTTACAAATCCATGCAAAGATATGTTATTCTAAAGTCATTTTACATCTGATTTGAAGTCTAGGTCAGCAACGTATGCATTTTGTGTTCTTCTGCTATAATTAATTTGAACAGCAAAAAAAAACAACAGCAACAACAGGGAAAATATTTTCTGCAAAATATTAATAAAAAACTTGTGAAAGTTGTGGTTGTAATAAAAGTATGGTTTTGTGTACACATGTGTGAAAATAACTTGCTTCAATGGAGAGTTTGGGTGTGCAAAAAATGCAATTGAAAATGCAGTTACAGCATGAATGTAATTAAAGAGCCTGACACTTTTACACTGGATAATGGGAGCCTTGGGCCCAGTATTCCCTAATGTGTTCCCCTTGCTCCTATGGAGTGCATTTTAATACCAAAGAACACAACAACTTAAATGCCATTCTTATAGCCTTTATGAAAAAGCAATATAGAAGAGTAAATAGGGTAAATATCAACAACTAGAGGTTTAAGAGGTGCAGTAAATAAACATTATTTCATAATGAAAGAAATCAAACCACCAAAATTTCTGAAACAGTTCACCACTCTTCTTTAGGCCAGTGCCAAGCATACAGAACTCTTTTAAATAGCTCATTGTTAATGAGATTTGTCTGATTTGTCTAGGTATATTTAAAAGGTTAATATTTCCTGAAAATGAAGGGTAGTCACTTCGCAGACACCTTATATGTATCATATTTACTAAAAACAAAAACACTGTAAAACCAATACAAAAATTGGAGTATCTAGAAAAGCCTTTACCTGAAAGTCAGTTTTGGAGTTGATGCTGTTTGTATTTGTCACTTACAATAAAATGTGCTCTATATAAAATACTTAAAACTACTTTCAATAAGTCAAATAGAGCTGTTTATTTGAAATACTTGTTCATTTGGCTTTGAGTCCTTTTTCATCTCACACATATGGCCTTTATATTTGTCTTTATATGGCATGCAATTTACTTTAATGTTTTTTGTGGAATTTTCAGAACAGAATAAGAACATACAGTAATACCAAGAAAACACTAAAAGCAGCCTACTTTAAAGCTATTAAAAGCAGTCAAACTTATTTTTTTTCTTTAACCACTTTTAAAATAAACTTTTTTATTGATAAAATAAAATAGATATACCAATTAAAATGCTCCTCAAAAAATGTTTCCAAAAATGCTAACTCTTCTTCTTTTTCAAAATGAAGAGGTTTTCATAATTTTCAAATTAGTCTGATCCAGAACTCCTAGGTATTATTAGTCAAGTGAGAGGAACTGTCAGTTTAAAATGTCTTAATGTTATGAAAGCCATTTAACAAAATAACTATGTGTAATTATACACATTATATATATAACAAGACTGTACAAATTGTTTCTTAATGTAAAATGAGTACAATAAAATGATACAGAATTTCTGAAGCTTAAGGGTTTTTTTAAAGATGTACAGTATATACAGTATACACATAAAAAGATATGCATAAAATAATTCTGAGGTCTGATAGTTTTTGTACTGTGTTTAAATATAGTTTTTTGTTCTTCATGTGATAAACAGCAAACACGTTACAGCTGAAGTATCATATCTACTTAAAGAAAGTACTGCCAGAATATAACAAAGAGAAACTGTAGTTCTCCATGGTTATACTAAGAGTATAGTAGTTTAGAAATTGCAAGAGCAGTGCCTTTCCATTGGAATATAGAAAGGATGAACATTGCAGGTCTGATAATGAGCAAGTTAATAACATAAATGATACGCTAGAATCTTACTTAACCATCCAGGTCCTACAATTTAATCTGTAATAAATAATCCAGCATCATTGTGAGATGGCGTCTCATAATGGCAAATGAAATATGCTGGTATGATAGGTACAATAAATCTGGATTTTCCTATGGTTCCCTCAGGCTAGAACAATATGTAACTATAGTGCGCACTGTCAGGATGAGCAGATCTCAAAGCCATCATAAAATCTAAATGGGGACTAATTAGGAGGCCCTTCCCTTTCAGAGTTACTATTTCTATTGACATTTTCCATGCATGAGCCTCCTCCATAACATCATAAGTCACCAAGATAAGAACTCCCAAGATTGTATGGAAAAAAGCTTTAATGGAGAAGTTCAACTCAGAGGCGATGCATAAATTTTCTTTGGATGCTGCAGTGTCTCTACATCAAGCAGTTACTTTGCAAATTTTAAATCTATAAACTATTTATTTCCACATGGTATTCCTGTCAGTCATTCAAAAGCATACTAATGCTAGCTTGTATGAGACAATTTATCCAAATAGTTGGTGATTTGCTTAATTATTGAACCTGGGACAACTCACAAAATAAAAACGGAAGAATGGTCAAATTGGAAGCATAGGTACATAGATACACTGACTGACTGAGGTCCTGAGAAGTCAGTGGTGATGCAAATTGGTTTGAATAGCCCGGACATCTTTAAATATTTTGTAGCACCTCCTTCGAATACATTTTTTAATTAATTCATTTATACTGTAGCAGATGGTGGACAATCAGTCCTTAAGCTTCGATCTCTCAATGACTTCTCAATGACACCTCCCACCTCATTTAAAATATAAGGCAATTTGGGTAGAATTAAATGATGTTTCTTAATTTTCCAAAAACACCAAAGAAAAATTAAAAACTAAAAGTTTTATTGTCCAGAACTGGGATGTCATGAGCTTCACTTCTTCAATTTGCTAAGACCCTGGTTGACAATGATAAAAAAACAACATTCAACTGCAATGTCTGTGAACTTTCAGCCCTTCGAGTCTGTCTTTCCTTCTACGTTTCCCAGCATCTACAATTTAGGTGTAACCTGGTACACATGTTGTTGCTGCCTTTATCCTTTGTACGGCTTTTCACTTTTACTACAGTTTGAAGTCATAAGAGACTTGGCTGCCTGAAGACAAAGTCAAATAAAAATAGTTTGCAGTATGTGTTTTTAAAGCTAGTCATTTTAAATGTAAAAAATAGTATAATTAATATCAAAAACCTGGTTGTAGAGTATATGCCTGGTCACTTTTGATTATAAATATGTCTTCGGTAATATCCCTGATTCATACTCGTTCTGCTCATTGCTGTCAAGGGACAAATTAGAAAGCTGGTCTATTGTCCATTGCCAGGGGCATCAAACTAACTTTCTGTTTAGGTGACACTGTGGGGTTGTGGGGGGAGGGCAGGTTGAATAAATAAATATGCATTCCTTGCTAGCTAAAATTAATAAAATTCCAGCATGTTCACAAGCCTGCTTGTTGAACATATGTTGAAAGCACGGGTAAGCCATCTGGCTGAGTGTCAAGTATTTATACCAACTGCAGTCTTACAGTACCTGACAGCGGAAAAGCTTTATTCCCCTGGTGTCTGGGCACAAATGGAGAAATATTATTGAAATGATTATCTGCATCAAGACTCAGATTTGGGTTGACATTTTGCTGGCTCTGTTTAATCCGAAGGGTTGTCTGAAAGAATGAAGAGAGGGGGTTCACCAATAAGCTGCAGCGAGCAGCTAGGGAGAGCCAGATGATTAATGAAGCTGAAAGCCTAGATGGACCCAGCCCACCTCCACCCAGACCTGCAGGCTAAGACCTGCATATGAAATTGGCCTGCACTGTGCCAGTCCCCTCCTGAGGATGCTGACGATAGTCCTCTCAGAGCTAAAAAGAATGAGAAGGACTAAACATCGTGTTAAAACCATCAGAATTTATAATCACCCTCAGGTATTACTACTGCAGCAAACCACTGCTTTACTGAGTCAACAGGTACCTGCGCACTTCAGTCAGAGTCTTTATTTTCATTATAATTTAAACTGCATTGACATGGAAGATGTGGCTAGTGCACAGTTTTGAATAACTCTGTTGTAAACAGAACGCACATTAAAGGGGAACTGCAACGCTATTTTTATATCTCGGGGTTAGAAAGAATCTGCACTTCAAACCACAATCAAAGGAAAAGGTACACAGTAAAGTGGAAAACCAATTTACATAACCAAATAGACAAAACTTCCAGGTATGTGTAGTGCCATATTGCCGTCATTGCCTGCAATTCGGCCCTATTACATTACATTGTAAACAATCAAGCTAGTAAATACATTTTTTTTAATCCAAGAAAAATATTGCTCTCAACTACGTTTTTTTAGCAAATACCATTTACTTGTTCACTCTTCATGCTGATCATGTTAGCACATTTCTGTGGGGAAATATCTGCTACACAATTTGTACTTATTCTCATACTGTACATCACAATATATTAGTCATTACAGTGACTAGTGAGCAGGATGGACTGGTTTTGCGTCACAATTGGTTTTGCCTATGACAAGACCAGTGTTTTGGGACAACATGGCAACCATAGCGTACTTTCACAAAGTTCACGATTTTGTGCTTAATTCCGAATTTGTAAAAATTCTGTGATACCCTCAATTTATCCTGTTACTGAAATTCAATAACCAGTCTGAAAAACTGGGACTACTATTCCCCTTTAATATCTGGCTGTCCAAAAGATGATGTGTGTGGATGTCTAATGTAGATCTTACTTGAAAGATTTAACTATCCCAGTTTTCACCCTTGTCTATTTGTATTGTGGTCAAAGAGTTTGCTTGCCTTTTCTAGGTCTTTTTCTGGAAATTAACCTTGTCAATAAATAATTTGACACTATTTTTCAAATATTTCTCTACAGCTTTAAAATAATCAATGTCACATGAATCAAGTAGATAATAAATAATTTATCAGCAGTATATAATCAGGAATTGGTCTTGTTCCATTCCGTATGATAGTGTGCTTCAAATAAAACAATAAGCTTGGCTGTCTCCCCACAAATAGTTACAAATGGTTAGTAAATTCTAACTCCCTGCAACTTAGTCTACCCTTATACTATATCAACAGTTCATATTTCCTTACATTGTGTTTTTATTAACCCATTAAGCATTTTTAGAGGAAGAAAGTATAATGACTTCCTTTGTGAAATTCTGTAATCAAACATTAGAAACTAAGTAAATTCTAGAATATCAAAGGCCACTCAATCCACCATAACTAACTTGCTTTTATATTACACAAACTACTGGCTTCCAGTGTGTTTCAGGGACCTCAGGTGGCTTTTTATTCTAACCAGTAACAACTGATTGTGTGAAACAGCTCTCATCAATTGTAAATAGAAACAATTACATAATACAGTCTAGCGCTAAAGTGTCACAATATATAGTCACAACAAGGAAAGGCTATTACTTTAAAGCTTTTAGACTCAGCTACCGGTCACCTTAAAAAAGGTACACTCCTTCTGTCCATCTATGGTCATGATGTGGTTCATCACATATAAAGATGTAGTACTGGATACTGATATCAAATTCTTGCTATTTTTTCACAAGCTAAAACCTTCCTGCCTTTCTCAAGATTGTGAGCTAAACACATGTTTCATTCTTTGTATTAAAAGAAACCAACGTGCAGTTCTAGCACTACAGATCTTTTGTGCTATACATTTTTGTGCAAGAGAGCCACTTGTCCTTGAAGCCTAAGGATGTGATAGATGCCTCCGCAGTGCTTCTTAGGATGCTAGTAATCAGATAACAGGGAACTGACAAAACTGATTTCTTACTCATATGCAAAAAACACAGCATATGAAAGAGGAAAGGGAAAAATGCAGAAAAAGAAGGACAGACTAGTTTTGTCATTTAAAAAACACATTGGCTAAAAGAAACGTTTTTGTAATGAAAATGTGGATATAATTACTGCAAAATGACTTCTTTTGAGAAATCATAATTAATAAAGGAGCATAATTGTGCAAGCAAAGTGTGACATGACATGCAATACTATAGCTCTGAATTCCAAATTACATAAATTCCATGTTTACCATTATGATCCAGCCAGCAAAACTGAACTTTTTTTTTTCCGAAAGAAAATGACCAGCACATGATTAATTGCAAGCTCACGGGTTTCTCAGCTTCAAGAGTAAATCAACTGCTAAGAAGTGCTAACTTGCTAAAATATAAACTAATTTTAGGCTCCAGATATTAAAATATAATCCATCTTCTTCCTCCACGGGGAAAGCTAATTAGAAATTGTGACTGGCATAAGGAGAAGAGGCACAAGAACAGTGGGATTAAGTTCACACGCAGAAAACCTGAGCATTGCACTACACGGCCACATTTCTTTTCTTTTTTTATTATTATTTCAGTCATCCTGCTTGCCAGGCTGAGGCTTCTTTCAAGGGAAACCACAATGAGACGTGTGAATGGAAGCGTAGCTCCCATAAACACTCATGCCGATAGAAGATATTCTAAAATCCTTTTGAACTGAAGATCTGCAGGAATATAGCACTCCGACTCATTGTGCCTCTTTTAACTTCAAATATCCTGACAACATTTAAAAGGTAGCATTCATTTTTCTAATTCAGTTACTTGATATCTTCCTTTAAAACTGTGTTTACACAGCAAGAGGTCTGCACTGTGTTTAGACACAATAAGTAAAATTAAATGATACTCTTTTGTGAGAATTTACCAAATATATGTGCTCCTTCTGATCAAATAATATATTAACATAATTAATAATTCAGTGCTGTTCAAAAAAAGCATAAATGTATATAATAAGATGTAAAATACAAGACTTGGGTTCAGTGTGTTCTAGTTAGGCAGCTGCTTGCTTGTTTCATTATTTCTTTACCATGTACTGTAGCTGAAAAGAAATCCAACAAACTGCTTCATTGCAAGGTAGCTGTTACAGCTCATCATGTACTGTATATTTCCTTCATGTGATTATTTGCTTTGAACTAAGAGAGAACGGTTAGTAAACAAGGCATACAACGGCCCATATGTGCAGTTTCCTACTGTATAATTTCAGCTTTTAAGTTCTTATTCTATGCATTGACCCTTTTCACTTAAACATCCAGATTTTATTGTGGACTTCCATTTATATCCCCAAAAGGCATGCAGTACCTTTGGTTGTAACAGTACAACAGAGTACTGGCCACCAGTTCAACTTAAAAGGTTTGCTCTAGAACACTGACACTCTAGGCAACACAAAAAACCATAGTTGATTCTGACAAAATATCAGTGCCTTTGGAGCATCTGAACTACATAAAAGAGAATTAAAATGTCCCAGTAACTGGAGGGGTGTGAGAATGCCACAGCATCTGTTTCACATACAATACATCTTTATCAATCTTTACCTTTTGAATGGTGTATACCACTGTACATACAACAGCAAAGTATAATGAAAATCAGGCTAAAACACTCACAGACTTTACAAATCATCAAGTGGTGGTTACATTGTAACAAGCCTGGGTGAAAGTCACTAGGATTGTGATGTTGTACCAGGAGTGGGAAAAGTCTAACAATTTGCAGAGATTTCAATGCAAGTGAGCTTTTCACAGACAAGAAAAAATCAAAACAAAGTAAAAATTCTATATATTTTTGTCAGTTTCACATAAACTTAAGTATGTATCTGAAATTATGTTAAAATACACTAACACCCATTCAATCCAGCTTTAAAAACTGGTAATTCTAGCTTTCCTATTGTTCATAATTAATAAAATTACATCTTTCCACTTTTAAGCATTTCTTTTTCATCATCCCATAGAGCACCTAAGGAGCACACAATTTAGCTGAGAGTACCCATTTAGCTGTGACGGCTGCCGTTTCATGTTAACCCTTTCACTTAAGAAGGTATTGTAATCCATTAAGAGGGACACATTTTGAGTGAATTCAGTCTTATAATAGCAGTAGAATAGCTAGCCTGCTGAGTGTCCATTTGGCGTTCTGAAATGCATTGTAATGTGTTCCATCAGTCTGTAATTACTCTTCAAACATGGGGAAAAGGAGGAACTTGTGAACAAAAAACTAAGTTTATACATGATAGCATGTTCAGTGGAAAACGTGATATATAATTTTAATGAATATTTAACAAAGACCGAATCAATGAGAAAGAAAGAAAAAAACTCAAGGTACACAACTCTTGCTCTTCTATCTATAGCTTCTGAAAACAGAAAGAGACACAAGGTTTAAGAGCTCAGACGACTGAGAAATGAAAAAATGAGCTGAGAGAAAAGGACAGTCAATCCTAAATAAGGTTTTTCTTAAGGATTCATCAACAGTCATTACGTCTTAATACCTGCCCTTGACTTATCTTTCCAAGACCCTTATCACTGAATAAACAAGGACATAAGCAATGTAGACAATGTCACTTTATACTTACCATCATTATCTCTCTTTTATTGTACTTTACTGTAACTATTCATGTGGAAAGATATGCTTCTGCATATTGTGCTATTATTTTGAAGACATTTTTCTCAATACTTTTTATTAACATATTGGTCAGAGCATTCCTCAGAAGCAGTGTTACAGTCCGGCACCTGTGATATCTCCTTGATCGATTTTCCCTTCGGCTAGCATGCCTACCACTTAAAAAGGGAAAAGCAATTGTTTTTACCTTCTTTAGCTTGAAAAATAAGCAAAACAGGTTGAGACTTTATTTTTGTACATATGTACATACACATTTTCTTGAACTAAGATTTCTAAATACAATGTTACCAATATTAATAATAATTTACTTGAAATTAAGATGTTTTTTATGAGTGTGAAAAGGAGGAAGCTCTTAGATGAGTGGTGTATTCTTTATTTTCTCCACTGTGTATTGAGAAGAATGTGGGGCCATACTGTAAACAGGTTTTTCAAGCAATTGTAATGAAAACAGCCACTAATTAAAAAAAAGTACTGCAGTAGGACCATGTGGACAGTAGTCTACAGAAGGTCAAGCTGAATGAAATAAGAGAAGGCCCCTTTTGCTCATTTATAATTCTGCACACCAACATTGCCATCTTTTGGCAGCACAGCGCATATTTGCTCAATCCCAGTTATTTGAGGAGGAGTTCTTGTTCAGACACCAGGATTTCTCAAAGACCTTTCAGAGTAACAAACTGTAGACCTTTCAGGAAAGCCCTTTGTCTTGGGTAGCCATTCAACTCTTTGTCTGTGTATTTTGTTTTCCTTTCCAAAACAACCAACTAAAAAATGCCCACTGTTTTTTTTTTAGATGCAATAAGGTTTCAGTGTCTTAAAATGTGCATCTTCTCATGGATTTAAAGAAGTATTTCCATAATAACACAATATTGAATGCAATTTTGAACAGTTACAGTATAGCTAATCTATGAAATAATATGCTTGACTTTTGTTTGCTTTGGGCAACTACTAAACTTAACTTAAATTAAGTGAATATTGAAAAAAATATTTTATTTCTGAATTATTTTATTAGTCATAATAAGTACTTAATGACATCCATCACTGGATATTTTTGTAATTTCAATTAAAAATTATTTATTCATAATACAGAAGGAGACCAAATAAAAGTACAGTGTGATCTACCATAATGTCAATCAGAACTCATTAAATCCGTTTCAAACAAATAAAAATAATACTTTTTTTTTAAAATACATGTGACTAGCAAGGAATATTTGTAACTGGCAGTTTTACTTGCAGCAAGGAATTTAAATAACATAATTTAAAATACTGTATTAGTTAAAAATAACGTTATTAATTGCATGAGAACTGATCAGATTTAGTCTATTCCCAGAAGGTATTTGAGATTGTTTTACAAATCTGAGTCACAAAATCACAAAAAAACACATAAAACAAGGACATTTCCATATATATCACTGCACGGTAGATTATGCAGTGTGCTTACTTGTATATCATTGTGGCGGCCACTTTTTCCCACGGTGGTATATGGAACATCTGTGATAGAAAACTGGATCTGCTCTGACAGAGAGTGACAATTCATCCTGCCATCATTCCAACTGACATGTCACATTTTTAGATGACTTTATTGTGCGCCCTGTCAGTGTACTTAATCTGTGTGTCAGTCAGCCCCAAGCACCTCTGCTGCTTCCAAAGCAGTTCTAATACCCAGTCCTTTAACTACATTATATTTGGTGTAATGTCATTCAGCTTAGTCAAGATACTATCTTCTATTTGCATCATTCTGCCACTCTTACAATATTCCATGCGTTTACAACAGGAAACTGGTCATTTCCCCATCCATTTCCACCAAGATGACAGATGTCAAACTGGAATACGGTCATTAATAAGCTATTTTTTACTGTGGCCATACAAGATGTCTCTCTTTGCTTTTGATTTTGCTTTTCACCTATCTGCTTTATTAATTTAATATCATTTTTACGATAATTTATATAAGGTAGGACTTGTCTTTTTTACACAAGCATCTTAAAAATTTGTGCGCATTAAGAGTCATTTAGATTTTGAAGACAGAAATCCTATTCCTCTGCAATAAGCAAGTTCTACATTTATTTCGCAGAATAATTCACATCAATAATTACCTCAAAAATACATCGGCCACAGAAGTAAAGAAAATCTTTCTCATTTTTCAGAAAGCAAAGCAAAGAATGAGTCACCTTGGATGATCAGCCACCAGATACAAATGTTTTTTGTCCCTTTGGCAAATTGTTAATTCGAGTTTGACTGCTTACAGTCCTCCTTGAGCCACCCACTTCTCACAGCACTGGACTCACAGCGGGCGTCTGCGTGGTTATAGCCAGTTCACAAGCATGGGAGAGGTAGTTGTTAAGGAATTATTTATTTAAGAGCCTCTGTTTCAGAGTGATCGAAAAATAGTTACATTTTTACAGAGAAGTAAGGCTTATGAGAATTTACACAAGATGTTGATGAATCAGAATATAATTTTTGTACCGTAAATCTTATGGTTGTGGAAAAGGACTGTGATTTTACATTCTGTAAATCTGTGCCCTTTTGGGGAAATAAAGAACGAATGCTTTGAGACTGTAAGAGGATGAGGCAGCTTATTTTCGAGGAATGGCCATCAAAAATGAAACATTCAAATTTCTCTCTAGGCATCAGATGTATTAAAATATATCCATTGCCTTTCTTGTTCTCCTGAACCACAGTGATCTAACATTTACAATGCTACAGTATTTCAGTGTTAATGCATGTTAAAGTATCTTCACATTTTACCACAAGACAGCTTGGGGGTCCCTTTTAAAATGAGCATGTTCTGTGGCTTCAAATAAACACACTTCAAGCATCTTTAAACAGTTCAAGTTTCTCAAATTATTATTCATTGTCAAACACAATGCCTATCTCAACCACTTCATTCGGACCACCTCTTTATTGATCGAATTCCCAGCTGTTATTTATACATTTCCTGTACTGAATATGTGTACTCTAAATCCTTTCTACTGTATCTGCACTGTAGGAAACCAGGAGACCAGAAGGCCAGCCCACCCTCATCAATATATGCACATACTGTACAATTATTTCAAAGATTTAAAATGCACTCTGTCCTCCAGAGAGCAACAGGAGTGTGCAGAATGCGACCACCGAGTGCCTGAGGGAGAGAGACAACCTAAATCCAGTAGTAAATAAAGCATCATCTGTTCTTAGTACTCACTCAGTTATTTTGATGATGTCATAGTTGCATCTAGTGCCCTGCACATAATGGGTTTTAAAGTCGAAAATAATATTTTCCAAATAACTACAGTAACAATGATGGGTATGTTTTAAGGAACAGTAACTTTATTGTGTTAAAATCACCCTTTGATTTAATGTTTTATTGTTAGGCTTCACTTGAAATGCAAGCACTTTTCAGCCCACTATGAGAAATCTCATAATATACAGTACAGTATTTAGCAGCATGTTAACACACTTCCATTAAAAGTTTGAGGAGATGTTTTAAGTACCATGGTGATTCAACAAATTACCCACCAGATAAATGATTGCACTACTGTAATTATTTTATAATATAAACCACACTATTAACCTGTATAAAATGTACTGTTTTTTACCATTACCAACCATTGCTAATTAAAGATATTTTGCATTATAAATACTGTGAGGGGACAGGCTGACACACAGGATTAATGTCTTGCCTTAATATACTAACCTTTCGATCACAGGACAGAGCTGGAAAGCTGCCCACTGTAAAGTAAATGGTGTTCAGCATGATTCTTATGAATGAAGATCACATTAGTCTCCTGTTTAGAAAACAAGGTTCCATAAATCCTGAAAGAAAAATCTCCGCCTTGATAGTCAGAATCCTGACAAGTTGCCAGGGCATGCAAAAAGCCTTCTCCAACTTCAAAACTAATTACTCTTGAAATATACTTAGAGGGAGATCTTGGCATTAGATATTGTACTTTTAACCCTTTTCTTTCTGGAATCTGGCTGAATGCACTGTCCTCAATCTGTTTTTGCTGCAGCTCTTGGTGGTGTATTAAGAAATAAAACAATCCTAAACAAAAAAATGGCACTTCAATGGAAACGGCTGATGGAGGTTTCAGTGAGTTAAACACTTCTTTGCAAATTACATCTTTTCATTATGTCAATAGAAGCAACTTGAAGTTTTCCCAACATTCCGCCCATCAGAGACATTACCTATTATTGAGTGATTAATGATAACTAATTACCCAAAGGTAAGAGCCATATGTTTGGAACTATTAAAGAATGTTTATTAAAGATAAACATTATTTTATTTTCTCAATTCCTTATGTCCTGATGTTGTGATGACCCCAGATTTCAAAACTGAATTTTAAAAATGATAGTTCTTTGCTCTCCAAGTTCTTATTTCTTTGTTTTGACGCCCAGGGAAAAAAAAAGGTGATAACTGTCAGGCACTGAAACACAAAAGTGTTCTGTCTTTCCCAGCAAGATTAAACAAATTTTTGTTGCCACACAACTCTAGTATTTGCATCTATAATAACAAGTAGCCCCATCTCACCTAGTTGGTTTATTTTAAACCACGTTTAACAATGCCCTGTTTTCTCTCAGGAGGACAGATTTTGGATGACTTCCTAAAGCTTGAAGTCCTTCCCAATTCTTTACCCTTGAAGGGAACGATTTTTCACAGCTTGTCTCGGTAGTGTTTTTCCACACAAGACTCAGAATCATGCCAATCAATCTTGCACCCTAACATGCAGGTACAGATTTCATGGTGTTACCATGGGAGAGAAATGCTTTTTAGCCACGCTTTGTGCTTTTTCATGTATGCATCATCACAATCTGAACTGAGCTCTAAGCAGTCAGTTCTCCAGTCCTGATAATTGCACCCTGAAATACCCAAGTTAAATTTAAAATGAGGTACACCTGTGTTCATCTCCATATTAATGGAAAATAAGAACAGTAAATCCCAGTTTTCCACAAGCCACCATCATCTCAACTTTTCCTTCAGGGAAACTAATGCCTTGCACAGATTAAAATACTGTTACATTTCCTTCCCTTTCCTGCCTAGATATTCCACTGTACCTCCACTAGATTAGATCTTCCACTGTACCTCCACTAGATAAATTATGAATTTACCGAAATCTACATCACTATGCCTGACACTTGTAATATCTATAGATGCCATTGCACATGCAAGACACAGTAAAAACCTGCTTCTGTTTTGAATTACTGTATAGCATAATATGATACAGACTTCAAAACCCGGAGTTGTCCCATCTCAACCTTAATCATGAAAATGTGTGAACATTCCCCATCTTTTTTGTACATTTAAAAAAAAATAAAAAATGTAACATTCTGTACATTAATAGCTGTATTTTATAATTATACATAATTCTAAACACTGTAAATAAAAGGAGTGGAATTGCCTATTATTAATATCCATGGCAACTTACAAGTATATAGCTTACATACTTACAACATGCATTAAGTGCAATAATAATTCACTGTTGTTTTATTTTTTAAACTCTTTTAAACTCTGCACCTCAGCAATCATTTCATTATCAGTTTGTTTATGTCATACTGTATTTGTTTCATTCTAACACCTGGGGCTATTTACTGGAGTACACTGTTTCCATTTAGAGG
Organism: Lepisosteus oculatus; assembly: GCF_040954835.1. NCBI lineage: Eukaryota > Metazoa > Chordata > Actinopteri > Semionotiformes > Lepisosteidae > Lepisosteus > Lepisosteus oculatus. The sequence goes on from NC_090707.1 coordinate 12,474,445, forward strand.
TGAAGGAAAACAAGTAGGTGACTACTTGTTTTTCTGAAAAGCTAGTGTACCAAAAGAGATAAAGGAATTACCTAAAGTAATGTCATTCTTCTATATGTATACACACTGAGGGTTTGCATGCTGCATTAAATAGGGAAACAGGAGATTTCCTCTTTTTAACATCCTCCTAGCATTAAGAGAAAGATTTTATTCCCTGCACAGTGCATTACATTAAACTGTACAAACAATACACTGTCTAATCTTTGCTGTTCCTCAGAGGCCAGTTCTAGGTTCACATTTAGTTTTACATATACAAATTAGGGATTTGTATTTCATTACTAGTCATGATGTTATTTTGTTTTTATACACAATGCCATAGAGTTAATAAAACATTATATACCATTAAGTACTGGAAAAACATCATTAACATTGGAAATGATTACCACTAATAATAACTTGGTTCAAAGAAGTAATTAAAGATCACTTCTGATTCCCTAGCAATTGATTGAGCGGGTCATTCTCACTCTTTATCTGTGGGAGGACACCTTGGGAAAATAAGGAGGTATGTTTTACATGAACAGTGTAGGGTCTCAACATTTGTGAGGGTTCAGTGCAGAGAACCATCACAAATGGTCAAATTCAAATATAACCAGGCTCACTCTTATACCAATACATAATGTAATACAGAATATAATAGGTATGGTTAAAAGATGTATGATAATTAAAGTACTAATGCATTATAATAAATAAACTAAAACAATGAACAATAATTACAAATTTATAGTATTCCGCTAAAACAAACATGAATCCCTCCTCTGCATCCCATGAATGCCTGCATTTTCTCTATTTCTCTATATTCTCTATTTTGGAGATAGAACTGGGAGTTTTTGTTACAAAACAAAAACAAGACCACGTTGCGATGCAGATGCATGGTAGTGGATACTTGGGCAGGAGGCAAGGGGAGGTTTACTTGCTAGTTAGATTTGTTTCATGATCCTAGTCTGTTGCAGGGCTAATTTGAAAGTTGTACTTAACAGTCTTTGGCACAGTTTAATCCCACTGTGCTCTTCTTCCATAAAAGACATATTTTGAACTTCTCCTATAATTCAATTTAGTTCAGATCTTTTGATATAAAAGATTTAGAGGAAAAAAGCCAGTTGCAGTATTGAGTTTAAGACATACAGTAGCATATCTATAAATAAAATAATATATATTGAATATACATATTTATGTTTTACAGACACTGCTCAATATGTACAACATTAATACAAATCTGTTTTCAGGAGGTGTACATGACAGTGTTTATATTTAAATATATATATGAAAATTTGGAGTAAAACAATTAATTAGAAACAGCAGTATTCTATTTACCCTTCAGTTTATTACTATGCTGTGACCCAGCTGCAAAGAGCAATTGTTAGGTCAGTCTTTGCAAAGCTAAGGACACTGTATACAAGCTTTAGCACCTTATTAGAAACAATGTGTATGATGGGATAATGAACTTAAGACAATGCTAATTAAGAGACGAGAACAATGGTTTTAAATTTATAAAACTGAATGGCACAGAGCTTGCTTGTAAGACAGCATTAAGCCACCTTAATCCATTTTAATTCAGAGCATAACCAACAGTGCAAATGAAATGGATTTAGAGGGTCGAGTTCAGCTTCTGAGAACCTGCGATACATTCACCTGTGACAATTCTTTATGGCATGATAAAGTAAGGGAAGTCTCTCAAGGACTCGGAGTGACTCCATCAAGTCCCCGGGGATCAGGTGTCAAAGTTGTCTATCAGATGCCTGAAAAGAAAAAAGGGCCACGTTACTCAGTGCTATTGTGCGACAGTTGTCATTGACTGATCAGGCCTATTTAGTAAGCTTTCACAGTGAATGAAACCACCTGAATAGATGAAAGTGAGACAGCCTCTGACAAACAAGAAACCATGGAATATTCATTGAGCATCTGCAAGCGAAAGATTAATGTATTAGAAATTAAAATAGGGCCAAAACGTATGATCTTGCTCTAACACTTGGCCAGACCTGTGTCACCCGCCGCTAGTGCCTGAAGTCGACAGACAATTCTGCCAAGGTAACTGAGAATCATTAAGCATCCTGCTATTGTGTGTGCTGAATAATAAAACTTTCCGCCTATTCTTTGCTTGGAGCTGACAATGAATAATTCTGGAGCCATTTGCAATGTTAACGGTACCTATCTGGGCCATCCATGCCTTTATGATAAGGCTTCAAATATGCATTTCAACAGTCTGTACAGACACTGATTCACAGGCATTTCAAAGGACACCTGTCACTCAACTGAAAGACCTGTCAGTCTCAGTTGTGCAATGGTGCCAGGGAAATGGCCAAAAAGATAATCTTTACTTTTTTCTTTCAGATTGTAACAGTTACATTTGCCATAGACTGACAAGTGATTTACACTGAAAAATAGATTGTGCTTAAACTAAAAAAAGGTTTATTCTCTTAGGCAGTCTTATTCTTCACTGGTTTACAACTGTATCAAATATACTATCAAAAATGTGATCTGAGCTATACAGAATGTCATTATGCTTGATATTATGAGCATTAAACCTGTTTCGTGGCACAAAGGTGACACTGATAATTCGTATCTTTCAAAACAGAATCTGGGTGTGTTAAAGTAGGGATGAGATGACCAGTGAAAGTTCCACACAGAGTGTTTTTTAAATACTTGAGAAAATTCAAAACTTACATTACTGCTTACTAATATGTACTTTCTTCATACATGAAAATCAGAGAGAATATTTTATTTGCTCATAGCAAAAAACAAAACTAGTGTGGCACTTCACGGCAAAACAAGCAGATGTTAAAAAATAAAACATTCTTACATTTCTTAATTTTTCAAATATGCATTCAAAATATACATTTTGTTTTACCCTCTTGTAAAATTGTTTGTGTTTATTAAATTGTTAATCTAAAATTATTATTTAAGTAATAAACACCTACGTTGATTTAGTTGGACCAGCAGGTAGAATAAGTTAATTATTTAAAAGACAATTTGCACAGTTTAATGTAAAAGACAATCTGGAATGTAGGAAAAGCATTATTTTAGCGTGCATGTAAGTCTTTATGTAATCTGAGAAATTTTAAAACCTTATTAAATGTTAGAAGAAATTTATCATTTTAAAAAATGTGTTTTAAATATAATACAGTATCTCACATGTCACTCAATGTCAAATAAATTTAAATTGCTTTTCTATTGTAGTCAGGACCGTACTAGTACCGACTTGGGACTTATTCCATGCATCGGGATATAATATTCCCTGGCTTTTTTTATTTCTATATTAAAGTTGTGTATTTTCCACTGGAAACAAACTATTATTATTTGATCTGATAAAGAATATATTATCATGTTGTTACATAAATGTGAAAATCAAACTACAAATAATGAGACCAGAATTCAATTTAATTTAGAATTGTAAACAATGGATGTTATGTTAGAATTGCACAATGCACTAGTAAGGCCTGTAACATAACACTAGTAACATGACAATTTTGGTCACCACATTATAGAAATGATCTTGCTGTTCTTGAATCTGTTCTTGAAGGGCAACAGATTCCTTTTGTGGGCTAAAGGAAATGTCCAACACTGACAGTCTGAGGGATTGAATCTTTTTGGCCTTGAACAGAGAAGACTATAAGGAGACCTGTATACAAATACTTACAATTCTCAAAGGCATTGATGAGCTCAACCATGAGGGTTCATTTGTATTTATTCAGTGAAACATGAACCAGAGAGCACACATTAAAAACAAAAAAGAAAATTAAAACCAAGAACTGGGGGCATTTCTTTTCCCAAAGACTTGGGGAAGTATGGAGCAAGCTACCCAGTCATGCTGCTGAACACAGTACCCTTTCAAGAAAAAGTTGGATGAGGTCCTTGATAATTTAACTACCAAAGCCCTCCTATCATCTATCATGTTTCTTATGTGATTATTTTCTTATGCAAAGCAGAAATTTTAAAAGACCACTAAAAAACAAACATAACCCAAACTGTAATACCTTATTTTTTAAATATAGTACAACTGCCATATGCTTGATTTTGCAATACGCCTTCTGATTTTATGATTGAAAATCTGGTAGGAATGACTTCTATGAACTCCTAGGTGACTCATAAGATCAATAAAGGATCCACACACTTTCAGGATCTTTGAGCAGGAGATGGTTATGGAAATATCTGCTTGTACGCTGCCAATGTGGAAATGGTGAGCTCTCTTTGGTGCTCTCTCTTTTCACTTTGCATCTCAAAGTTTTCTTTGCTCCCTCCTAGATATTCTTCTACCATCTGGTTTGGTCTAAACATACATTTCCCTGCATCTACCCAATATCATTGTCGTATTTCATCATATGTGTATCATATCATAGCTTTTTCTGTCCTCCTCTGGTGCAATCGTCTTGGCCAAGTTGTGATAAGAAGACCCTGATTGCAACCCTGGATTCTGACATCCAGAATGGTGGACGACTCACATCACTGCTTGCACTGCATGCCTAGGAGAGAAATGGGATCATCTGTATGACTTGATACAGATACAGAAAATCTTCTTTAAGTAGCATTGGCAACATGACCTCAGTGCTTTGAATTTCCTCATGTTTGCTGTCTAGGCCTGAGACCCAAACAGAAAGGTAGGAATGGTGACCGCACAATAGACCATCAGTTTATTTTCAGTTTTGAAGTTGTTAGTCTCAAAGACCCAATTCCTCAGCAGATTTAGCAGACTTGAGGTGATGCTGACTTTCTTCATCAAAGCCTTCCATGGATAACAGCTCACCGGATTGTGGACATGCTTGCAGTACTTGCATATGCAGAGTGCTGGTGAAAGATTTCTGATTGTTCAGTGAGTGTCCAATCTTCTCCTGTGCCCGAGTACATATAGTGACAATTGTCTGGATGTCCATTTCTGTCAAAGCACAAAGCACAGGATGATCAGCATACTGTAGTTTGAAAACTGTATTTGGGGAGATTTTACTTTTGAACCAGCATTGTTACACTGATTAAATAATTTATCATCCACTCAGTAAGTCGGCTGCACTACAGGAGACAGCTTGTCCATTATCAAATGCAGCTTGGCACTCTTATCCGGACTTCATAGCAAATCGAACTATTACTGAGGATTACTATATGCGCATTATTGTGAAGCAGAAGAAGGATGCTGATGAATTTTGATGTATGTCCATATTTCAGCAGGATCTTTTAGTGTGCCTTGTGATTTCAAGTGGCAAATGTCCTGTCAAATCCACGAATGCTAGCTTGAAAGGCTGGTGTTTTTAACTGCCTTTAAAAATCATATTTGTCTTACCTCTGGACGATCTAAACTAAATTTAATTCTGGGAGAAGTTCAAAAGCAATAAGCACAAATGTCTTCAATGAGCATTTAAGAGTGTTTCATGCACAGTACATTTGATTAAAACAATCACAATCATCAAAATTAGGGGATGGATTCCCACTAAAGTATTGTAATTTATCAGAATTTATCAGCAGGATAACTATTGCATTTACATTTGAGCAGCTTCCATAGAAATGTACCCATTGGATGTTATGGATTGACAATTCATTTAATAAATGAAAAATGTATTTAGAAAAGTATTACTAAGGTTGTACAAATTTTGTACAAACAGAACATTGAATGTATTCATTCAGTCAGACTTTAATTGCAATTTATACACATATTTTTCTCATATTTAAAATATAACCAATTATCACCATATTTATTAAATAATACATGCAATAACATATACAATATTATATTTAATATAAATATGATTATATTTAGGAATTCTCATTTTAAGATTAATTAAACTTAAAGTCATGACAAAATATTTTTATATCTTTTAATGTACAGTCTTGTTTTGTATATTTCACTATGATCCTCAAGCATTGCTAGTTACACACAAAAATAAAAACATTAAATATTTCTTTAAAAGTTTTAATTACTTTTAAAAAACTGAAAACTCAACAATACACTAAATTTATCTGTTGCAACTACTATTAAACTTATCACAAAAAAGTTCCATATCTTAATTATTCATTTTTTTTGCAAGAACTGATTTATATATATATAAAAAAAAAACAATTCAAAACATTCTCCCTGAACAGGATGTTAGTCATGAAAGAGTACTGTATTGATAGTACAGACTTTTAAATATAGTCCTGGTCTTATGTCTGTTGGGCATCATTTAGGTGTTTTGGTAACTTAATTGAAACCATAATGACACCAATAATCTCCTTAACTATATAATTCTAATTGTTTGAAAGCATTGGACATTTAGAGGTACCCATTAAAATTTGCAGTCCACTTTAATATATTTAGGAACTCAAAATAAGTACATTATTAGTTGAATTAAGGCTTACATAACGAGAGTTAGCAGGCTATCAACCACCCAGTCTGACAAAGTACTTGACAATACTGTAGGTACTTTAAACTGCCTTTTTATCCAAAGGAGTAAACCAGTTATTCAGTGGGTTGCTGCCTAAATACTGATAGTACCTGTTGGCGTTCTTATCTAAAATGTCTTGGTGTGTAGTATATCACAGTGTTAAAAAATGATATGATAGGGTACTCCTTTCTAATTACTGGAGTAGGTGGAGATCGGAATCTTGGAGATGTTAGGAGTGAATTTATTTGGTTCATTTGAGTTAACAGTGATATAAACAATTGAGTGGGCTTGAATCTATTTGGACACCTTTGCATGGTATGATTTTGATTAATTAGTTCTTATTAAAAACACTTGATGTTCACTGCCCTGCATTCACCCCCAAAGCACAGATATGTATCACTCTTCCATGCTTGGTTTGCTCTCAAACCACAGGGAATTTTAGACACAATACCACATTTAGACACAATGAAGTGATAGAAAGATTGGTTGCCGATTTCCTTGAATTTCTGTGATCTACAATCATGTTTATCTGTGTGATTTAGTTGGTAAATCAAGTTTCAAAATGTTACTCCATTTTTATAGTTTCCAAAAGGATTTACTGACAATCACAAATGTTCGTAGCAAGTAAAACATCTTTAAATGTAGATTTTAAGGGGTGACTCACACCATTAGTAGCAATAACGCTAAGCCCAAACAAAAGACAAAAAAGGAAACTTTTTAACAAATAGAAGATTCAAAAGTATGTCTTACTTCATCTCACTCTAAGAAACAGCAGATTTGTTTTTCCCGAGAAAATCTAGATTGATTGCATCATTTAGGAATAAGTCTTTCATGAGAGAATGTGCATATCTCTGTGGAACAAAAAGAATGAATACGCTGATGTTTACCAGTCCAAATTCATCATTGTTTCCCTGAAAAATAAGACCATTTCGAAATTGAGCAGAACACAGACTCTGTGTGAAGTAAACACTTCAAGTGCTTCTTTCTTTCAAATACTTTCCACACCATCTCTATTTTCAACAATATTCCCTTTGTAATACACAAGGACACTGTTCAAGAATATGACTCAGCCCATGAATGTTCACTTTTATATCAAAGTCCAGTAGGCAGGCATAATCACAGATAAATATTGGATGATGACTCAATCTTCCTGCATGTTGTTTTCTTTTTCTGTTCTTTGGATCTCTTTTTTGTGAGAAAGCAAACTCCTCCTTCAGTTGAAATTGAAGCTACGACAGATTTCTTTTTTACTGCACAGCAGTAAGAGCTATTACCTAAATAAATTAGTTAAATAAAAGATAAATAATTGTGTAACACCTTAACACAAACACAGTAATCCCCAATAAATGGTCATAAAGCACATCTACTAAACCTGAATGTGTTTTGTGGAATTGCACTTGATCCAAAAGTTGGAGGCTGCAGCCTACATGTGAGATGACACTCTAGTGATGAAAACCAGAGCACAGTGCTGCAAGGTAATCCAAAGAAATGAACACATAGATGCACTGCCTTTTTCTTCTAAAAAATAATTTTCTCTTCTCTGAAACAGAACAATGGACCATTTATGGACCTTTACTGTAGATTAATAAATTTAATTGAGTCCCTGGGGAAAATAATTCAGTTTAACTACTGGAACTAATTCCTACATTCAGTAATCCCTAATAAGTCAATTTATGTTTGTAGGAATGCAACTGGGTGTCTAGGGTACAGATGTGCTATATACATTTGTGGGGAAGTAAATAAATAAGTAGCCCTCTTGTATTCATTAAAATTACCATATGGACCTGTCAACACTTCTTAGAGCAGCTTTGTAACAATGCCATTTAGCCCGGCATTGTACTGTGCCAATTGAATTAATGTATGTGACGCACAAATGCCTCCGAACCCCCAGTGACAGGAAGGTCTGTGATTTGTAAAGATTCCTCTGACGCATAAGAGATCCCACATTTTTACAGCCAGAACCTGGCTCTTAACCAAGGGCCATGGACATCAACTGATGTTACAGTCTAATTTACCTCACAGCTATTGCTTCAGTCTTTCCCTTCATCGCAGCAAGGAAGTGGTCAAACAGCATACTTTTAGTACATGCTTTAACCCTCAATGTATCCTTATGCAAAGTACTTACTTTCAGCCTCAATAAAAAAAATGACTGGTTAAAAAATGCTCTGTGATGGAATACGTGGTTCAGAGCTTCTAAAGAAGCTGTAATATTTTTTGCTGGGTTAAGAAGAGACGATTTCCTGACATCAGAGAAGAACTGCGACAGATATTCCATTTGTTCGGTGAGACTGGGAATGAGTTACTTCGAGTTACTACCTTTGTGTTGAATCCTCTCAGGAAATGGTCAACCCTAGGGAAGCTGCAAAGATCAAGGATTTTCTGTTTCACAAACTCAAAGTTCTAAAAGAAAAACAGCATATGACAGCATAACAGAACCCTTTAGTAGACATACAAATGACTAAGCTGGTGAAAGATTAATTGGAAATTTGGAAGTGCAAAAACAGAAATAAAGCATCTAACATTCCATATACTGTATATTAAAGGCTTTGCTTTGATATGATACCTTTAGATATTTTAAGTATCTAAAACGGGGGAGAATACCATCTACTGAACATGATTAAACTGTTTTTCATCATTTCCAGTCCATACCTTCTAATTGTGAATCTGTTTAACTCATTGGTTCAGCTCTACGATCCTTCTATCAGCATGAGGTCTGGCCATAGAGATCCCAGATTCCTTTCTCTGAAATGCATACAGATACTGTTAATCCATTCACTGTTTTACACACTGAAAGCTTTGCAGTATCTTAAAAAGATGACAGGGGGAGTGATTTAAGCTTACTGGAAAATTACGATCAAATGATGCTCTCCAAATCCTGGTGGGACTAAGCCATTTGAGTGCCACTGCAGTTTGCCACTGCAACCTGCAGTTTCTGGACACCACAAGCTGCACTCCTGGAAAACACTGCTCATATTGTAGCTTGGCCTTTAAAGATCCCAAAGACTTTTTCAACTAGATTGATAATTGCATTTGTGTGGTGTGCGTTGGTCTTGGATCCAAGACATGTTAATCAAACCATATTTATATTTGATTAATTTAAGATGTGTAGATAATATATTGTTTTATATACTAGTATCAGCATATAATCTGTGAATCATAATTTGGTTCTGATAACAAAACTAAAAATCTAGAATTATTGTTTTGGAATCCAAAGGAGGATGTCAGCTCTTTTCTTGGCTTTGATTCGCTACTACCTGAAGCATAAAAAGGAATGTAAAAGCCTAGGGCAGGCTTTGATATTTCAAGAATTTGTCTGATATGACCTGGACCACATCTAACAGAGCTAGACTGGGGGTCACAGAAAAATCGTGGAGAAAAAAATTCAAGTCCTTCGAAATTCTTGCTCCATTATTGCCATTTTACTTAAAAGTGATTTCAGAAACAAAATGGACCCCACCCTCATTATGATTTCCCCTTCCAACATTGTCGTCAGTGTAAGATGATTATATCTCAATCCCTCCCTACATTAAAACCAATTACAATCACCTTCATACTGTCACATACCTTATTATAACATTACACATTCTCAGCTCTGTAGGACAGCTTTATAATGAGGATGAAGAGTACTGAATACTATTTTTTCTTTTTTTCACAGCATAAATTATAAGCAATAATGAAAGTAAGAGAGTAGAATGAACATTAGGATATATCTTCCCCTTTTTGTGGGTCAGTAATAGCACATATTTTATACTATTAAAGAATTATGACACTGGAAAGAGGGGAAAGGATTTGCATTGATCCTGTTGTGCTCCGTTAGTTTCATATCCCTCGTAATTCACTATAAAGCTATTTTCAGAACTAGGCATTTTAAATCGGACTTTTTAAAGCAATTCAGCATCTATAGATCTTCATTATTAGGAGAAGAAAAACAGATTTTCCTATGAAGAAAATACAAGTTGTTTGTACCACATAATATATGTGTTCTCTCCAATAATTAATAATTCAGAAACTTTATTACAAGGTTTATTATAATGAAAATGTAATTGTCAAAAAGTTTTCCAACAGGAACAACCCTTCAGTCTTTTATTTGCATTTTGTTTTTCACCACATTTTATTAGAATTTATCTCACTCTCTGCTAACACACTTATACCAACCATACCCGATAATTTTCCCGATACCTATTTTTAGGCAGGTAGTAATTAAATATGTACATACCAAATTTTAAAAAATCACGAAAGCACCATAAAAAGGGAAAACACCACAACCTCTCACAAATTGATAAACTCCTTTGAATAAGAACCATAGGTTTATTCCATGCTGAAAAGAGGAGATAGAAAACACAACATTTACACTGTGGAGCCTTCTTAGGGTGTGGTACACATTGCGTTTTCTGTCTTTTCTTTTCAGCATGGAATAAACCTATTATTTGTTCCTTTGTAGACTACGCATACTGACCCAGTTACCCACCTGAACTACTTCAACTCCCTTGAATGACTAGCAGCATAATCTGAACCAGTTACAAAACTGTAACTTAACTTAAAAGTACAGCTTTAAAATGTAGATCAGTCAGAGTAAAATATCCATCCATCCATAATCAGAAAGCTGTTTATTCCTGAGAAAGGTCATGGCAATGCAGAGCCTATCCCAGAAGCACAGGGCACAAGGCGGGACTATATCCAGAAAGAGACGCCAGCCCAGGGTATACAGACCCCAAAGCACAGCATTTCAAATATTATACTGTACATCAAAAACGACAAGTGCTTCAAATCTATTCTCCTGTCACTTTTATCTTATTTGCTAAACATTTTCAAAAAGTGAGATTTTTAAAATATCCTTAAGGTGCCCAGATACCCTTCTATATCCCTTTTTGAGTTATGATAACCTACAGCTGTGAAAATGCTGATTTAAATGTCATTTAACTCAATTTATTCACCTCATGCAAATAAGTCAAGGATTAAAGAACACAATGTGTAATTCACTATATAAACAGCTATACTGAGAAAAACTAATAAAATGAAATCTGGAAGCTGGCATATTAGAAACTCGTAAACAAGGGAAACAGCCAATTTTGTGAGCTTTCTCTCAAGAAACACAAACACTATGCAACTGAACAGGTTTCGCACGGACAGAGTAGCTTCAAATTTCATTTGAAGCTCAGTGTTGGTTAAATGCAACAGCTCCCTCTACAGTTTTTAACAGTGTGTAATACACTTATTTAAAATAAGAAATACTTGACTAAATGGTACACTTTCCTTTTCTTATTTTGAACTCCATAGGTTCAACAAAATCGGAAATTCATACACATTCATTAATTCAAACAACTACAACTGTATATTATGTACTATTAAATAGCATTATTACATGTTACTATTATTGGTCTTCTTTCAGTTTAAAGGGGGACATCAACATGAATAAAACTTAACTTTTTTAAAACCCTAAATTGTGTGCCTAGGGAATGTATGAGCCGGTAATATATGATCTGTGACTTCTGTTAAATAGGTTTGTTTCGGATTCAAGGAAGAGCATATATCTTTGGAGGGGAGGAAAGTGCAAGATGAAGAGTGACCCAATCAAACAAAAGGGTTCCTGTAGGCGGGCAGGGAAGAAACAGAGCACTTGGGAAGCCAGTACCATTTAGTGTCACCTTAGGTAGCCAGGATTCCAAGTGCAGAGTAATTTCACATAGTTTGTAATTCACAAACCTGCATTAAGTTCTTATCATGATCAATTCATAGGATTTTCAGATGAGGACTTTTTCCAGGCAGTGTTTCTTTTTAACAGTTTTCATTTTTAAACTACTGAGGGGGGCAGCAAATGCAAGCAACCAAATAATTTGTACTTCTATAAATTCTATATATAGTTGTGTAACTGCAGAATATTAATTATTTCCATATTATGGTTTTATTTGAACTTTGACCCTTTTCCCAGCACTTTCTTGTTCTTTTAAAAAATTCAAAGCATATATTTTTTTCAATTCCGTGCATCATGCATATGACACTAACTTTTTTTAAGCAATTAGGAATAACGGAAGGTATATTCTTAAATTTATAGTTTACCATTTACAGTATACTCTATCATATACAGTACCATTAACTCCTATTATCACAGATCAACACATGTTCTAATCCATCAAGTTGGCAAAACTCTTTCATTCCTAGAACAGAACTACCTCCAAAACAAATTCATTCCAACAGAAGAGAAATAATTATTTAAATGTAACTGCCTATAAAACATTAAGTAAAAAAGTATGACACAATGCAATACAAATGCAAATTTTTTGTTTCATTCTTTCCAATGTTTTTTTCTTCAATAATATACACACCACAGCATGGCTTCCTGCAGTTAATCCGATGGTTTTCAAAGAATTAAACTATTGTACTGTATATTTGGGTTGCTTACAGTGACTGTTACAACATCTTTCAGAAAAAAAAAAATCTTTTTTCCATGTGAAGTAACACAGCCTAGCTTTAAATTTCTTTTATCCCTTCAAGCGCAAAATAAAAAATGCCTGCACTGCCAGTACCTGATTCAATCAAGTGGACTACATTGGATACCCACAGGCTACAAGTGTAAGAAAAAGCTGACTTGTATTTTAATTAATAATGTAATACCCCATTCTCAACAGCAAGGCTGCTGGCACTCCGATTTGCTTTTTTCATATTTCTTGTAAACACTTTCAAGACACCACCAAAAGCGGCTTGTAGCATTTTCTCCAGAATCCACAATGATATTATTTTACAAGTGTATTTGATCTCGAATGCAAGTCCCAAGTGTGAGGTTATAGGCCGGTGTTTTTTTTTTAAAGAAAGAAGCTCTGACAAATCCTGCTTTTATTAACACATTATGATTGTTTGCATAACCTGAGGAATACAAAAAAAAGATACTTCACAATTTACCAATCTTTATTGAAGATTCACTGAATCCCAAAGGAAAGCCTCGCATCAGTGTTTTTTAAGGTTACTTTTATCATCACGGAAGGAAACAACCATTTAGGAAAACGGACGTCCCCTCAAAGCTCTAACAAAAATCATTGCAGTTTAAGTACATTCTTTGATGTTTAAGTTTCTTAAACTAAAACATTTAGGTTCATAAAGCAATGTACACAGTTTAATGAACAGATCAGTTTTTACACTTTTGGATATCAAATTTAAACAGAGCATTGGACTTATCTGCACCTCACACATACACCAGAAAACGCCTGTAGAAATGTGAATTTGGCAATAGTTGCTGAGGGTAGCCTATAAGGAAACTATTAGATTTAATTATCCATCAGTCACATTTGTTGGTTTATATTTGTTAAGCTCAAAAGGTGAGGTCTGTTTTTTAGTTACTATAAAGACCATTTTCTCTGTGTCTTAATTAAATTAACTTCTCTTTGTTTCCAGAAACATCACACACTTTGTATAAACCCCCCTGGAATAACACCCATGAACTAAATATAAAGACTTTTGAAAAAGGATTTCCAAATGTTTGCACTTTAAAAAAAACTGCATTTGAACAATATGAATTTATTAATAAGGTTAATTAGAATGCATTCTTACATAAATACATTTTAATTGGGCTTTATTAAGCCATAATTGGGTTTTATTATCAAAATAATATTGATCTCAATTGACACTTTAAATGACACCATTAAAAAAAAACAAATTTTTGTGTATCATGAGAGTAAGCTTTACTTAAAATGTGGACATGTACATGTGGACACAGAATTGAGCTCTGTAAAGTTTAAATAACTACAATATACTACAATCTGCAATTTCCCTCACTGGATTAATAAAGTATATTATCTATATATAATGAAGATTTGTTTTATTGTATGGACAGTCAAAAACAAAAAGATTAATTAATTAAGCCCTCAAATGAAGTACGCAAAACAAAGGGCATGCTGAAATATACAGGTCTAATATTAATTCTAAACAAGGCTCTTAACAAAAATAGACTTTTAAACAAACCAAACCAGACAAAGGTATTTAAATAAGCACCCTGCACAGGAGTTTATTCTGCTTTCTTTTTAGAAACGTTGCTGTTGGCTTTGTTGTCTGCTTCAAATCCCTGCTATGCTGAAGTTGAACTTACACAGCTGTGCATTATGTGAGTCAGCAGTATCTCTTAGTCCTCTCCTGCATTTAAGTTTCTTTCAATCACTCAAAGGCGTCCACTCACCATCTTTTCACAGAACTGCCACCACACTTGACAGCAGGTGCAATTAACTCCTCACTGCAGACATCTCCTTCTAAAACTCTATACAGCCTTTCAGCTTCTGCTTTGGAAATATTTTTATAACTTCTCAGACTGTAGAATACTGTCAAAGAACTCAAGGCTGTCTACATGAGTTCCCTGGCATACTATAAGCACTTAGCTTGGTCTAGTTGATTAAAGAACCACTTACACATCATCCTTTCAGGCCCTTTACTAAATTGCTTATAGTTGACTAAATGCATGAGTTTGACTACATTTGATTGGATGTATATATTATATCCTAACAAGGTAGTGTTTCAAAATGTATGCTTTTTTAAAATGGCGGTCACAGTTAAGCTTCATGTAAACTATCAATATGAGAAAATCTGAAGCTTATTCAAACCTTTAAGTTTGAAGACTTCAATATACTGTATGAACTGGATATTTTTATGGGACATTATGTGTGTTTTTAAATCCGAAATCCACACATCAATCCCAATGACAGTTCCTGGACCTGTAGGGTGATTTTAAATGTCACAAGAAAGGGAGGCACATAACTTCTATTACTATAAGCATTTTAAGCAAAAGGAATTCTACTTAAAATTAATATTGAAACAAGAAAAAGGGATTTTTTTTTAAAAAAGGGATTTTTCAGTAAATAAATATACAGCAAATTAAAAGTGATTATTTATGCCTGGAAAGAAAGACTGTCTTTCTGCAGTTCTGTCAAAAGGTCAATCATGGCCTCAAACCCTTATGTGTTCACTATGACCTGGAAGTGCCACTGATGACCCTACAACCAGAGGCCCTAAAGAGTTGATCATCTAACATGCAAACTGCCTGGAGACATGGAAATCTGACATTTTTCCTTATTCAAATGAACACAAACAATATGCATCTCAAACAATGTGGAATGCTGTGCCAAAAATAAATAGAAAAAGGCAGTATTTCCTTTTAGAATCCTTTTGGTATCTTTACAGCCTCTCTCTGAGTGAAAGAACCTTACAATCACTGTAATAGGTCTTCACTATTGCTTTTTCCACTTCAGTTATATTTTGTTAGGAATTATTTGTAACAGAACAACATGATTTATGGAAATGAATGGCAAGGGGCATCCCGTTGTTGTTTTTTCAACACATGCAGAATAAGCTTTAAAAATACATGAGACTGTAATTTAAAAATACCATGGTTTGGGGTTTTGACAAATTACATGTTTTGATTAGAATTATTTTCCCACTTTCACATAAATATGATTAGTTTCCAGAAACCTCGAAATAACCTGAGGGTGTCAGTTATTTCCAAATCATATAATACTAAATATCAATCATTTTAAAAGTAAATAATATGTAATAAGCACTGTAATAAAAATAATACTATTTTATTTATCCTCAGAAATCAGAAGATTCATGGATCGGTGGTCAATAATTAAATCAATACAATAAAGAATAACTAAAAGTATTATATTACTGGTTAGCATTGACAAAAGCTCTTATTGAACAAGATTAATTATGAACGTTTCAGGTTTGTTTTGGAATTCATAAAAAGCGTATGCCAGAAAAGGTCTCTCATACCTCCCACTCTATTCCATGCAGATGGGTATGGTAAGAATTGGCATATTATAAAGAGAATCCATTAGCTGATCACCAGCCTAATAAAAGAAACAGCAGACATAAGTTAAATGTTTGATCAATTTTCTAGGCCAACTAACCCATTCTTTTCATTCCAGTCTCCAAAGTTCATTTTAATTCAGTAAACATACAGAATAAATAAAAAAATAATAAACAGCTATTTAATACTGTTTTTTAATTAAACACTCCTTTTTCAAAGAAATATTATTTTAAAAAATTCCCTGAAAGCTGCTTTTGAGGTTAAATCTCGTTGTGTTTGGGTCCTTGAATAGCTCATCTTCATACAGAAACTTCACCAAATCTCAACTCATCTGTGTGGTAGTCTAGATCTGTTAGGAGAAAACATGAGGATAATAATAATAATAATAATTGCTTACACTTATATAGCGCTTTTCTGGACACTCCACTCAAAGCGCTTTACAGGTAATGGGGACTCCCCTCCACCACCACCAATGTGCAGCATCCACCTGGATGATGCGACGGCAGCCATAGTGCGCCAGAACGCTCACCACACATCAGCTATCAGTGGGGAGGAGAGCAGAGTAATGTAGCCAATTCATAGAAGGGGATTATTAGGAGGCCATGATTGGTAAGGGCCAATTGGAAATTTGGACAGGACACCGGGGTTACACCCTGACTCTTTTCGAGAAGCGCCCTGGGATTTTTAATGACCACAGAGAGTCAGGACCTCGGTTTTACGTCTCATCCGAAGGACAGGATGAAACAATGCAAGGAGCAGCACGGTTTTAAATCGAGGAAATAGCTCCAATTTGTATTTCATAAACTCAATGTTTGCTAAATAAACATACAGTAGGTATAGTTTAGAAAGGCAATGAAGCCTAAAGACTACAGTATCTTTCGGAATGTATACACAAACGCTTTCGAAACTTCAACTTTAAGACAAACTTTAGAAACTTCAATGAGGAACAGCAGGTAGAGGATAAGGACTCCTAGGAGGGATTAGGAGGGTGGGGGGTTCAAATCCTCGACTGGGGGGCACTTCTGCTGTAACTTTGTACGGAGTACTTTAGCCAGATTAGTCCCGCAAACCCAGCTGTATATGTGGGCACCAACATTGTACACTCAAAAAAATAAGGAATCGGAAACTCTTCCATTTATAATGTAAGCATAAGGCCAATTCCACTAGCAAATAAGTTTGGACTGTGACATCATTTCATTATTTATAAATACAGTCCTGATAAGATACAGTATTTTGAAAGTCATGTGTGGTGTGATACACTTGGTGCTTTCACTTTAGGACCCTTATATATAATCAATACTCAGTGTATCCACTTTTGCATGGACTAGCAGAGGTGCTGCACTCAAAGGTATCTTAGTCCATTCAATCTGTAAAACAACTGTCAAACCTGCAGCTTTCTTGGGTAGTGACTGGTGTCCATATGGCCTTAGTTGCACATCGGAAGGGATTCCTCAGGAACTTCCCACAAGGCTTATCAGGTCTCACTTAAAGAAGGCTGTTTCCTATCAGATGAAAGTACTGAAGGTGTCTATGAAGGAAGAAACTTGAAGGGTCTTGAATATCTGAGTGTCTTCACTTTGGGACATTCATGACAGAATGTTATTCCCAGTTATTCCCACTGTCACTGTGTCCTGAAATCCTTGCAGCATCACTACAAATGGAGAACCCATGTGCCTTATTTTGCATGCAAACATCACTACCTCACCAGTCCAGAATTCTTGTGACACTTGTCTTGATAGCTTTTGAAATTTCACATTCATATTAATGTTGTACAATTCATGATATTGAATAAAAAAGTTTTGTATTTCTTTAATATTCCACTACACTAAGGGCAAACATTAAAATAATGACTCAGAAATCCTTATGAACCCGTTGATTTGATTGCTGTCCAAAATGCTTATTAACAAAATTTTACAAAAGGAAAAAAATGTCAATCGATAAGAATATTATTTGTGTGAATGAAGTCTCATTTAAAACAAAATTCAGCATGAACATGACATAATAATGCATTATATCATTATTCAGCACAGTCCTTTTGTCCTGTCTGGACAGAAATAGGAGATCAGTTGTGCAGATTCCGATGTAACCTTGATGTTCCTGAATCATTATTTCCAAGACTTCTCTGAGAAAGTTAATATTACTTACTTTACTTACCGAAATGTTCGGTAGTTAGTTGCAGCAACTTAGTAATAGAATTTCACAGCACCTACACATCAACTATTAGTAGTAAACGTACAAGAGAGCTTATAGGCAATTGTGAAAGAAAACAGAAAGAACACATGGGACGATTGGGATGAGGTATTAAGCGAGGTTCCCCAGAGATCAGTACTTGAACCATCAAATAACAGTAAGATTTACAGATTGTATAATGTTTCATCTTCTCATGTCCCATCCAAGGTGTATCCCCACCTTGTATCCATTGCTTGCCAGGATAGGCTCCAGCTCCCCGGTGATAATTTGATGAAGTGGTTAGAAAGTGGATGGATTAAGGTTTCTTAAAGTCCAGAAAATATAAGGATCACAGTTATTCACATCCTTGTAGATAATATTTTGTAAATTCTCCACTGGTGGGGATTGTGCTGACTACACATTTCCAAATGTGTGCTATTAGGTTCTGGCACTTCAGATGGGAAATATATGAATATCTGCTGTAAGTCCTTCAGACTCTTTGCTTTCTACTAGTGAACTGCCATATTTAATTAGAATCACAAATTTTCAACTGGGCTAAGGTGTGAGGATTGAGTTAACTGGTCAAGAATGTATATTGTGTCTGCAGTTCTTTTCCTTTGTAGATCTGGATATACTCTTTTAAATTACTGTTTAGTTGGAATGTCCAGAAAAATGTAGCAGAAAAAACAGGTCATCTTGTTTGACATCGTGTCAAAATGTCCTTAATTCCAACATGTACCAGATTTTCCATATTTTGACAAGGGGCACAAGATGGATAAATGACAACCCAAAACTTAGTAACTTCTCAATATTTCACTTTGGGCATGAGCATTTTCTCAACATGAGTTTGATCATTTTATGTCAAACACAACAGAAATGAGCATGTCCCAAAAGCTTAATTTTCATTTCTTTTAACCATAAGACATTGTTTCAATTCTCATTCAAATGATGCAAGTTTGAGTCACCTCTTTTTGTCATCTCAGAAGAGGCTTACTAACCTGATCAGCCATTCCCTAAGGTGTAGAAGTCATTGGCCAATTAATAAACCAGTTGACAAGAACCATCTGACCTTATCTATGATAATGAATGCTACTTCAAAAAAGTTGAAAAAACCTTCTGAAACTTTCAGAGGACTCTATGTACAGTGCCAAGTTGTCAAACAAAAGTCCTCAGACCCTTGCACAATCTTCATATCGTGATGCTTAAAAGCTGGCAGTCATAACACTCTGAAATAGCCATTTGATTATATAGCTAATATTTGTTTTATACACAATCTACTCCAAAGAAAAGCAAAAAACCAAAAAGAATGAAGCAGATAATGAAATTAAAGAAAAGTGACAAAATCATGACTGCATTAGTATTCAAACCATTGCTGCACACCTAAATTCCATTTGGTGCACAAAATTACCTCCATGCAAGCCACACAATTAGCTGAGTGACAACTCAGCCATTAAACGTTATATTGACAACAATCAAAACAAGTACTAATTCCCCTTGAAACCCTCTGAACTGGACAATTTATCTAAAAATCAACAAGGAGGACAATTTTAAAAATGTTTTAAGATCAAAGTTAGTGTTCAGTCAGTTAGTTACTCAAGTATTAAGGCAGAAAATATAAAATGCTTCCCTCTTTAAAACAGCAGTATCTACATATCAAACCTATCTTAGAGGATTCTACTTTCTATAAATGGATTTTATATCAACTAGTGTTAAAGCCTCTCTTTGACTATCCAATTTTAACCTGATGTGAATAGCATCTTAGAACAGGAATATTTCAGTTATTGTTATGGAGATAATCATTTCCTTCTGTTTCCTTGGATGACACACTATGAGTACAGTAATGTTATCAACCTGGCACATTTACAGTGAAGCCATGATTATTCAGCGATGCACTGATGAGTGCAATCAAGGACTGGGTATACTT
The DNA here is from genome assembly GCF_040954835.1 of Lepisosteus oculatus. Taxonomy (NCBI): domain Eukaryota; kingdom Metazoa; phylum Chordata; class Actinopteri; order Semionotiformes; family Lepisosteidae; genus Lepisosteus; species Lepisosteus oculatus. Next base: position 12,494,708 of record NC_090707.1, read on the forward strand.
CAAGCTAAAATGTCTTACCATTCTGTTGCAAGATGTTTCACATGTCTCCAAACCAGCATTTTTGCACTTTTGAGATGTTACACTGCTAGCCATAATGAAAGTTTATGTGCAATACCGCCAACACAATGGATCAGGTTTATGGACCACTATAATGATTTTTCAGACATCAGCTGCAACTGCAAGGACACTGCCTAGCAATGCAAAATACATCCACAAACAAGCACCGTGAACATTACTTTCATGACTAACTGATTGTGATTGTGATGTGATCAAAAGGCGGAACTGGAAGACTGAGACAGTAGCAGATTGTTTCATTCACATAGGAATTCTGCACTGTCCTTGACAGGCTTGATGGTAGACAATATTGTGGTGAGCGTTCTTCTGACTGAACCTTGGAGGGCAGCATTACTGTTCAACCATACATTGACAAAATCCCAGAGCCAACAGTTTTTCCATTCCTGCAAGCCACTGTGGGTGTGACAATTCCCCATAAGGACAATGCAAGACCACACAGTACTAGGATTACAATGGAAAACTTTGAAAAAGCACTGCCAAGGTCTCGCAATGGCAGCCTTTTCTCTGCGAGACCAACTCACCAAAGTCATTATTGACCGTTTGTTATGATTCATTCTGAAAACTCATCATGATCCTTTCTTTGTAACAATGATCAGTATTTCTTCGCATCCTCTGTAATTCTGAAGCATTTTATTAAATCCTTTAGACCCAACTACATCTTTTTCGTTTGTGCATCTGTACATATTAGTGCAAGCAGGTGGCTTACTCAGTGGATAAATACTGTATATGATTTCAAATATAAGACATTTAAGCTTCTCCCAACTTTGTTTTTCAGAGAAGCAATACCTTTCATGTTAAATTTGCATCGATTTATATATCTCTTGCCGGGTCTCCATGTTGTTTCAGGTTTGATAACAGAATGACTCTCTAAGTAAGGCCTCCTGTGTCTTCAGGGGGTTTCAGATTATATGAACATTAGAAAAAAACACATGAGGGAAATCTAAAAAGACTTAACATAGAAAATTTGTTCAGCCTTTTTGTTGTTATCTTGCCGGCATTACAATTTTTATTATATTTAAAGATATCAAATGGTAATACAACTCATTTTTTGCATACAAAATCCAATCATTTTGCCCTCAAAAATGATTTAGAAAGAAAAATGAGGAATTGTTTTTTTTCTAACTTCTAATTCACTTCACAAGGAACACACAAAAAAACATACATCAGATTCATTCAGTGCCTTTTGCCCCTGGCTACTCAGTGTACTGATATTAGTTTTAAATACAGATTGCTTGCAATAACACTGCAGCATGATCCCTGCCTGGAGTGTAGAAATGGTTAGGAATACCTTAGATATACAGCCATGCTGCAAACGTTTATTCAATCAAAAGGAAAAATAAATTTAGTCCTTCAGCTCTGTCAACTATAAACTGTTATTGATCCCCTAAATGAAATTTGTTCATGCTGATCGATCAAACACATTACCTTCTTTTCCAGTCTATTATCAGCAAGTGGAAACTCTGGAGCGTCAATAAAACTAGCCAGGTCACTTATAGTAGCAAATTTTGCCTTACGGCATCCAAAAAATCAGTGTAATCTCAGCTCTTGCATTTAAAGGCAGTGGTTTACTTCCACAAGCAAACATGAAGGGCCTGAGGAAAAAAAAAGCGAAACTACATAACACCTCCAGTAAATGTTTGCCATCCTGCCTGTATTTTTTGCCCTACTAATATTGTTTCCCCTTCTTGTGTAAGCCTTCCAGCTGGCATATTCCTTTGGCTGGCAGGCTGAAGCAACATGAGACTAAAACCTGAATGGCCCTTTTTACCGTTTTTTAAATATCAGCTGAGACCAGCATTCCACCAGGGACCTCTCATGAAACATGTTGAAACTATAAATTAGCTTCTCTAGGTAAAGCACTGCTGCAGACAAATAGTGGAATTTGTAGTGAGCATTAGACTTTTCAGAAAGGAGCAACTATTAATAAGTACATTCAGTACAAACCAGTCTACTAATGTGTTGGATGTTAGAGTGCACTAACCACCTGTATTTCAGTGTCCTTTAATGAAAATCACTTCAAGTAAAATGCAAAGACCCTATTGTGGTCGAAATTATTATTGCATCAACCTCACTGAAGGAATCCTTCCTACTAACTTGAAACCAGCATTAAAATAGGTCTTGTTTTCCTTGTCAAAAATTATACACATGCAACAATTATCACATCTAGGTCCTTCCCAGTCCTGATTTGACCCACAGTCTCTCATCAGGAATCTCCTATCTCCCACAACCTCACAGTGCATTGATAAAACACAGCCAAACAAAAAGATCAGAGTTGAAAACTCAGAGAACTTGAGTTTTCAATGGAGAGTTGCATCAGTATAAAGGATACTCATACCAAAAATACTGTATGTGTATACTTATCTTTTCCAAAATGTGCTGCATTTAAATCTTTTTGCCAGCTTGGATCTTTCACCTTCTGTTTTCATTCAGAAACATAGTAGCAAATAAAGCACATACTGATTTACAGAATTTGTGTTTCAGTTTTTTGATTAAATTCTAATTACAATGAAACAAGCTGATGAATGCAAAGGGATAGTCTATTTAAGACATTAGTAGCCAGCGTTACCTAACCTGAGTAAGGAAATGAGAGCACTATTACAACCCCTTCACTTGCAAGGAATGAATGAGGGAGCTCCTTCAAGAGTGCAGAGTTGTGGAGAGCAGGTAGGACTTTATATACAAGAACATGCAAGTGTGAGATGCACACTATTTGTCCTCCTCCTGAACTTGTTAATAATAATAATAATAATAATAATAATAATAATAATAATAATAATAATAATACCATTTCAGATGTGACTTAGTGACTTAACCAGAATATTGTGGTCTGTTGGAGGTGTACATCCACTATCAGATTTACTGTGTTTGATTAGATTTACATTATTAATGTTATTAAACAGAGGAACTAATGACAAAAAATATTCTGTAACCCTCTCAAAATAGTCCACCATGTCTTCCTGAGCAGCAAAAGAAATTACATATTTTGTACTAAAAAACATAACCTTCAGTCATCTCAGAATTGGGGGAAATGCCTGGTTTACACTACAGCAGTATGTTTGTTTTGATTTACTTAACTTTAAGAGCACCAATCTCAATATCATACTAAACCATTTTGTATACCACAATAACTTATGATTTGCAAAACCTATGGGATGAAATATATACATACTGTACATATACGTCAACAACAACTAGTCTTAGCATAATTTAAATTAACTTGGAATGAATACTTTCTCCAGGTATATTATATAAATTATTTTCTTTACACAAATTTTGGTTTTTAATACTATAAATGAAGTCACTGCATTAAAGAGGTTAGATGGGCTAGACAAAAGACAAAAGGCAGTTCCTAGAGCGTGCCAAAAATAAATTTTCCCCAACCAAAAATGTTATTGATTTGATTAAAATGCATATATATATTGCATAGAAGCATACATATAATTATCATTTCATATAATCTTACCACTCAAAAGGTCTTTTCCACTTAACTACAGTAAATGGTGGTGGTATTCAGTTCTGACACTACTTAGATGTCTTCAAATAAGATGTCTTCACTAAAGCTCTGGCCATCTCTCACACATGCTACCCTTGTGTCTTCCATGATGAAAGCTAGGCCAAGAGCTGCTGAAACTTTTTCACAGTACTTTGACACTTCCAATGAATAACAAGAAAGGAGCGACAGCTTGTCTCCTAACTAGAAAGCCTTCCTAAAAAATAAACCCATTCAGTTCACTCCTATGATAGAAACCAGCTGATAACTCAATTATTATGGAAAATTATTTTAAACGGCATAAAATGTAGGAAGTTCAATTTTTTTCCTGTTTCTGCCACTATCACTCGAGCTATTGATAAGATGTCTAAATTTATTGCAGAATAATTCTGCAGGAAAAGAGATAAAAGGTTGCTGAATAAAATATGAGGCGAAGGCTGTAAATTGTAGCAATGCATATCATTTCATTCAAATGTAGGAGGCAATTACCATCTGCTATACTCATCAGTTCCCTCCTTTATGACTTAATTATATGTTTAATGCTATCAGATCAAGGAAAGGGCAAAACAGATGAATGAGGGAGAAACAGAAAAGATTCTGCAACAAGACAAAAGGCAGATGAAAAGTAACATAAAGGATGGAATTGATTTCATTTGTTGAAAAAAAAAAGTTAATTTAAACACTATATTCTCCCATCTCCTTTGCTATTGTGAGATAATAAAAACCATGTGTTTGCCAATATGCTTCATACAAATTTAACAAAAGCAGTCAAGTTTCTGAAAACTGGATGCCTTTCTGTTCTCATTTCTAAAGTACTGAAACTCTGTAGCATTTCCGAGTATGGCCAATGGCTCACAACTTCACAGCTTCACACCTTCGTTATAATAAAAAACATGAATACAAAAAAAGCAATAAAAATTGACAGTAAAAACGCTGAGCAGAGAGCAGTTTACTCCCAGTAAAACAGTGTTCGCCTTTGAAATCAATTTCTGCTTTATGTCCTGGGGAGGTTTAAGAGCAGGTTGACAAAATGTAAGTGTAAACAAAAAATGATATTTGAAAGACAATTAATCGTACATTTGATTGTTATCATTGTGCTACCACCTGTAGAGATGAAAGTGAAAGTAATCTAATAACTGGTGTGGTTACATTTCCCACCAGGACAAAACACCCTTTTGTAGTGAACAGAAAACAAACTTTGGTCCAGATGAGTACAAGGATGAGACAATGCACATGACAGGACTTTGTACTATTAAATCGTTATTCTAATTTTATTAACTCCCCTCTCCGGTATTGAATATGTGATTTTTTTATTCACTACTACAACCCTCATACCAGGGAGGGATCAAGAAACAAAATGTGCACTGTCAAACAAACTGCTATTGTTTGCACTTGTTGCCCCACAACGCCTACAGGACAGCTAGAATTGATTGCAGGAGTGGTGCAGCATTCAGGTGCCTGGTTAATCATTGCACATAGTTAAAACAGCCACTGTCATGCTGCCAGCTAGTTATCCTGGATGACTCAAGCTTTCCCAGCTTGTCTTCCACCACTTAGGCAGTCACTTGACCTCTTAGGTGTCAGCTGGCTACCGAAATACCTCAGAGGTGGACAGGTAATATCTCAGCTATAAAGCTAAATCTCTGCACAGAAACTGTGCCTTTACTGTTTAAGATACATGATTCTATTAAGAATTAAGTATAAATAATTTTTTGTTCTTGCTGTACTGAGTGTTGCTTGAATTAAAAATTGAGATCAGAGCTGTACGGAATGTCATGCAACTACGTCTCTTTTTGATGACCGGCTAGCTAGAGATTGTGACCTGAAAGAAAAGCAGAAAAGCACACGCTTGACATTGTTTTTACCGTTTTTAACTTCATTGCTGATTAAGGATGAAAGGGATAGGCAGCAACGCTGACAGTGTGTGTTATGCTTACGTGCCTCACTCGTTACACCCTTACATGTATTATTGGGTGTATTCATAGCAGGCTTCTGGATCCAAACCAAAAATGCTGAAGTGGCTTTGAAGTGAACTAAAGTCTAGTTAAGGCTAACCTCTAAGCACTTAAGTCATTCCTTTCATGAGCTATTTAGAACAATTTTATTTTACAAAGTTTTTGTATGAAACTTTGAAATTATGAATGCAACTGATTCACAAAACTATCAGGAAAACATGCACTGACTTTTTATTGAACAGCCATAAATATGCAAATTCATTATGCTGATTAACAGTTTGTCATCAACAGGGTGCAGCAACAGAGTTTCAAATGTGAAAGTCACAGGCTAGTAGCACGTGTGGCCACGTGGAAGCAATGCCGGCTGTATATATGTGAGGTGTGTTTTGGACCACGTTGCAGAAGGTGACATTTGTCGTTTTCCTCCAGCAGAGCTTGGAACGCAAATGACTGGTTACTGGTCTCTGAGCCCTAGATGTCACATACTGTCCAAGCTCATCCCACAGACCTACAGCATCTACAGCAAAGCTCACAGTAATTGCAGAAAGAGAGCTCCCAGCACGTGACCAGTATACCATCAAGCAGTTAAGTTGCTAACAATCACTACGAGTTCTGTACTAAATAGACGCCCCTGGCTAGAACTTCACATTCGGAATGCTCCATCAATGGATTGGCAGGGAGTTGTGAATCTTACTCTCCTAGATTGTGGCCTGTCATTGATGGACTGTGTTTGGCTGTAATGTCTTGAAATTAGAACTTGCCAGCTGTGAACATCATGGATGGGGAGCAACTGAATGCTGACTTCGGCCAACCTCTAACGTTCTAATGACACAAAAGCAGGGCATACTGTGTTTGTTCCTTTGTCTTTCTTGATTGTCACCAGGCTTGACATTCAGCAAGTTAAATCACCTCATAACCTATACGCAGTCAATTGTCTCACTAAGAAGGTGAACAAGTGCTTATGCAAATGACAAAGTCACTTACAAGTATCCTGGCCGATTTATCAAAATGATGCCAAAAACAGCTCAGTACTTTAACCAAAGCCCAATTTAAGGCACAGTAGAGGCACGAGTACATACTGTACTTTTATATTATACTTTCTTGTCTTAACTTGCCTGCATGAGGAGAAAGAGGAACAGCCTTTTTATGAAGGATGAGCCAGGCTGCTACAAGAGTGAAGAAGAGATAGAGAAAGGAATCCACATTCGTTTTCGGAAGCATGTATTATGATATTTCTACATACAGTAGGTGGGGAGATGTGGGCAAGATTAGGAAGTGACTGAAATTTGTTTTAAAACTTAAATTTAATCACTATCCAAAATGCATATACCTTTTTTTTTTCCTAAAACATACATGCATACATAAAGTTTCTTTGCTCAGGATACTTTCTCACAGAACAAAAAAATGGTCCAATGACTTTTTTTTTAATTATACAAATTAAAGTGAACTGTTTAACCCAGAATTGTTTATAGTTAAAACACTTCCCTGAAAAAAAATCAAAATAATTTAAAATACTATATGGCAACTTTCCTTTACAAATACCTGTTGGAAGATGTGTTTCATTATTTGTTATTTTGGACAAATGTCAGTGTCAGTGGCTTTGTATAATACAAAAAATAGTACAACACACAAAATGAAGGCTTTTTATTTTTAAAATGTGATGAAGCAATATGTTACAAAAATATAATATTATTTTAACAAGCTTTAGTTTTTTTATTTTTTTAAGTGGCAGTTTCAGACATTTACCTTTTTTAATCCATAAAAGAGTTCAGTTGAAACAATGAAGTTTTAATTAATAATTATAATTAAAGAAAATGTTATCCATCCATCTAACCACTTTATCCAGTATTGGGTCACAGGGGAGCCAGAGCCTGTTGTGACCAGCAGTAGGCGCAAGGCAGAAAAATGTGTATCATTTGGAATTCAATAAAATGGGACATCATTGGAAAGGGGAGGAATACCTTCACAAGGCACAGTAATCACCCTTGCCTTTGATTTGGTTCTATTATTCAGCAATTAATGACTAAAAGACAAATACAATTTTAGAATTCTGCCAACAAATATTCCATTGGGAAAGTCCACTGGGCATTGTCAAGCTCAATGGGCAACAGTAAAATACATAGTGCTCTTAACACACATAATGAATGAGGAAGGACATTAGTATCTGACTGAATAATAGTTTCCAAAACTGTACTGGTTTCAAAACGCTCCGAATCCAATCCAGAAATAAATACTGTGTTGCTTTGCTGTATTAGCCACTCAGAGTTAATACAGAGAGCAGTCAAACATCGAAGTCGCAAGTTTAGACTGCTTTCTTCTTAACTGATATCCTGCAAAGAAAAAAACAAATTTAGAGTATCGTGACTTTGGCAAAATGCAAGCACTGCCCAAGTGTTCTCAGCACAGACAATATGAAATGTGAACAATAATGATCTGGCACATCTTTGAACAATGGGTTCAGAGTTTGAGCTGCCCTGTCATTGAGAAATATAAGTTCTTACCTGGTTATATCACATTTTTTACTTCAGTGTAAGAGTAAGGGAACATGGATATGATCAATGCTTTATGAACATGAGGTTTATTGAATTTAGGAAAATTGAAGGAATAAAATGCCAGAGTTTCAGAACTTGCTTCACCTAAAACAAAATGCTGTAAATGTGTATTAAACTTTCCAGCTATGATTTTTTTTAGAAGATGCAAAGTAATATTCCTCCTAATTTTGAATTCTTCCTTAAAACATATCAGACTTCAAAATCTATGGTAACTTTATAAACCCCTAAGGGAAAATAATTTCAATCTTCCCGGCAAATCTTTAATTAAGTTATTTTTAAATAAAGCATTGCAGCAGAGTAAAAGTGTGGGAAGGCTATTTAACAGAGTACAAGTTATTAAAGTCAAGAATGTGCTGTAGATTCGGGTTTTTTTAAATGAAATTTTCTTTTATCAGTAATTTCTATAAAATTGAGTTGACAGTTTTACTCCCCCATGGCTCAACATCTTATTCCTGAACAGATTCTGACTCACTTCTTTAACCTCTGAGAAGCAGAGAAAATTCCTATCTAAGGAAAAATCACGTATAAGTAATTAAAAATATTTAATAATAGATTTGCTTTTAATGTAACTAGCATTTTTGATAAGGAAACCTTAAAAGCATAAACACATTCTTAAAAAAAAACTCGAGTGCAAACACACCATCCATCTCACCATAGCTCATTTGTTTAATAATTTCCGCAGTCCTACAGAACATAGGGGTCTTTAAAATGTTAAAGAGTTTAAAGACCCCTATGTAAAGACCCCTAAAAGACTTGTGTATTTTGTAGTTATAAACAGAATAACAAGAAACACGCTAATGAGGAAATTCATCTTCAGCAAATTAATAGCATGTCCTCTTTGCAAGTAGGAGATGGCGAATGTAAAACTCCGTTTTGGCACAGAAAAATGTTTGAATCCTCAGAAGATCAACATCCAGCTCAAGGTTAATCACACAACTCATGCATGAGCTATTTTCCTTTAAGTCTATCCATGCAATATGGCTCTTCACTAACAGAAGACAAGAAAATCTCAGGAGATTCAGTTTTGCAGCTTGGGGAACAGCTTTCTCTAAACAAGGAATAATAGGTAACGGAGACTCCTTCTGGTCAGAGAGGTCTATAACATCTATGCCTCTGTCTGAGTACACTGACGGCAAACCCACTAACCCTTCAGCCGAAGCACAGTGCATACCTTGTAAGCAAGTCGACAGATCCATTAACCCTTCCTTTGCAAAACTAGGAAATAAAATGAATCCTCATACCAGTGCCTAAGCAGTTTGTGTATGAGGTATTCATTCTAGGTGACCATAACTTAACTAGTTTATGGATGTCTACTGAGCTTTTTTTAACCTCTATTTTTTTCGCATCTGGAATGATGTTCCAGTTTGGAATTTGCGATAGGAATGGATTCCAAAGGAAGTATAAGTCAGCTCCCTGTTATGACACTAGTTCACAGCCCAGGGTAGAGGGGTATCAGGACTGAACATGCTTTCCTCCAGAAATGTATACTTCTCACAACCATTTTCCATGCTGTGAGTCCCACAGTGCCTGTAAAGTTCAGTTAGCAAGGGTGACACGGCCCCCACTGTTCACCCCGTGAGCTTGCAAGATCATAGGCGCCTGGTAAATCTTAGCAGACTGAGGTTTTGTGACAGGCTGGGGATCCCCTGGCCAGCTCTAGCCATCCCCAGCTCCAGTGGTTTGGGTGTTGACTAACTGTGCGATGCCACTTAGGGAATCCCAGTCAAAATGTGCAGCACAGACTCAGATCAGTCATGATCAGGAATATAGCAAACCCAAACTGTATTCCAAACAAGCACTTTCACTGAAAGGGCCATTTAGGAGCCCTCTGAGTTCTATTTAAGACCTTACATGGGCTGCTTTTTTCAGCTGCATTAACTACTTAGATAATTCCAACATCTTGCTTAGAAATCAAAGACATTACGGTAGCTGATTCATTAAAATGCTGAAATTCCCAAGAGACTCCACTGAAAGCTAATTACACTAACAATTAGCAAACTGTCTCGCTAGATTACACCTGGTGTTAGAAATTCTCATGCAGCAAAGTAAAGCTCTTTCATCGGTATTAAAATGTACAATGAAAGTTTGTACTGAATGAAAGTACAACCTAACTATACTCTACTTAAACTGCCCTGCAAAAGCAGCCATGAAATTCTTGTCAATTCAGATATAACCTAGGGTTTCATTTGTCATACTTACATTGTTACATATACAATATTTCTATAGAACTATTTGTCATGAAAATGGTATGAATATTCTTCAGCACAACCCACTGAAACCAGAGTTACATAGAATGCTCTTTTCTCTGTGCAAATTGTGAGTTTATCTCACTTCTGTCCACAGCTCCTGTAAATCTACAAATAATAAATATAAATTTGAAATGCATAGAATGCCCAAATTAATTAAACTAAAGGAACAATAGTAAATCTGAAAACATACAGTAAGACTGCTTATAAATCTTTAAATGTAATACGCTACATAAATATTACCACAATAGAATGTGACTGGAAGGAATTTTGAAAGTAACAAAAAATAGGTTCACATCAAAATACCTAATTATAATGGCAAATTGCATCTATATGTTTTTGCAGATCGCTAGGATGTCTAATTGACAGAGATGCAAAGAGTAGTCTTTCAAGAATAAATCTTATTTTATTTATTAAATTAAGTGATTCAAATTTTTAGATATTAGTCAAGACAAATCAGGCTGTTATACAGTGCAGAATCAGATGCAGGGAATAATAACAAGGACTCATAAAGCAGGCACAGTACGTTAATAGAGAAGAAGTAAAATACTTACCTATTGACAGAATTTCACCCTTTAGGTTTTGTCATGACAAAATCTTAGAACAAGGTCAGAAGCAATACTTACTCCATATTAAATTGTTCTACTTCTTATATAAGTAATAAATGGTAAGAATTACTCAAATAATAACAAAAGATTGTTGTCCTTATTTTTTATCACATGACTCCACACACTCACAGATTACATCTATTGGAAAAAATACTGTACAGTACACAGAGACTGAATGCAATCTTGCTACCATGGCCTTCGTTAATAGTCATATTTGCTCACGTTCCTCTACACTAAGCTTAACTACAGGGCCAAAAAAGCAGTTCCCCATAATGTCTAACATTTCATAGAGGAAAAGCAACCTTCATAAACTTTCTAAATTGTGTAGATCTGTCTTACTCCACCTAGCACAGTTTTTCCTCAATTCCACATCTTTTGGACACAATAAAGAACACAAGCTCCATCTTGTGGTGTTGCACTGTATGGAAATATGATTTCCTGCCACTCATGAATGGTCTTTTCTTGGCTTTTCTTTAGTTCCACTTCATCCTATGTGTTGTGTTGTTAAGGTGCTTTAAGAGTGAACAGAGAACAACAACAACAAAAATGTCTGGTTTAAGGATTGCATCATGTCATAATATAGGTTATAAATTACTCAAGCCTCTAGCTGATAGTAAACACAAAAGGGACCATCACTGACATGAGAGAATATTCCATAGTGACATCTCTATATTTTAATAATTTAATTGACAATAAATTGATTTTAAAATCTGCAATTTTGAATCAATTGCTTAGGAAATTCTTAAAATGCCCAATCTGTAATACATAATTATGACAGGGAGATTCTGCTAAATTGGAAAAGTCTTTCTCAGAGCACATCTATAATCATATACAAACCAGAGACCCTTCTGACCTCTCCCTGGTTTATATGGCAAAGATCCTTATGTCACTTCCATGTATTATCAATAATCATTTCAAAAGTTCACAAGGATCAGGACTTTCTTGCATCATCCCAATGCAATTTAGTAAATTGTGACAGACTAGAAATGTATGGATGCTAACTCGTATTTGTAATGTCAGGAATCATTTGAACAAAAATGCATTTAAAATCAGTGATTAGCGTATAGTTACATAAATACAGTAGGAATAGTTTAAGTAGGAAATATTACATGTTGGAAGAGTCATTTTCTCTTCTGCACAGTAATTCAGATTTTGCTCTTCACTGAGCACCGAACAAAGCATTTTAATACTTAGATAAAACATAAAACTGTAATAAAGAAAAATAAAAAAGTGTGTAATGGTATCTAGGAAAAAGGAAAATATTTAAGTATCTTTTATTTCAAAATAAATTCTACATTTTATCTACAGTCTGACAGTAAAACTTGTCTATACAAGTATAAGAAAACTCATAAATAATATGAACAAAAAGGCTAATTGCTATAAAATGAATTGTGTGAATGTTTTGTTCCATTGATGAGTGCCATCTGTCCAGACATGAGATGTAGATTCTGTACCTTTAATAGTGATTAATTAAACTGCTAATAAGTTACATACATCACAGTTAACACCCACAAAAAAATACTGGAGGAAATGTTATGAAACAAATTAGCTTTAACAATGATAGAAAATTACTTCACACAACTAAATATTACACCCGCTTCCGTTAGCCATATTTCTTAATGAATTCTCTAATTAATTTAATTCACACATTGTGCATAATTTGAAATTTAAAATGTCACTGGGTCAGATTTTACCATAGTCTTTTGCAGGCTGTCTGTTTCAACAAGAGACATATTAGCAAAACATGACCTCTATGCAAATTGCATAGACCAACTGTTGTAATTTTAATTCCAATCCCTGATTAGCATGTTCTTAAGATATCTCTTGAGCATTTTTATAAAACAGTATATACATATATGCTCATATCAATTAATCTGAATGTAAACATGTAAAGCCGTCATCATTAGCCTCTCTGGGGAAGGTTTCATGGATATATTACCTGTAAAAAAAAGATTCAGGTCGTAAACGATGTGATATTTTTTAGAATTTGATCTTATTTTCTAAAAAGAATAACTTTACCTCTACATGCAGAAAAAGTAGTTGAGTGACTATAACAGGAGGGACAGAATCGTAAGTAAGAAAGAGTTGAATTAATCTTGGTAGACACGGTTCTTCCTGAAAGAACTTTCAATAGTAAATACTGTACATGCATCATCAAACCTAGAAACAAATACTTATCGCCACGTATTTCTTTATATTTCAGCATTCACCTTGGAAAATGTAGCAGAAAATAAATCCATGATATTTAAATTCATATAGCATGCATAATTTGTTTAGGTCAATCTGTATTGAGCTCATAGCACCAGATGATGTTTGTAAGTAGAAAAAAAGAGCTTTTGGCCAATAAATTAAATATATAAATAAATGAATTACACAGTCTTTCAAGCTGAGCTGCAGGGGTTTCCTGAGGGCAATCATTTAGCAAACAGGATAATAAAACAGAGGGTAAAATGCTAAGGGCAGCTACCAAGGGAGGCACAGGTTAGCCTGATTGGGATTCCTTTCCTCCAATATGAGTGACACTTGATGTGGTTGATACAGCTAAAGGTGCTCTTGGGACACTTCCTTATTTGGTTAGAAACTTAAAACCCGACTCGATCCACACTGATTAATTCTGCCATCTACATCACCATCTAATGGCCACATTACTACACTGAATAGTTCATTGCTGAAGACTGCACATTATGTAGTCCCACTATACATCGAGGTAGGGAGATCTGTGAGCCCAAGTGGGTCTCAACACCAAACCACAGAGCAAGAAACAATATAATTATCCTTGGTGTAGTCACTGATTAAAAAAACTCTTCTCTGACAAAATTGTCCATTATAGTCTTTAATATTTTAATATTTAGTGACATATATTACCTCCCCCAAAAAACGCAAACTAACTGCACTCGCCACCCCATTTTTGCCATTTCATATTTTGCTTTAATTAATAACGATTAATTGCATTATATTGTACTTTCCAACCTACTAACATACATTACCAACTTGACATGGGAAGCTGATGCACTAGAAATCCCGCTACACAGCAGAAACTGCTTCCCCATCTAAATAAAGAGGGAACTTCAGGCCCACCGGGTTTATAAACCAAGGTTAACAGCCCTGCTCTTATGAATGGTGCCATGGAACAGGCAATGGCCAAGTATTCAAGATCTCGCTTTTAGGGACAGCCACTCCTGAAACTGTGAACTGGTTCAGGAAATTCTGTTGGAGAGGGAACAGTACCAACTAACAGACCACCAATGTCACTCACTGCAGAAACTGGTTTTCTTTTGAGGTCTCCTGTTCCTATACTGACCAGGCCCATCCATGATAGGATCCATCTAGAAGGTGATAACAGCACTGTTTTGACATTGCTTCTAACCTTATGCACACCCTAAAATACGTCCAGGAGAACAACTTGATTATACGCTGGAAAATGGCCAACACATTTCTGCAACCATCTTTGTATGGTGATGCTTTTTTGTTTTTATTTTCTTTTGCTTTATTTTTTAAAATAAAATAGTCATTCTTTTTTTCAATGAGAAAAGGTCACAAAATAAAAAGAAAAGGTATTTACAGTACATGCACATTATATACAAAAATAAAAGAAGAATGGCATCTACAATGAAGTATGTATAAGTGCAAAACAGAAAGTTTTAAACCAGCTATTTAATGGCTCTCTAAGTCGACTAACACAAAAGTCCTTTATTTGTAAATGTACATATAATACTTACAATATATTTTATAACCATATATGTTCGGCATTGTATGACACTCCCACCCAAAATTTCTACCTGTACCAGCATACACATCTCAACTGCTTACCAGGATTAAAAGCAGTCTATTGTCAGATATCCTGCCAATCATACAGTATAACTTTTAACCAGTAAAAACAGGCCCACTTTGTCTTTTTTAAACTATACGTGCAAGCACATTTCATGTTGGTAAGGTCTCCCCTTACAGTAATAATAGGTAACCTATAGATGTCCCAGTGAGGACATTTCTATAGAAACATATAGCTTGTTTTCATTTCAGTCACGAAATAAGAACACGAGTGCTTAATAGGTCAGTAAATGTTTTTATTAAATGTTTTTTTTGTCTCTGAACAAAACGGTGAAAGTGACCTTAATGTAATGAGTGAACAAGACTTTTTTACCCCCTTTTGTCCATCAAGAGGCTGACCTTCCTCTAATTTACAGCATCGGCAATAACAGGCACAGGTGAATTTCGAGGTGACAAGATACATTATAATTTAAGATCCTCCTTTTCAAGTTTATGGAAACGTTAAGTAGGAAACAAGGATAATCATTTAAACAAATTAATACATTTATGTTGGCGCAATACCACAAGTATGTACTGTATCTAATAACACTATAAACACCTCTGGAATTTGCGACAGGAATCAGTAATTCTGCGACATGTATTGTTCACATTTTAGGAAATTCAGTGATTCCTAAGCTTTGGTCTTGTGAACGTTTATCGCCACATCATTATTAACATTATAAACAGACAGTTTTTTTAAAAATATATACAAAATTTCAACATATATGTAGCCTACAATAACAGTCTTACTATTCTAGGATTAACATTCTGCACAAGTGTTTCTAAAAAGTTAAAAATTGTCAATAAAAGTTAGGCTTTTATTCAGGCCCAAACTAATTCCACAATAAATAAAAAACAGCAAGGGTCGGGGGGGTGGACGACACTTTTTAGTTTTCGGTGACGCACGCCTTTTCTACAGCCAGCCCACGGGATGTTATTTCTACAAACAGTCTACGTGTAACTTAAAAAAAACTTTCCCTGTACGTACTCACTTCAAACCAATGCTGGAGAGCCGACAAGCCGGGATTCAGGGAGTGTGCTCAGGTGGCTTACAGCGCGGTACAACTCGCCCATCAGGAAATGCAACCCTCCTCTCCTGGTTGCGTGAGGACATGGGTGAAAGTGAGACTCTTTTTCAAAGAAAATCAAATGCAAACGAAGTGCCTCAATCACTTTGAGTCCAATTAAAAATGATCGCAGTGACTTTCGGGGGCAAGCATAGGCGAACAACGTGGGAACTCGCGAAAGGTAAACGACCTGTTTAGGTGTTTTATTTATTTAAAAAGGGAAAATCGGACAGGCTGTTTTTTTATAGCATCTTTATTTTATGCGTCAGTTTGAAGCTTTTAAAATCGTTTTAAGGCTATCATTTGTCTTCGTAATTCATCGGAGCTAGCAGCCTGAATTGTAATGCCACGCAGGCACCCTCACAAAGCACTGCTCATAATATCGCACAAAGGACACTGGTACCAAACTGTGGTTCACGTCGATAATTTTGAATGTAGAACTTTTTTAACAAAACTACTGAACTAATACAAACACTATGAGGATAAGGAAATATTTCAGAGGCAGTGGACGTGTACTTGCGTTTGTTTTCATTGCCTCTGTCATTTGGTTACTTTTCGACATGGCAGCACTCAGGATGTCATTCAGTGATGTTAACAGTCAGCTTTTAAAAGAACTAATAATAAAGGAAAGGGAGGCACTCAGACGACAGACAACAAGCAGGATTCCTTTCCTGAAAAAAGCACCAAAACTTCCAGAGGTTAAAACAGAAATACAACAGACAAGTCATGTAAAACTGGAAAAACACGTCAAAAAGGATGCAGTTTATAAGAAAGAGGAAGATGTTAACAAGAAAAAAACAAATGTGAAATTTGCTCTTAAAGATATGGATCCTGTACTAAATAAAGCTTCAAAATCTAAAGGAAATGGGGAGTCTAAAGACACGCATGAGAAAACGGAGGTAAAAAGGGGCGGAAAACAAAGCAATAAAATTAAAGCAATGAAGTTGCCCCCAACCTTAAACACGAACATTTCCCTCCCCGTGGTAACTTTTAAAGTGAATAAGAAAGAAAACACAGTCAAAGGTCAACAACAAACAGACAAGGTGAGGCAGATCGCTTTAGAAGTACAAATAGGTAAAACCAATCCCGTCCCAAGGAAAAAAGCATCAATTGAAGAAGCAAGAAATTTGTCCAAAGCTCCTCCTGGCGTGAAGGATGAGGAACTGCACTTAATACATCAATTTGGACAAAAGTCTGGGCAGACAAATGTGACACTTTCAGTTATTTCGTTAAAAGAAACAAAAAGTAATGAGACGGATACAGGAGTCAAATCTCGGAATAAAACCGCTGCAAGTGTCAATGAAAAAAGTCTTGGTGGGACTGACAATTCTTTAAAGGTAAAACTTGCAGGGGATCACATTAAACAACCTGATAAAGCTGATTTGCTAAAAAATCGCACATCTAACATTGACAGCAAAAAGGATATCCCAAAACAAAAAGAAAGAGGTCCAAATTTCAAGAATGCAACCATGGAGGCAACAGAAAAGAATCCAGCGCATGATTCAGCCGTACACAGAGTGCTGCACATTGATGCAACACAAAGCCCAAGAGATCCCAGAGCTCTTGGGCAGTTTGGACACCCTGCTGCTGTCCCCAAGGACAAAGAAGAAGAGATGAGAAATCGGTGGAATGAGGGTTTTTTTAATGTGTATCTAAGTGACCTTATTCCATTGGACCGGGGTATCCCTGATACCAGGCCTCATGGGTAAGTGTGAAGATTTATACTTTAATACATTTATTTGTATACAGACTGCATTAAAAAAATCATGCACAAAATAATTTCTTTTTTTTTTCTGTGAACCTGTCATAGCTGTTCTGAAAAAGCAGTACACGATGACCTCCCATCTACCAGTGTGATTTTTTGTTTTGTGGATGAGGTGTGGTCCACCTTATTGAGGTCTGTGCACAGTGTTCTCAATCGATCTCCACCTCACCTCCTCAAAGAGATCATACTGGTTGATGACTTCAGTACCAAAGGTAAAGGACTTCTTAGCGTGTGAATTTCATCCTTCTTGCCACATGTGCTCCAGAAGAAGGTATTGTTGTAATTTAGGTTTTGGCATATCTGATTATTTTTGCCAATTGTTTTGGTTGCTTTGTCACAGCTTACAGAACATGTTGAGTTGAAAATGAGAATTGTCCTTTAGGGATATTCATCTCCCTGTTTTGTTGCTTATTATTCACCCTTTTGTCTTTTATCCTTTTAATATTTCAAGACTACCTCAAAGAAAAATTAGACAAGTATATGTCACAGTTTCCCAAAGTACGTATTATTCGCCTGAAGGAAAGACAGGGTCTAATACGAGCCAGACTTGCTGGAGCAGCTGTTGCAACAGGTAATTCTTTTGATTGCATTTCTATTTACAAAATATTAAATTCATTTGCTGTTAAAGTGCAGGACATTATCTAATATGAAGAGCGTCATGCAAATTCTGATTTGATTTTTTTTTCAGGCTTATGAACATTCATAGTGTTTGAAATCTGCTTTATTTTTTTAAGGTGAGGTTTTAACCTTCCTAGACTCGCATGTGGAGTGTAATGTGGGATGGTTAGAGCCACTGTTGGAGAGAGTTCATATGGACAGAAAAAAAGTTGCCTGCCCAGTTATTGAAGTGATTAGTGATAAGGACATGAGGTAATTGCTTTCTCTGTTGACTTAAAACATGAACAAACAAGAAAGATTATACAAGAGGAGAGTGCATTTAGCCTTGATTTTGTTAAGTAGCAGCTTACTAGTTCAAGAACCTCATCAGACCAGATCTTCCCTGATGATGTGGCATATTAGTCTTATCTGTTTACACTTCTACCCTTCAAAAAGTGCTTACTTTCCTAGTGCTACATACACACCTTTTGTAATTATTTCCCCCAGTCCCGTTTTCTCTATTTGTAGTGTTTACTTTTTTCAAAGGCCATTATCCGTTCTTTTAGATCTTTAAAGATCAGTTCTTTTTAATCTTAACCAAATCCAGCCTTCTCTCATCCCCACAGAGTAAAGAAGTCACAGCACGTTTGTAGGGTTCTGAAGTGTATTTCCCACAATGAAATAGATGTTTGCTCCAAATACGTATTTTTTCTTAACACAGTTATATTGTTAAGCACTGTCACATGCAATGGTATATAAAAAGGAAACCCATTTGTATACCCTTTTGGCTTTGAGAAAAAAACTTTCTCCCTGCTTTATTATCTGAAACCTTCAGAATAAACCTATTCCAAAGCTGTTCTTTGGCTTTTTGCATCCCTACAACTGAAACTTGTATTTCATTCAATCTGTATGAGGGATCTTTTAGTCCTAAAATCATTCTGGCTGTTCTTCACAAAATAGATTGTTTAATCTTAATTTAGGGCTAGCTTTACTCAAGTGCACAATGATTGTGTTGGTGTAGATAACTTGTTGTGATGTTTTCCTTTGAAGAAAAATGAAATTATAAAATACATAAATCCTTGTTATAACCAAGAGAAAATGGGGGAAATCAGTTGCCAGTTCTTGATAAATTGCTAAATATTTTAGTACATTTTCAAAATATTGTCACTTTTTATCTTTCCTTCAGCTATATGTTAGTCGACAATTTCCAAAGAGGCATTTTCAAATGGCCTTTGGTATTTGGATGGAAGCCGATCCCTGAAGAACTTGTAAAGAGAGAAAATATAAAGGATTCAGACCCTATAAGGTGATGTTGGTTAGGAGATGTTAGGATATTGGTTAGGATATTTTAAGACTGGAATTGAACTGCTTTTTATCTTCATATAATGTAGAAAAATAATGTTTATTACTGCTTAATCAATACCATTTCAAAACAGAACAAAAGGGAGGTCACCAACAAGAAAAGAACACTTGGTCCATCTTGTTCACTATGTTACTAATGTTTTATTATTTACCGCTTGCCCTGGGCACCTAACCTTCATGCAAAGAAGTACTTATTCCAAATGACATGGCTATATCCTCAAACATCCCTTTGGATTAACTTTGACAGTACATTTCAGGATTTTTAATGTGACAACAATGTACAATGTTGTATGTTTATATACATTATATGCCAATATTACTGTGAGCAATATTTATCTTTTCTAAAACGTGAAGGCTACATTTTAGATCTCCACTAGTTCTCCCATTTTAACAATTTGTCAATATTTGCTTGGTAGATGCCCTGTTATGGCTGGAGGGCTTTTTTCAATTGATAAGAAATACTTCTATGAAATTGGGACATACGACCCAGGACTCAATGTGTGGGGTGGAGAAAACATGGAAATCTCTTTCAAGGTATTTTAAAATTTCAGATACTCATAAAATATGCTTTAAAATGTATGCTTTTTCCCCAGGTACAATCTTGAGAACCAAGCTTTAATAAACAATGCATAGAAGTAAATTTCAGAATATAATATGTTACTGGCACAAAGTTTGTGAAAGTTGCAGTAAGATAATGTTTATATTTGCCTTTCCCCAGGTAATTTCAGCAGTAGTGTTTTAGAATTTTTTTACTGGCTATTTAAAATTGTTTTCTCTCTGAATACAAGTGCAATAGAGAAGGTGTTGCAGATTGTAAACATGTTTTTCTTATTTTTGATTCAGATTTGGATGTGCGGAGGAGAAATAGAGATCATCCCTTGTTCGCGAGTGGGACATATCTTTAGGAATGAAAACCCATATAAATTTCCCAAAGACAGACAGAAAACAGTGGAGAGGAACCTGGCTCGAGTGGCAGAGGTGTGGTTGGATGAGTACAAAGACTTATTCTATGGGCATGGCTATCACCGTCTTCTGGACCAGAACCACATAGACATTGGCGATCTCACTGAACAGATCCAGCTGCGGAAGAATCTGAAGTGTAAAAGCTTCAAGTGGTACCTGGACAATATCTATCCCGATATGGAGGCGCCTTTACTGAGAGCTGAAGGCCTGGTAAGTTAAGTTTACATGTGAATTAATGAGTTAAAGGAGGGTGGCGAAGTGGTTAGCATTGCTGGTTCGATTTCTTGGGTGCTATCTTGTAGAGTTTACTGTATATGTTCTCTGTGTGTTCAGATGGGTGTCCTCCACGTGCTCCCATTTCCTCCCACAATCCATTGGGATTGTTGTTATTAAATCTCGGTAACAAAATAAACTCATTGATGTCATAGAAAAAAATTTAACATTTCAAAATTGTGAACTTTGTGAAAGTACTGTAAGTCGTCATGTTGTTGTAAACTCACATTAAAGTTTGCACGAATAGCGACGTGATGCAGTCCTTCCTGCTCGCTAGTCTCCGTAATAAGTAATGAAAAGCGATTTACGAGCAAATAAATACGGGTTGTGGAGCAGACATTTCACAGCAGAAATGTTCCAATGGGATCTGCATGCAAGTAGTATTTGTCGGCAAAACCGTCTCGAAATCGACAGCGATCTTTCTATTGGATTAAAAAAGATGTATTAAAAAGCCTACTTGTTTACAATGTCATAGGGTCACACACTTCTCCGGAAGTTTTGTTGCCTCGTTCTGAATCGCAGAACATGGCAATGTGCATACCTGGAAGTTTTGTGAAGTGAATCTGAGGTTTTACAAGTTACTGCGTACATTATACTTTTATTGCAGTTTGAAATGCACTCATTAGTGCCTCTACAGCTATTCAGAGCAACACTTTACTGACTTTCTAGCAGCTATAAAGCATTACCTACTGATGGTTTTCTTCAATTTTTGATTCTCTCTCAAATTAAGCTATTAAACTAACAACCAATTTCTAGCGATTATTTTGTCCTATAGTGTTTGAAAAGGAATTTCATTAATTTTTCATTTTCTAAACTTCCATTTACCTTAGAAAGGCACCATTGTATTTCCTTTATGAAAAGGAAGTTATATTTGGACAAAGAACTTTCAATTATTTCTGAGATTTCAAAAGTTTAATTCAGGGTCTGTGTCAAATTCATTTATGGAATTGTGTTTGCAGTGTTTAATACATGCTATGCCAGTGTCTATGTGCTATCCTTTGTTTGCTCGCGTCTCATTCCATGAGTCACAACTAAAGTGTTAATTTCAGTATTCCAGTCCAGTCCAGGTATTCAAACTTACTATTTTTGCTACTGATGTATAAGAAGTATTTTTAATTATTTTTCTTTGATTTGTTTTCTTGTCTTTTGATAGGTTTTCAATCTTGGTACTAGAAAATGCCTTCATATGGAGAACAAAAAGCTTTCATTCAAAGTCTGTGATCTTAGCCAAGAGGTAAAAAAAACACTAATTGTATTTTCCACAGCGTACAAAGTGCTTTTGGTTTTCTAAGCAATTTTTCAGGCTGCAATTAATTTTTAAATATAGTTATTTGATGGATTGCTGAATTGTGTGAGGCCTATCATCTGTAACCCTGTTAAATTCTGCTCAAGTAAATACTCTGTAATAGATGAGATAGATCATGTCCCTCAAAAGCTTAACAGTGCTAGGGTATTTGTGAACTGACAGATTCATGACGGCAAATTTGTAAATTTGCAAGTTTAATCCGGCCTCCTGTTAAAGCCATTTTTAAACACAGTTCTGTTCTAGTTTTCTAAATGAAGCATTTCATTCAACATTGCTTTAAACCTTATATTAATATTAGGAGATTCTAATTCCATCAAATGGAAAAGGCGAATATTCAATAAAACTCTTAAGAAAAATTTTGCACGATTATATTTATAGTATTGCAATTTAATTACTGACAGAAAGCTGAGCTGTCATTTCAGAAAGTATTTAAAAGCAGCTTGAAAAAGATGTAAGGTATTTCAGAAAATCAGATTAATTTCCATAAAAGGCAACATTCTTAAAAAGCATGATTATTCTTAAAAGCAAATTGTTGTAAGCATTAAAATATCCCACAACGTGCACATGAAATGCACATGGAGTTTAATTATTGAACATTGTATGCAAGGTGAATAGAAAATAGTTATGCAAAATTAACATCTGCAGTGTCGTTTCTTTAGAGCCAGCATTTCAATCACACTTGGTTGAGAAACATCAGACAGCAAAATCTTTGTCTTAGTGTGAAGAATGGTGGAGAAAATGTTGGCCTAGAGCAGTGTGACAATGCAAAACCTCATCTGCGCTGGCTGCATAAATCACTTGTTTTCAATCCGTCTTTGGTGAGTGAAGCTTGTGGAGTTTTTTCAGAAGTACTCTTGGTCTAGTATTTTTTTTGTAACTGCCTGTATTAACCAAATAAGAACAGTTCCAGTGATTTACTTTTTTTATTCAATTGCATGGTTTGCTTGGCAAACTTAATGTCAAAAGTTACATATTCTTTTTTTTTTCCCCTGTTAGGTGGACCATCTTGTTTCAGAACATCTTCCTCAGAGCATGTGTTTAGAAGGTGATCATTCTGGAAAGAAAGTCTATTTGAATAAGTGTAATCCTGACAACCAGTTTCAGAAGTGGCACCTAACAAACTATTATGCGGAATAAGGCAGACCTCTGACCACATGAGGATTCAAAAGTCAACAATTAAGACTTGGAAATAATGAGGATGGTTTGCAGATAATCCTTTTGACAAGACCTTGATTTTATCTGGGGATAATGTTACGTGTTTTTATGGCGGTGCTTTAATTTTTTGTTTTCTTTGTATTTGTTTTCCCGTTTATTAAATTGTTTACATGCACCTCTGTGGACTAAGTTTGTCCAATCAATGTTCCTTACAGTTTTCTTCCAAAGTCACTCTTGAAGATGATCATTTGAGTTATATTCTAAGTGGTACAGGTTTCTCTAGCCTGTATCACACAGCTACATTTTGGCAAATGCATTAAGGAAACTAAAACTTTAAGATACAGTATTTGAAACTGGTATCAAAAACACTTGATGATGGGGTTTGTATTTCCTGCTTAATACTGGTCTTATATTTTAGATGGGGTAGTTAAGGATCTGTAATCCCAAAGTATATAGCAATGAATGGGAACAAAAACTAATTGCTTTGAATTTTCCTGTTTCTGTTACTCTGTTGTTACAGGTGTGTTTTCTGTAGTATTTTAGGATTACAATAATGCACTGAAAGCAGGCAATGCAGTTAACTCTTAAATTTTGTATATTATAAACATTTGTAAATCATTCCTTTTCCATGAATCAGAACCCAAATTTATAAAACTTTCAATGTACAATAAAGATTACGATGACAGTGAAAGTAGATTGTTCTGAAAACCTATTTGAGTGTTGTTTGTTATTTAAGCAGCTTACTGAATATTTGCAAACAGTGAATTTTAAACATGGGGCATTAAGATTTTCCTAAACAGAACTGTACAGATTGATTACATTGTTATAACAATTTAATGTGTGGTAGTAAATATACACATGTTCTGGTCATGCTTCAAAAACTGGTAAATTACTTGATGTGGAAAAGCAGGAGCTGAATGGTTTTTAAATATCAGCTGCAATGTTAGTTTCTCCTTAGTCTTTTTGGAATTACAGACTTTTAAGGAGCAATTATTATGCTCAGTTTGCAGTCTGCTTCTACCATAAAATGATACAAGAAATACGTTTTCCTCGTTGCTGCCACTAGAGGTCACTTATGTCCTTAGGTAAACTTTATTCACAGGTTTAAAAAATGTTAAAGCATACTTGGAATTCAATAATCATTACTGAATGTGATGTCTTTCTGAATAGTTATTTTCTAAGTGAAGAAATATATAAATACCTTTATTTTTGGCTTTACGCTTTTTGTAATTCTTGGTGTTAATGCATTGGCTTAAAGAATTGCCTATATTTGGTTCAATGAAATACAACCTTTTCTATTTTTCATTTAATTCTGTGAAATTGGATTAAGAAACTTGACTGTGGCTGAATCCCTTTCATTTTGCTAAGTATGCATTAGTGGATGCTTTGTCATTGTATATTGATTTCTTAATCCACATACCTGTCTGTACCATGTCTGTTACTGTGTATTCATTTATAGAGTTGAGATACTTAAATAAGCATTCTGAACATTGCATTTGAACATCTACATTTAAAAACAAAGCATTTTACATTTTTGTCATTCATAATTGAGAACTAATAAACAAGTAATCTAAAACTCCATTACTGATGACAAAGTAAAAATCTTTATTTCTCTCAATAATGTTTTTCCACTGCAATGCAAAGTATTAATGACACAAAATCTGCAGCATGAATAAAATAATGTACATATTCAAAAGCATAAATGTATCCATTACAGAAAGCCAGCCACATGCTCTGTTGAACTTAGTTTAGGTTAAATAGAATATTTCTGTTACTGCTTGACTTCTGTGTATTTATGGCATTAAAAATGTCAGGCAGATGTGGTTGTATAAATATGACTGTTTTTTTCCAGTATCCCATGAATTGGAATATAATGTCATTTGATATTAAATATTCAATTTCTTTTAAGAAAATTCTCCAGCAATAATCGTACAGTATGTGTCTGGTATGTTTATTATTTTGTCTTTTTGCCTGTTCTGCGTAAATCAGGTAAAATATTTTTTTCTTAGTATCATTAAGGACAACTACATGGTTTTAATCAAAGGGAAGTTATTGCTATTATGTTTCAGCTAAGTATCAAACAGTTCATTGTCATGCTTAATTAGTTCCATGCAATTGTTTCTTACTAGGCATAGGCTCAATAGAAATCTAAGCTTGGTCTCTGCAATGTATCTGCATGGTCTGCAGGAACTCAGCCAGTCACAGTTGTTACCAAACACTAAAGGTCAGCTTGGTATTTGGGTTAACAAGTAGGATTATCGACCTCTAATTTTCTTTTTTGAATAAATTACAGATTGTAATTACCTCCTTAATAATATACTGTATATTAAATTTGTAGTGTCTATTCTATCTTTGCATCTAATCCTTTTATTAAGAATAAAGAGATTATATTTGTTAAATTTTTAAAGGTTACAAAGAGTCAATCTGAAGTGTATTCATGGAACATGCAGTTCAATTTATGGTGCTGGTCAACATAAGTTGCTGATCCAGTCGTACTATGTATCTTTGGAGGATGTGACACTGTCAACAAACAGATCTATCCAAAGTACTCGTGTTAAGACAATCAACAATTTTTACGATCCTATACTGTTATTATTATTGGATCATTTATAGTACAGATTTTGTTACTTTCATCATGTATGAAAGAGAAGGCCTTGAGTTATTCACATTACATTCTTAATTCATTTGTAAATCCTTAAAGAAAGGACTATTTTTTACCTGCATTTTCTTTCTTATTTTGATTATACCTATGTCACAAGGAGTTCTGCTTCAATCATTTTCAGTTCTGCTTAAGTTATTAACTATTGTTGCTGTTCTAATCATGAGTATATACTTCATATACTTGACTTCCAGATTGATGCACAATGGTTTACTTCTCCTATGCATTTCCACTTTCATTTATTGCTTTTAAGAAGTTCATTCAAAACATTAGCAACAGCAGATAATATCACACCATGAACCATGTCATTATCACATACACAATATGAACATGGAATGATATAACTAACCCTCTACCTAACGGCTAATTGTCAATCCTTTAACAGCTTCTGTGGGACAAATCTGAATACAATCTAGTGTATTTCTGGACTAAAAATTAATATTCCACTATAACTGCATGCCAGGTTGTAATATGAATGATAACATTCTATTATTCTATTATGTTTTCAAGTATAATAATATTGTTTTATCCCACCTCTTAGCTGCTAGTAAAGGTTTCTCCACCCCCCGAATTTTGTTTTACATTTAGATGTGCATCATCGACTCAAACTCATCGATTCTTTGTTTGGTGTTTCCTTTTCTGATTTTGCGATAGGACACTGTGTTGTACTTGGAATAGCTGTGCCTGTTAATGTCAGGCTTCTTCCCACTACTGGGTATTTCACCTGAAGCCTGTGCACTGGCGACAGGGCTCTGCGAGCCATTTTCCTGCTGCGTCTCATCCCCGGACTCCACGCCGTTTTCATCTTGGATCTCGTTCAGGAGCTCCTCGTTCTCGCTGCTATCTGGCTCTTCGGAGTTCTCTACCTCGGGTGCCACAAAGGCGGCCTCTGTGTCCTGCGGCGACAGCTCGGGCTCCACCAAAGCAGCGCCATTTTCCTGGCATTCCTCTTTGTTCGGGGTGAGAGGCACCGCCAGCGCCTTCTCGGGCACGAAGACTGCAGTGGACAGTGTTCAAAATGACGGGTTAGGTTACAATTAATTCAAACAACGTATGAACGTATGCAAATTACTACATCATGGATGGAACTGCATTGGTGATAATGTATCATCATCGTTTTTAAACGTTTTATTTAACGATGAAAGGATTTACAAATACAACATATATGTAAAATAATTTACTGCTTTCATCTTTCATTTTATGATTCTATTATGTTTTTATATAATTACCTATTTAGATTATGCCAGCATAGCTATGGAGGTTTCATACAGAAATATGGTCAGACAAAACACAACAACCTCCCAACAATCTAGATAAAAGTCTGCATCATCCTCTTTCACAGAATGAAGTCTCAGTGGGACCACAAACCTAGTCCAGGCTTCTTAGTATTTGTTCAACCTTTCTGCTTGTAACCTAAGAGGAAAATGTGATATTTTCCATTATATAAATCACCTTTGCAACATTGATCAATTTTTCTGGTGTTCAAATGGTATGTCTAGTATGTATCACTTTTTTAAGATTTACGTACCGAAAATATTATTGTGGAAATTTGTTTTGAAACAAAGAGCTTGTTGCTCTGGCACTTAGGTATCTTAGAGACAAATGGAGCCTTCTGTCTATGAACACTTCTCAAATGGCTAAACCTTTTAGCCATGAGAAAATGGAAGAACCTCACTCTCTGTCCGCATTTTGCAAGATAATGGACATTACCTAAAAATACATTACACCGTACACATCATACTTCACTTCAGGTCTAAATGGATCTGATCTAAATGGTATCCAGTTTTCTTGACATTTCCATTTCATTTGGTAAATATGCTGGGCTTCATTCACAAAGTAGATTCTCCAGACAAACATTTCTAAGTTCTTTGTCACAAAGATGGCTGACATTATGTCCCACAAACCTGCTCTAAAGGAATAAAGAAAACTGACCTGAAAAATTGAAAATATTCATGTCCTTTATAGTAAAGCCACTGGTCTGATTAACAAATGTTAATTTATGTGTTTGAGGGGTTGGATCAGGGATATGCATATTACAATGCATAATTACAGTTTAACCAAATGGAAGAACGTAAGCTTTAATAAGACTATTTCTGAATACCCTTTCTTGACATCCTTGCTTTAATTTGACAAATAAATGGCAGTCAGTTACCTTCCACCTGCAGTTTTTCAGTTGTTGCAGACGTAACAGGCTCAGGGCCTGAAGTCTCTTCCAGTGCTGCAGCATAAACAACTTGAATAGTCTCAGAAATGGCCAATTAAAAACAAGGACGTTAACAATATAAAATCACCATTTTACGCACACTCAAGCTTAAAATTTGTCACAAGGATTAATACAAAACAATGTAGAACTCTGATTTACAGTAGGTACCTGATAAATGATTTTAAAGAACCAAATTCTTTGTGTTTTTTTACTCACTAAAGCTTATATAGTCACAAGAAAGAGACATGAAACCATCACAGGAAAAAAAAAACTATTATCTTCTGTTTCTGTTTTTGAGTTTTTTATAAATGTAAAGTTAAAATGATCCCTTACCTTCTTCTGAATTGTCCTCAGAGCTTTGCTGTGTTTGGGATTCAAAAAGAGAGCTTTCCTCATCAGTTTTCTTTTCTTCCTGATCTACAGAAAGTGTTTCCCTGACACTTCTGTCTGCTTCACTTGCACTTACATCCAGTGTGGTAATTGCTGTGTTTGTTTCATTGCTGAAAACAGATGTTGCGTCATGACCAAGTCCCTTTGTGTCAGGTACTGGTTCATCAGTGGTGTTGCTGGCATCATTGACAGCCTCCGTTTCTACTGGATCTTCTGCTGGTGTCTCAGTCTGGGCATCTGGGTCTGATGGAGTAAGTACCTCATGGGACCCACCAGTGTCAATAGCAGAGCCATCGGCTTCAGTGAAGGGTTTGCTGACATCAACTTTGGCTTCTGGAACAATCACATCAGCGTCGAAATCGGGTTTGATAGTATTCATGTCATTTCCAAGGGCATGCTTGTTTTCACTTTCTTGAGCATCAGAGTCAGATGGGCCTGTATTGCCAACAGTCTCAGATGCAACAATATGAGCCTCTTCAAGCATGTCAGTTACCACAGCTCCAGCAATCTCAAGTTCAGTGATGGTACTGCTATCCCCACAACCGGCAATGATTTCAACCACTTGCGAGTGGACTTCTGTAATTGTATTCCTTTCCACATCCATCAATGTGGCGAAATCAGCTTCTTCAGCCATTTCCGTAGTTCCTTCCCCGTGCAAACACCCCTAGGTCAATATTATAATCTCTTCTCTTCGATATTATAATCTCAATATTTTAATGCTTAAATGCGTATGCAAAAAACAACAACAATTTCACTTGATTTTGTCTATTGTGTCCTGAGGAATTTTCCAGCCTGTTTGTATCTAGACAAGGACTTGATTGGTAGAAAGTCAATGTGCCCCTGCCCTGCCAAAAGCCCTTCGATCCAGCTGTCCAATCAAAAAACGTTTAATTGCTTACAATTATCCAGTTAGATAATAAGAGAAGGCACCATCTTGCATTTTAATAAATGAATAATGTGAGGCAGTCAGGCTTTTGTGCTGGTGCGCGATGTAATTCTTTAAGCATGTTGGGGCAATGATGAACAAAGGTTTTGTGTTGTGTCAATAAATAGCTCTTTGTCCATTTTCTTCAACAAATGAAGTGATTGTCCTAAATCTTTAATCCTTCCTGAGTGACCACCTTCTCTCTTACCCATTTTTTGCTGCTAGATTAACATTCCCAAACAGTTTTAGTGATCATGCTTGCGTAAAGTACTGTAAGCGGGTCACGTACTCTAAATTCTCACAGAACCTTTTCTCCAATATACACAAGGTTATACATATACAGTAACTGTATTTTAGGTAATAACCCTTAAAATAACTTACTGTTTATTACGTAATATTAGTGCCTGGAAAAGGATAACATCTTCTAAGATTTCATGAAAAAATACATGCTAAAAAGAAAACACAAAATTCTCAAAATTATATTTGAGTTATGGAATTTTAATTTAGCTGACAGTGTATAGACTTTTATCAAATACAAGTATTAACTGGCTTTGTTCAAAGTTAATCTTCTGTTGTTTTAGTATGTGTTCACATACTTCATATTTTGTATATTGAATTTTGTACCATTGTATGTAATTATTCAAAATAGTTTTTTAAAATCTGGCTCTTTAAGATAATTAAGGGCTTAGTTGAAGGCAGCAATACCATTTTTCATTGTTCCTTATTATAAAAAAAATATTGAGAATGAGATCTATGCAAATTTGAAATAACTCTTTGTTTTTAAAATAGCTTATAGGTTCTGTAAGACTGAAATGATTCCATCTATGGCTCACTTCTGCACTGATCTTTAAACTCCATACTGTACATTTTTACATGTGAAAGCATTGTAAAACACTGTATTTAAATTATTAAACTGCATTTGACCCTGAGTACCTATCACTACACTATAGTATAAAGGGATGCTCATAAACATAAACAAGTCAACTTACTCAAGAATAAACAATCTCAGCACCACATAGGTACAGACGTCTAGTTAGTTTGCTAATGTATTATGAGAGATTAAACACAGACCTCAGCTCTTTTGGGATGGAAGAAATCAATTGGAGGGCTGGCTAAATACCAAAAGTGTAGTCAGAGAATATGCTCTGTTGGTTTCTGTCAAATGCCCTAAGTAACCAAGCAGATGAAATGAAGAAGATAACTGAGTTCCAAAAACAGCCAGAGAGAGGAAGTATGTGCCTGGTCTGACTTCAGCACCATTTTTATCAACCTCTCTTCAGTATATAAATAAACTCTTACACAGTGAAAAATGAAAAAGAGATATAGATGTTTTTTTTCAAATGCTGTCAGCATGAAAAAAAATACATTTGCTCTATCGTCATAGCATGGGATTGAGTAATACTGGACGTTACCTAAAAAACATTCTGTTTTCACAGTTTGTTATTTTTTCTTGGCACAAGCCTGTTTTTTATTTTCAATGAAAGAAGCAAACTAGTGGACCTTATAAGCTTTGACGCTACACCATCTGAGCCTTGCAGCAGTTTGTGAAATTGCTTTGTTTACTACAGGTTTCACAAAATGTATGACTGAAAGTTTCCATTTCAGTGAAAAAAATACAAATGTCACCTTCTTTACTAATGTATTTTTCTTTTATTCTAAAAGCTGTCATAGAATTGAACTGTGTAACCTCCATTTCTTTGTGTGTGTCTTCTCAAAACTACGGACGTTAAAGAAATCCACCTTAAGTAGATGACCATTAAGTGTTCTATTTATCTAATAAATAGTTAGGTTCTGTCAAACTTATTTTTTGTCAATTAGCACATCTTTTAAAACATAAGATCTTGTGCGTCTTACCAGTTAAACCATTCTGAAAAATGTTCCTATTGCACAAGACTTTCTTTATTTAACAAACACTATTGTGTGGTGTTGTGGTTTCAGACAGCATAGCACTACATGATTCTTTAATGAACAAGGGCGTTACAGTGTCTTAGTTCTGTTTCCACTGAATTATCAGTTAAAACCTTTTTATAGTTAGGAGAAAAAAGTGCTTGGTCATGTTCTGGTTATTATGACACGAATAAGACAATAAAGTTCATGTTCAAATGACAAAAAATATAGCAATATAGCATTAAATTATGATATTTGTAAATGCCACTATCCTCAAATATCTTTAAATATCTGAGTCAGTGCTAAAAGGGGTTAAAAAAACCTTGGTCCAATTTTCATTTTTTCCTTTGGCTTACATACATAATCACCAAACAAGGATACAGATCATGAATACAGATCATGGGGTATTCCTTGACAATGTACCATATACCTGCCCTTTATTAACATGTTATAAAGCCACATCTGACTAAAATACATTGAAGTCTGTTAAATGCTTTTGTCATCTGAACAAAACTAGTACTTTTTCAGGAAGAGTTTTCTAGCTACCTTACACTCCTTTTCCAAATACTACAGGAAGGAACATATGGCTCCAGCAATGCAGTGCAATGACCTATAGTGGAGTTAAAAAATTAAATCGTGAAGTCTTTGATTTCTTAAGTAGAACTAGTGAACACGTTGGATTTCAAAGATATAGTAGTGAACTCCCTCTCTGCTTAGTTGTAGAGCATTCATAATTGTAGCACTCTTATCATAATTTATGCTAGACTAGCCCACTGTGGGGGACACTTATTACTTCTGGTGGTATATGCACCCAAAGAGGATAGCAATGACCTGGAGAAAGACGCATTTTACGATCAGATGACATCCAGTCAGTACAGTCAAAGTGAGCCCCGGACCTAGGACAGCTGGCTACGAAAATATAATTGGATCTTTTGGCTCTTGGAAGACGAACAACACTTCCCACCATCTACTCTCGTTTCGCTCTTCCGAAGGTCTGTTGGTAACGGGCTCATGGTTCCAGAGGTACGACATTCACCAGTTCACATGGGTTTCCAATGATGGAAAGACAAAGAATGAACTGGATCATATTTTAACATGCCAGCTCAGTATTGTCAAAACCTATTGTGTGTACCGAGGAGCAGAGGCACCTGCAAATACAGACCATCACCTACTGGTTGCCGACATATTGGATTCTTTTTGCCCTGTTCATAAACATAAGGCACAGCCGGCATTCAACATCCAGATTCTATTAGATGATTCCACCAAGGCGCACAAGTATAATGATGCCATCGAGAACAAGTTTTTGACATTAGGTGACCTACCAGACGACATAGAGGCAGCGTGGTCCCCAAAAGCCAAGCCACCTGTAATATGGCCAAGGATACTGTCGGCTACAGAAAGACCTGCAGACAACCTTGGCTATCTGATGATGCCATGGATACACTGGACACAAAAGCTGGACACATCTAAATGGTAAAAGGGAGGAATGTAAGCAACTGCAAGGCATTTTCAGGACAAAAGCAAAACACGACAGGGAAATCTAGTACCAGTCACTGGCCAGTGAGGCTGAGGAAGGCCTGAAACATAACAACTTAAAAGTAGCCTACAAGATCATGAATAAGATACAGGGATTACCCAGTAATCATAGAAGTGTCCCAGTTCTAAGGGCCAATGGCACATCTTGTTCTAGCCAGGCAGAGATTCTCCAGAGGTGGCGCAAGCATTTTTCCAGGGCGTTGAACCAACCCCCAGCTGCACCATGCGTGAACCTTGATAACTTCTCTATCGCTACCACGGATGATCCATCCATGTCTACAGACGCCCCGAGCCTGGCCGCAGTCTGCATCGTGGTCTACAAGCTGTGTTACGGTCAAACCCCAGGCCAGACAGTATCCCGCCAGAATCTTTGAGGTGTGCAGTGGAGCCAGTCAGCATCGCCCTTTATGAATGCTTTCTTCGGGTATGGTCATATGAGCAGATTCCGGCGGAATGGAAGGACAACATCATCCTTGCACTGTATAAAGGCAAAGGACCAAAAATTGAGTGCACCAGCTATACACTAATCATGCTGCTCTTGGTCCCGGTTGGGTTTCACAGCAGACTGTTCAACAATGGATGCCATCCTTGTCCTCAGGCTTTTGTCTGAGAATCATAGAGAGTTTAACCGCCCGCTCCAGATTGCCTTTGTTGAATTGAAAGCGGTTTTCGACTCGGTTGATCGTCAGGTTCTGTGGAAGGCCTGGAGGGGGATTGGGGTTTCTGGCCCTTCTTTAAAACCTCATCAGGAACCTCCACGAGGGTACCACTGCCAAAGACTGGCTGCCCTTGCTATAAGATCCTTACAGAGGTTGTGGCGCAAGCAGAAGGTCCAGGTCAGCACTAAAATCAGTCTACTAAACCTCTGTTCTGCCAATTCTGCTTTATGGTTCGGAATCCTGGACCCTACTATCACGCAACATACAAATGCTCCAGTCCTTCCACATGCGGTGCCAACTCCAGATTCTCCGGATTTGCTGGCTTGACTAATGCGCAACTTGGATGTTGCCACTCACACGGGTCTGGAGCCCATCACAAACACTGTTGCACGTCACCGACTCGCTCTCTTCAGCCATGTCACACTTCTCAACAATTCCACCCCTGCCGATGGAGCCATGGAGTGCACTGTTGCCTTCCGAACAGAGAGACACACTCCACCAGGCTGGAGGAGGCCGCCGGGCCGCCCACATCGTAAATGGGTCCAGCAGGTCGGTGATGGTTGCCCATCCACTATACTGAAGGAATGGAACCATGCCACCGGACATGGCCATACAAGATCGGCACTGTGGACCTCTGTTGTCCAGGCATTGTGATGATGATATCTTAATGTGGACAAAGACTGAGCAAACTTTTAAGACTAAGCAAAAACCTAGTTGACAAGTATAGAGTGGTCTATGCAGCTAGAAAAAAACTAAATACTACTAGGAAGATGGAGCAAATCAAGGACCTGTGTACAGAAGCCCCATTTTCTATTGGAAATACAGAATTGGTAACAACTGTGGTCTGTAACCTACTGGCATTTCCAGTTTCCCCTTTAGCCAGGAACACACACAGAGCACCTTCAGCCTGAGCCTTGACTCCATCTACCAAAGAGTTCCCACCTCCGTTCTCAATGAAGCGCTGGTGCCCTAGAGACCCAGCTAACGGGAGGGAGCTAAGCCTTATCTGTAAACTTTTCAAAACCGGAACCAACATGTACGCAAAAAGCATTACCACTGACCTGCTTCTGAGATGAAACTAAACTAACCTAACCGGAGCCTGTCTCACCACGAGGCTGATCCCAACCAGACACACTAATCCCCTCGCTCCCTGAGTCTTCAGTGGTCTGATCTCACTGCCAGATAAGATGGCTATATATTGCATGATAAACCTACAGTATTCATAAAGAAACCTAGTGACAATCATCTGTATCCAATTCCTTGTGCATCCTCATACTAATGCCTTTATTTTCTCTCTCTGGAGTGCTGCTAAGCCAGCCTCTAGTGACTTTATCTGACACTGAAATGGGCAGATCAATCTCCTCTCAAGCTACAGATGGGAAACACTGAGCTTTAAGAATCCACTTAGAAGATGGACATACAGTGAGACATATTTTTTGTCATCTGGACAATGAGGAATATTAGACAAACAGACTGTTAGGATCTATAGTTAAATGTGCAAATTATAAGTCAAATGATCTTATGTTAAAATTGTACCATATATTAATAAGACCACATTGCAAAAAATATGTTGTTATTTTTAAATGAATGTACAAAAGTACAGGCTAAAAGAACTGTTTACCAGGGAACACTATAGGGCAACATGTTATTATTTGAAAATCTGAAAGGAATTGACAAAATTAGAATTAAACATCTAGAGAATCAACAGTGAAACACAAACCAGAGGAGAAGTGTAAAGCAAGGGGAAGTGCACTTAAAACTGAGAAAAGGAAGCATAATTTTGCACAAATAATCATGGAAGTCTGGAACAAACTACTTAGCCATGTAGCTTCATGTTGTTGATACCCTTCATTCTTTCATGTTCTTCTACATTACTTGTATGTTCTAACTCCTTCATTTTGCTCAAATAACATTATTTATCTTCTCTTTTTCCACTGTTTATGCCTGAGATTGAAGAACTAGTGTGTTACTCAGCAACTGTATGACTTTTTAAAGGGGATTTTGGAGTCCATAAAGCTCAGGTGAGAAGCAGAACAATGGATTCTATGCCCCAAAAGGATCACTTCTCAGTATGTGAATATATGCTCTATTTTAGAGAAATGGCAGATGAAATCAAGTTGTCTATAGGCAGCGTTTATGTATTAGCTTTCATTTTATGGCCGCTCTAAGTACCTCCAAAAACCAAGCATCTGAAATTGTTTCACTCCAAACAAAGAGAATATCGGAGTCCTGTTGATGCTAGTCACATATGCACTATTTGATTTAGCTGATGTTAGACCATCAGGCTATGCTGTTTGTGATTTGAAATTTCCAAATGAACTGGCCTGTCATTTCTTTGGCAGGGGAGGCCTTCTGTGAAAGTCTAATGAAGCATTCTGATGCCAAGGCGGCAATAACACAATGAACTAATGAGGGTCAACTAGGGGGTGCAAATAAGCCCTTGCGTATCACAAGAATTACATGTGATTCACAAGCTTTGTACACATGACATCTGTGTTTTAAATGATTACATAAGTATTGCTCTACTGGACTGCCTTGTTCAGTGTATCTCTTCAATTGTATTTGTTTTACAAATCACATCTGAGGTGACTCATATTCACATTTATCCACGGGTTGCAAGTTCTTGATCTACAACAGGAGGCAAATCAGTATGTTGGTGCAGTTCCTTTGCATCTATATTCCTGCATCTTATTTAAAAAAATCTGGCTTTGCTCTCAGCAGAACTTTCACTGCAGATGTGAAAAAGGAACACACTCACACACCCATCCTGTATTTTGAAAATGATGGGTGTTTCTATAAGAAAAGTAATGGTAAAAATGGGCAGAGGCAGTTCATTTTCTGATGGAAAGAATACTGTAACATGCTGCTGATTGCTAAACACAACACATCTGTGGTCCAGAGTTCAGTGTGAAAAACATAACTATTTTATGCTTTCTATATTTTTCTGCGGTAAAAAAATAAAAAAAAATGTTTATATATATATAGATATATATTACTTTATTAATAATACCTTACCTGTATTTAAAATACATTTAGTACATATGCTTATGTTATTACATTTTTGTCCTCTAAAATCCAGTAGGTGCTAAGGTACGAGTATTTGAATGTCTCAGTGTCAGTGAGTTAATATTAACAAATCATATCCCCATCTACAGCACAAAATGTATTTCACAGGTCAGCAAGATTTCAGTCATTTTTATGTTTCTTGTGTTGCACCTGATTTGAGGTCTCTTACTGTAAGACACAAAGAAAAAGTTTATGATTTGTTCTATAGTGACTCAAAGAGTAAATACTCATTTGTTGCCTACAGTATATATATATACAGTGCCTTGCGAAAGTATTCGGCCCCCTTGAACTTTTCAACCTTTTGCCACATTTCAGGCTTCAAACATAAAGATATAAATTTTTTATTTTATGTGAAGAATCACCAACAAGTGGGACACAATTGTGAAGTGGAACGAAATCTATTGGATTTTTGAAACTTTTTTAACTAATAAAAAAATGAAAAGTGGCGCGTGCAAAATTATTCGGCCCCCTTGCGTTAATACTTTGTAGAGCCACCTTTTGCTGCGATTACAGCTGCAAGTCGCTTGGGGTATGTCTCTATCAGTTTTGCACATCGAGAGACTGAAATTCTTGCCCATTCTTCCTTGCAAAACAGCTCGAGCTCAGTGAGGTTGGATGGAGAGCGTTTGTGAACAGCAGTTTTCAGCTCTTTCCACAGATTCTCGATTGGATTCAGGTCTGGACTTTGACTTGGCCATTCAAACACCTGGATACGTTTATTTGTGAACCATTCCTTTGTAGATTTTGCTGTATGTTTGGGATCATTGTCTTGTTGGAAGATAAATCTCCATCCCAGTTTCAGGTCTTTTGCAGACTCCAACAGGTTTTCATCCAGAATGGTCCTGTATTTGGCTGCATCCATCTTCCCCTCAATTTTAACCATCTTCCCTGTCCCTGCTGAAGAAAAGCAGGCCCAAACCATGATGCTGCCACCACCATGTTTGACAGTGGGGATGGTGTGTTGAGGGTGATGAGCTGTGTTGCTTTTACGCCAAACATATCGTTTTGCATTGTGGTCAAAAAGTTCAATTTTGGTTTCATCTGACCAGAGCACCTTCTTCCACATGTTTGGGGTGTCTCCCAGGTGGCTTGTGGCAAACTTTAGACGAGACTTTTTATGGATATCTTTGAGAAATGGCTTTCTTCTTGCCACTCTTCCATAAAGGCCAGATTTGTGCAGTGTAAGACTGATTGTTGTCCTATGGACAGACTCTCCCACCTCAGCTGTAGTTCTCTGCAGTTCATCCAGAGTGATCATGGGCCTCTTGGCTGCATCTCTGATCAATCTTCTCCTTGTCTGAGCTGAAAGTTTAGAGGGACGGCCAGGTCTTGGTAGATTTGCAGTGGTCTGATACTCCTTCCATTTCAAGATGATCCCTTGCACAGTGCTCCTTGGGATGTTTGAAGCTTGGGAAATCTTTTTGTATCCAAATCCGGCTTTAAACTTCTCCACAACAGTATTACGGACCTGCCTGGTGTGTTCCTTGGTCTTCATGATGCTCTCTGCGCTTTCAACAGAACCTTGAGACTATCACAGAGCAGGTGCATTTATACAGAGACTTGATTACACACAGGTGGATTCTATTTATCACCATCAGTCATTTAGGACAACATTGGATCATTCAGAGATCCTCGCTGAACTTCTGGAGTGAGTTTGCTGCACTGAAAGTAAAGGGGCCGAATAATTTTGCACGCCCCACTTTTCATTTTTTTATTAGTTAAAAAAGTTTCAAAAATCCAATAGATTTCGTTCCACTTCGCAATTGTGTCCCACTTGTTGGTGATTCTTCACATAAAATAAAAAATGTATATCTTTATGTTTGAAGCCTGAAATGTGGCAAATGGTTGAAAAGTTCAAGGGGGCCGAATACTTTCGCAAGGCACTGTATATTTCAAATAATATAGTGTAGGGAAATTTTTCTCAGTTTTGCAGTGCTCTACATATTAGGAAACATACTGGAACGCTTAATATAAAAAGTGGGTCATACCAAAATGATGAAAGACTGGATAGTCTTGGTCATTAACTACATTAAAAAGGTTGACTATTAAAGATTTTAACTTCACAAATTAGCATAAACATCTAAATGCTTATACAGTATGTTTCATGAGTTCTGCTGAACCACAAGCCAGTAAGCTTAAGCTTTACAAAGGAAATCCGCACTCATTAACCGTTTACTGTTTCCTGCTAAACAGATACAGAACAGATGACTGATTTAGTTTCTAACTCACTCATTGACCTATCTCCTGACCAGAGATAAGTGTGTGTTTGAGCATTTTCATTCACAATATGGCCTTATACTCTTTACTATATTCTTGTGGAATGCCATGTTTTTTGGTTTTTTGGTGGAAAAATTGCCAAACTCATTCACTTTACTGTACCAGACACTGAATTATATTTCTTAAAACTGCTGTAACGTTCACACCTGCAAACAAACCTCTGACACAAAGCAATATGGGGATCTACAGTATTTTCCCCTCATAAGTATCTATAGTCAAGGTACATAATCAGTTACTAGCACACTAACTGATTACAGTCTCCACTAAAACAACCACAAATTAAATGTTAAAATAAGTACCAACAGTTTCCAAACATACTGTATATCTGACTCTCTTGTAACAGGAAATAATTCCATATCTTGCATCTCTAACACTTACAAATTCTCATGTTCTTTAGTTATTTTAGCACTTCAATTTCCCCTTTCAAGTGCTTGCCATTCCCTGTATGAATACCAGGGAATGAAAAAGATAAAACAGTTCTTATACAGTATTTATTAAACAAGTTTGAAGAAATACATGTTTCCAGCTAAAATCAATTTCCATTCCATTTCCAGTTTTGTGAATAGTTATGTGTCGTATAATGTAAATAAAGACAATTATCATTTGTCTGTATTATATTATTTACTTTTTAATTACATGGTCACAGACATAATGTGCAAATAATTTTGTCCTCTGTTATTGTGCACGATTTATTGTGGCATTTGAATATATTTTATAGTTATTGTGTAAAAACATAAGATGTGTGCTGCAGAAAGGCAGAGGTAGATACCAACAAGCAACTGAAAATTAAATTCACAACAAGCAAAAAAAGTTAATATCATATTTACTTGTATATATATAAAAAGAAACATTCACTGATAGGTTTGTGCAAACTATACAAATATAACACAAGAGAAACAAGAAACATTCTAGTAACATACTGTTTGAAGATGAAAGAAAGCACATGTTAGTTTAGGAAAAAGGTGAAAAAAAAAAAGTTGTCAAGCACGTTCGTGCACCCACATCCTGTTTTTAATCATTTCACAGACTGTGTGGTTCAGTACTCAGATAATCTTCTGCAGAGGTATAGCCCTCAGAGCAATTACTCGTTACTAGATCGCAGCTATCCTCACACGAGTACCCGGACTGGCTTCAAAATAAGCATGAACGGGGAATGGTGTGCCACACAAAAGAGTCGCTGTGCAACTCTTGCTGACCCTTAAATTTAATCAGGTTAGGGACATAAGAAAGGTTACAAACAAGAGGGGGCCCTATGGCCTGTCTAGCTCATTTGGTTGCAAGAAGTTATTTGAGCCAAGGATCTCATCCAGGCATTTCTAGAAATGAGCTACAGTATCACATTCAACAGCAAAACTGGGTTACTTTTTCCACACTCCCACAATGCTGGGTATAAAAACTGCTTCTAGTCTCCTGTTTTATATACTTTTCATTTCCAGTGTCTGTAATATATGACACTGTATATTTCTGAAATATATATTTTAATACAAAATATATGAAAACCTGATTAGGTTTAATGACTATATATATATATGTATTTCATTTGATACCTCATTTTAGAATTCTTATGTATTACTCAGCATTCTTATGGCAAGCTAAAATTCACTTTGTTATTTACAACACTTAAAATTCAGTGCTAGACTTCCTTATTTTTCCTAAAAATGCAAAAAATATTCTGTTTTTATCCACAGGAATGAAATTGTAAACTACCACATAACACAATAACTTTTTCAAATTACATAATGTTTAAACACAGCAGTTCAATAAGAATAACAAAGTATGCAGTACAAAAATATATAAGCATTCTATTGTTTGTATTACTCCATACCCATTAGTTTTTTTTAGAGGAGGGATGTTTCACTTCAGTTTATTCCCTTAAATTACACATGTAATACTGATTGCTAAAGTAAGAAGAATTTCGGATGTTTAATATTACTATTCACTATGTCTTATACGACCTTTTTATTCTGTTTCTCAATTCCCAGTCTGAGTGATTTCTTATATTTATTATCACAGAGTGTATTTTTCATGTCACTTGCAATGTAAATCATTTTATAAAGTTATTCATTCATGAATTTTTCTAATCAATCTTTGGGACTCACAGTTCTAATATAGTTGTGTAATGTGTTGTGATAAATAAGTAAAAAAGGCATGAAGAACACCCTGCTGAAGACTAGTTATTATTTGAAAGAAGGTATGTTTGTATTTAAAGGAAATGCTACATCTTCTGTACACTGAACTCTACTCCTTTTGAATTCCTTTACTGTGTCTTTTTACCTGCATTTCTGATTTCCAGGCCCTCACTATTCTCAAAGAGAACCCAACACTTTTTTGTTACTAGGAAAAGCTATGGTGCATTTGGAGTTTATTTCAGCTATGGTGTTTCCAACACGTAATAACCACCTGTACTGTATTTTTTACAGCATGTTTAAGATGCCATGTTAATGCTTTTGTCAGTAATGCTCTTGTGCTGCTACTCTTTAAAAGTAATACAATATTAATTTACAAACATCTATTCTATGTTGATTGATGGATCTCTTCTTCCACAACTGGGCGGTTCAGACCTGGGATAAATTTCATAAATCGTTTCCGGACACTCCCCTGTTTTTTTCTCGGTAGTGTCCCAAATAGACTGGAGCTTCCTGTCACATCCCAGGAAGGAGAGATAGACCCACTGCTGGCCAGGCTGATGCTCCTGGTTCTGTTCACGGAGCCCTTCAACCCTACTGTGCTGCAGTCTCTTGAGAAGAAACACTCGTCATCCATGCTAACCCGTCTATAGGGACTCATGGGATTTGAGTCCTCAAACACACTGGCCTGGTAGAAGGTGTCTTCGCTGTCTTCTGTTGTGATACTCAGTTGGCTCTTACAGCTGCTGCCACTGGAGAATCTGTACTTGCACCGCAACATGGGTGAGAAGGCAAGACTGTCGGCCCCAGGAGACATGGGAGACATTGGAGAGTCAAGGGAGCTGTGAGGGCTACATTCATTCAAATTACCTGGAGGTATAAGACAGTACAAGAGTCAGTACCCCAATGTGCACTTCAAAATGTATATCTTCAATCTCTAGCTTCTTAAAAAATTGAGACGAACACTATTTAAACTTTATATCTTCTAACCATTATTGGTAAGTATGCTGTATCTTTGCGTCATTCAGTCTGATCACTTATGATTTCCAGAGCCTTTGCAGTTCTTACCTGCAAACTGGGTCATTCTGAATTTCAGCTTTCAGTAAGAATGCACATCATGAACACAAAATATGTAGGCTTTTTTAATGTATACACTGACACCTAGTTTGAAAATGGCAGAAAAGTAACGCTGTGGTTTCTCAAGAGGAAAAAAAAAACCCATACCACGAGCTAGGCGCTGTTCCTGTAATAGAAGAGATTGGAGCTCCACCCATTTCTCTCTTAGAGTTTTCTGTGGGAAATAAGATTGCAGCATAAATGCCTTTCTTAAACTGCAAGCCTAGCAATGCTTTAATAATCAAATCACCTCATTTCTCAGAACAGCCACCAGAACAGGAATTACATTGTTAATACAGTATTAAACACATTCATTGTAACATCAAGCAGGTAATCCCCTTTCAGACATACTTTGTGAAAGTCATGACCAAGTCAAATAGATTGCATCATATTTTATAATGCATTCATGCTAATTTTTTCTCAACTTTAATCAACATGCACAAAGCTGAAATGGCAAGTAAATGCCATCAATGGAATAAGGTCAATATTTAAACAAATTTCTTTAAAGACTAACTTAATGACGTTTCTAAAAAAAAAAACGGAACAATAGATGTGAACCACACAAAATTATTGACATAATGACACTAGAGAAAAGTATCAGATGTTTAGGAAAAGCTTTTTGTTTATAATGCACTACAGAACTGAAATTACTTTTACTATAATACAGGTATGTGAGATTCTCGGACGCAAGACAAAAGCCTATATGTTTATGCACACTTGCTAAATGTACTGTATATTCAGCTATTATAGTTTTCTAGTCTAAAATGAATTTCAAACATTAAAAAAACAAGAAGACAGACACCTTGAGGAACTTCAGCTTTGTTTCAAGCTCAATCCTTTTCACAGCTGTTCCATTTATCGTCTCCAGTCTGGAATGAAAAGACATTGCTATGAGTGAAGAGGTGTGAAACAGCAAAAACAAAAAGAACTATAACAATATTACCTTCTTCAGCTGCACAAGATAGCCAGGGTAAATCATTTCTACAGAAAATAGATTGGGCATTTCTATAATTTGAGTTTGAAATAACAGCAAGTTCTGCTGATGTATACATTTTCAAATATTTAAAAAAGCATGTAATAATACTTCATTATTATTAAGGGCACAGGGCACTGTTCAATGGCAAATGACATATGCAAGTACATGTAGTACTGAACCTGTGAACCTATTTTCCAGACAACGCAGTGCTGTGTATTTAAAAATCACAATCTTCCTTGAAGGAACTTCAGAAATATATTTATTGACAGCCACCCTGTTTTTTTCTTGAAATATATATTGGTTATATTTATAAAACATTATATAAACCGACCAGCTTCTTCAAGTTTGTTTTTTCTTTTTAGTTTCGGGTCATAGTTTTAAGGTTTCACTGTTTTGGTGGTATCAGATACCTAGAAATATCAGGACTTCAACATCTGTGATGAACTTCTGTTGCCTTCTTAGACTTCTTAGCCTTTAGACTAAGACCTTTATACTTTAGACTGTTTTATATCTGGTTATACTTTTTGTACATTGTATTGGATCACATTTTTAAATTTTTTGGGACTTTCTAGACCATAGTATTTCAAAATATTTTGTACGTTGTTATTGCCATTATATTTTGTGGTATAATTCTATTAACCTGTTTCTTTGCTTTATCCCACTCTACATTACATATTTTGCACTGGCAGTATTTTATAGATAATGCATGAGCTACAAAATACGAATTTGATCTTTCTTGTCACTGCTCAGTTGCAAGTGTGCGCAGAGAAGTCTAAGTGAAAGTACTGATCTCCCACTAAGCAGGAAATCACATCACAGAACTGTGCTGAACAAGAGCACAGAGTATCTAACAGCTGTTAGGTGAAAACAAAGAGCAAAGAACTTCACAGCAATTAAGTTTTGTGTTAAGTAAATCTTTAAACACAGTGTGAGTGCAGGTATCTCAGTTCTTTTATAAACAATAACATCATTTTTTCAGCCTCTGAAAGAGACAACAAAAATAGAACTGCAGTGTTAGGCTAGATCCTATTGATACAAACTGAGCAGATATCAGTTTAGGTGATCTGAAGTCTCTGCGCTATCTAAATAAGCACATCTGCTTACCTCTACATTGTAATGGATTTCACTGTGTTTCTGAATTGTAAATGCAGTATTTCAGAAATTCACAGTTTGGAAATGTACTTCACATGCAAAAGGAAGCTTTTTCTTATAGTAGACTGCATCTGATTGCTTGCATTGGGGTCACTTACCTTAAACAGCTGGCTGAAGTTTTAATTAGGTCAACGATGTGCTGGTGGCTGAAACCTTCAGTGCTGATGCCATTGACGGCCACTATAACATCACCTGACACAGGAAGTAAGAGGACCGAGTTAACTGTGGCTGCAGAGCATCTTTATAAAAGGGGCTGTGTGGGCAGGCAGCTGCGTAAGAAAGTTAGTTGGAGCAACACAAGGAGAAGGGGAAGTGGTATATAGGCTTCTTACCAGGTGTTAGACCTGCATTCTCAGCAGGGCTGTCTTCTTGCACTTTACAAACAAACGTGCACATTTCCAAAGTGTTGGTATTTTGGTGTTGTAAACCATAAGTCTAAAAAAAGACAAAACTAAATGTAACATCATACGCTAATGCATATTGTAAGACTTGGGAATTGTTACAGACATTGTAAAAATAACTGTATGATTACTAACATTTCTAGACAAGTGCGAGACAGATCCCTTATGAAAATGGCCAGACGTGCTTACCTGAATTTCAAATCCGTATGTCTCATTGTCTTGCTTTTCCATTATAATGGCTGTCCTAAATAACATAAAATGAAACAGAAACTTAGATATGTTTCAGTGTA
Organism: Lepisosteus oculatus; assembly: GCF_040954835.1. Classification (NCBI taxonomy): domain Eukaryota; kingdom Metazoa; phylum Chordata; class Actinopteri; order Semionotiformes; family Lepisosteidae; genus Lepisosteus; species Lepisosteus oculatus. The sequence continues at coordinate 12,539,592 of NC_090707.1, forward strand.
TTTGTAATATGATGCTTTTATGTGAGACTACATCTACTAACTCTGATAACAACCTTCTGTGGTTTAATGTTTGATAAACTAAACAGTTCAAACCAAAAAAAATGTTTACCTTTGAGAGTCTGTATAATCCACCAAAGAGTTTGATCGTGCAACCTGAAAGGAAAACAGCATAGTATGTTTAGCTACATAGACTAAAATCTACAGTGCAGCAGTCAGCAGAAGTAAATCTCACTAAAATGTAACAAAATGTTACTTTTAGAAATATGTATTACTTTGTACAAACATGTAACATTTGATATGCTGTTTGTTGCAGATTGACAAACATTTACTGTGAAAAAATTTTATATGACTTTTATTTTATGGGTCATATAAAAGTTCATGATAGCATTTCTGCAATTCAGATTCTATCAGTTCGATTTACTTGTGACAAAACCAATACCCCTTTGATCAAACGTTTCGCAGTGCACTGTTACTATGAACTGCAATTTCTTAGTAAATATATGTTCAATATAACTCATTAATACTATGTATATATCTATATTTCACTGAAGTAAAACATTTCACAGACTTTGAAATGTAGTGTTAATACAATGTGTCAAACACTGCCTGCTTCTTAAAAGTATCTTGTACACAATTCAGTTTATTTGAAATGCTTTTAGTTGCAGATTTTGTTTTTCTTTTTGAAACTATGCTTTAAGCATAGTACTTAAAGTCAGGAAACTATGCTTAAAAATATGTATATTGCTCCCGTCTTCCCAATTCTCTTTCTTGTTCAAACTCTGCGTGCATACAGTACATTGTCCATATAGAAACAGTAAAGGTGCAATGTCATCATTCTGCAAATGAATAATTTCTTTCTTGCAGACCTCGCTTCATAAAAAGGCGGTAAGTTTGTCACTTACCTGCTTACGACCTCTTGGCAGTGTCCCTAGCGTTGCTACAACCTTCTGAAGACGTTTATTGTCTGTTTCGCTGTCGACTGTATTGTTAAAGCATGGTCCAGTTTTCCTCCTCAGATTGTTTTGCAAAATGTAATTATCATTGCTGTTTTGTCGAATTAGCCGTTTGAAATTCATGGTAAAAATTGCAATGTGTATCTCATCGCACCACGTCTGACCAGAGTTCTATGACTTGTAAACCCTGGCCAGCTTTGCATGCAGAGACAATGTGTCAAAACGGAAATCCAAACCATGTGATTCCTCTGAACGTGCTTTTGCAGATCATTAGGGTTTGCTCTGCTGTCTGAAAAAAAAAAATGTATGCAAAGTTTCCATGTTGACGTGGATAAGCTGTCTGCTTCTGTTTCTTTTTTGAAAAAGAGAGTCTTTTCTGTGTTCATCCTTTGACATTTGGTTTATGGTCTCTGAGAAAGCAGAAATGTGTAAAAATATATTTCTGCGGGTCACCCGTTCACTGCCACCTGTTTCCTCTTTTACCAAAACATAAAGAGGTAAAGCTTTCAAACCAAATGCCTGTCTTGTGAAAAAGAAAACAGACAACTGTGAGGCTGGGGGGGAGAAGAAATACTACTAATATCAATTAGATTAGAATACTGTATGAGTGTCTCTCCATCAGGTTGGTTCAGCCCATGGAACAATTGGTCAATGTAATAAAGTGTCTGTTTAATATTCTTTACAGCATAGCAAAGTTTAAACACTTTTTTTGTACTTCATTCCATGGCTAAGCAAGTCAAAGTTAGGACAGCACTGGCCCAGGTGGTTACATAAATCAGTTAAAAAGAAGAATAGGAGGAGAAAAAGTACAAGCTATACAAGATACAAGCTCTGCCTGGCAGGTACTTAAAGGAAAATAAATACTTTCTCAAATATAAAAAGTATTCCTACATTTAGACCCTCTATTCAGTTTAAAATCTATAAGGTTTCAGTCCTTAAAGACCAAGTCTGATTTGCTGGAGATTTGGCTTGTAGGAAGGTTGAACTCACTCACAGCATTCTAGTCCAGAAATTGATTAGGAGAGTATAGTAATAACTAATACTCTCTATACTTTATACTGAGCTGGTCTTACAGACTGATTGACTGTCTTCTCTTACGTTGAAATATTACAATATTTGGGCATCATTCACAAGTCTGTATTTACCTCCTGCTTAAAAGGAAGAAATTCAGTACATGTACACTGGACTATAAGCTCAAATTTTCTTTTCCAAGGTCCAGCTAAAACCTGATTTATAATTGAACTGAGGGTTTAGAGATAATAACTATCTGCAGCAATTAGTCATTCTAACACACTACATCAACTAGTATATTCCTGAGTCATAACAAATGTAAGCTCTTTTTAAGAACAGCAATACAGAAGATTTTCTCCCAGACCATTTTCAAAGTATGATGTTAATAAAACAGAATTCAAAGAACATTCTAAAAGAAAAGTATTCATTTGAAAAGTTAAATTATTAACAGGTTTCCACATCATAGTTAATAACACAGAGATAGGAAAAATAATTGTCCAATTCATCTGAACAAGTCTAGTTATGATTTTTATGCATCTGTGACTTCCTTTACTGACCTATCATGAAACCACATCCCATGATGAGCTTAAGTGTTGATATTTAATATAAGGAGAGAAAATATTGCAATTTTAGCATTCTTCCTTGAAAAAAAAATTAAAACTAATTCCAAGAAGCCAATGAGAGATATTTTCCATTGTCTTGCCCTAGTTGGAAAAGAGCCAGTAACCTGTGGTTCTCTGATTAAATCCTTTTCTAGAGTCATAAATAAACGAACTGCTTAACAAGCCTTTTCTGTCCAATTGACCTCATTTGAATTGAGACATTAACCTCCTTCAAGAAGCCCTGAAGTACTCTAGTTAGGTTGCAAGCATCAAGTTAACTATACTGATCACATTTAAATCTCATATAGCATAGATTTTATACAAATCTAATAGATTCGTTCAATATTGTTCTCCAACAGGGGGATATTACAATCATTTAAAAACTTCCTATAAAAGTCATATACAGTGGATCTTCAATATTCAAGTAGTGGAGAGGAGAACACTCCAAGAGATTCAAATCCTGTGACACATTATCAAGCAAATCATACAGCTGAACTGATATTGTGGATCATCACTGCTAATCAAAACTGAGTATCTGTTCAATAGGGAACTATTACCATTGAGCAGTAATACACTTCTCATCAAATGGTTTAAGGTTGGCTTATTAGTTTATAGTGGTTTGTAACATTTTGATTTCTACAGTATATTCTATGTTTTTTTTATTTTCCCTTTTGTATTCTTATACTTCCTCATAAAGATTACTGGTACTCTTTCTTTCCAATATATTTCATTTTTCTACCCTTGGCTATATTGCTTTCCTAAGTATTTAACCACTGAAATATATAAGAACCACAAAAACCTAAGAATACAAAAACAGTTATAAATAAGAGGAGGCCTTTTAACATGTTTGATTACTTGTATACTGTATAATGTGTCTGAAGATCTAATCTACGCATCTCTTCAAAGAAGCCAGTGTATCAATTTCGACGAGATGTATGTACTGTATATTAGTCACGTGCAGAGCCCTTTGATCCTCTAGGATCCCAAGTTACTTTGACCTCATATCTCTCCAGACAATCTCAGAAGATTCCAGTGTGTCTCTCTTCTATAACACTAACCATACAGTAGGCCCCTAGAAATTCATACAGTTATATTAGGTTCTAATGGGTGGAATTTCAATCCCATCACTGGTGGCATTAAACAAATTCAACATATGAGGAGCATTGAAAGACCAAAGAAGAAATATGACCCAAAAACAGAATAAAATACATATTAGACCTTTTACTCTGGACCCTATGAAACATTGCTTGCTACTCCCCAAGGAAATAGGAAACACACTAATTTATTTAGTCTGTAGTAAATAATGGCTGTTTTAACATTATTTAACATTAAGATTATGACTTATGTTTTACCCATTAGGTCCACCACTGAAGTACATCACCCACCTGTGTGATGAATGGCGACCAATTGTGCACCACTCATCAGATGAGCTAGAGATGGACAATCTACAATCACTGGGTAGATTGTGCAGGCCTGATAAAAATTCAGACAGGACACTAATTCAGACTTAACACAACCCTACCCTTTTGAACAGTGTAATGGGATTTTAAATACAAGGTTTGAATGCAAGTATTCTCACGCATTAGAGTGTGACCCAAAGGATGACAATTCCAACATTGCAGTGTCCCAGATCAACATACCACTACAAATGTGGGGTTGCTAAAATAGTGAATAGCAGCAATTGACCGAGCAGCTTAATCAATAACTAAAATAAATATTTATAACCCCCAACTTGTAAGGATTTCTCCAAGAATATATCCGAGCAGCAGGTATAATTAGAGGCACATGAATTATTTGTTTTCTAGCACAGAAGTGGTGAAAACAGTAATAATTCAGGCACACTTAAACAAACAAATATCAACAATAACAATAAGAATACTACACTACACACGACATAAACATAAAACACATTGTGTACTGTACGTATATAGTTTCAGTACAAGGGGTTTCAGAGACCTACATCTAGACCACCAGGGAAAACCCAAGACTGCTACCAAGTGCTCGGGTTAATACTTAAATAATGCCTACAGAGGCCAAAATAAGAGATAAGTTGCCTTCAAAACTAAATGCAATACAATCTGCAGTTAAATCTCTCCCTCTGCAAACCCAGATGCCACAAAATAAATGGGAGCCTATCTCCCTATTCTAAAAATGCACCCAAAATCAGGAAAGGCCATTTTTAATTGGGGTATTCTTCATTCAATCCAAGTTCCTGAAAACACAGAATAGCAAGCTCGCTTTAGCAAGGTTCAAATACTTGGCTCCAATCAGGTTATTTTGGATGATCTAGAAGAAGCAACTCTTGCCTAGAACAAGCTTCTTCTCCTGTCTCCTCTCTCTCTTGTAGTGTTTTTTCTCCTGTTTTCTTTCCCTTTTGCCTTTCTCTGTCTTCACTTTATCTTAAATGGTGTCTTTCCAGACTATTGATTTATATTTAATCATTTACCCAGAACTTATTTAACCAAGGAAAACCAGAAGATTTTTGTGATCAGTGTTTCTCACACCCGGCACAACTAAGTAAACATCCCTTGGACAGAAGCTCTACGAAGTGGAAATATTGACACTAGTTTGGGATTACTCATTGTGTCGAGATTATTAGCGAGACCTCCATTGCCATCTGCCTTGGCCTGTAGCGATACTTTGGTGTTGGTATTGGAAATTCTGGTCCACCATCACAACCCACAGCAATAACCTGGTTCTCCTTTGTGTTTCTCACCAGGCCCAGCCCTGTGCAGCTTCTGAGATTCAACAAGACCTAAGATCTGCAAGATGGTAAAGCTGCTCTAAATGAACCCATAGAGTTTTAAATAATTCACACTGTGCCTCACAAAAAAACAAACAAAAAGGGAATGCTTAAAACAAAACTACTTACTGACTCATCCAGGATGAACTCTAGAAATTAGTGATAGGTCCCAAGTGCCAGGTATAGAGTCTACATCAAGGGCTACTAACAGATGGTCCTGCAGTGTTGGGATGCTTTAGGGTGGATATGGACAGGGGATTCCTCAAGTAGTACAGTATTCCTGTACAACAGTCTAAAGTCAGTGCCAGTTGTTTAGCCATTGTCCAGCTGCTCCTTAGCTTTCCTGCTTCTGTTGGAGTCACAGTGTAAAGAGAAGGACGTTGCCTGCACACAACCGAGTGTACAGTATATAATTGAATATTCTACAGCCCTGCAAGTTACAAGTGAGTTAAAAAGGAACAAGTAAGGGTTTATTCACCGCTGAAAAGAAAACAAAAGAAACACAATGTTTCATCTGTGGTTCAGGCCCCTTCACACCTGAAGAAGGTTGAAATAAACATTTTCTTGTTCCTGTGCAGCCTACGCATGCTGAAGTACAAGTAAGGTAGCTGAAAATTCTCCATGATATAAGGTTATAACCACTCAACTGTTAATAAACAAAGACTTGGAAAATTATCAGACTGCACTAATTAAGAAAATTAGTGGTCCAGTTATGTTATTCAGCTCTCTGATGGATACCAGGAGACCCTGTGGCTCCTGCTGATTTCAAATTGGTATGAACAAGCAAAGTAATTGCAGCTTCTAAATATGAGTTAAAGGAAAGTATTGTACAGTTCCTGCAGAGCTTTTTATTCGTCTTTGACTGATCTGTTACCTATTCTTTTAATGATCGCAAGTAATGGCCCTACAAATAGCTGTTGTTAATGGGAATTCATAATGGCAGTGTTCTTACGGAATTTAAATGACAAATTAGAGGTTGTTAATCCAAACAATTAAAAACCATTTATAGCATTTTATTCATATATATTAATTATACAAAATATAAAAAATTAAAAACATTTAGCAATGAAGCAAAAAACATGAAGCAATGGGTGAAATTCAGGTAATGGATATGGTAATGTGATTTTTTGAAGTCATTAAAATGGAGATACTAGGAATTAAAATTAGTTTTACAAGAGCATTTAGACATCAAAGATTTTAAACTCAGCAAATGTTACACAAACACCTAACTAACATTAAGATGGTTTCAGTTAGTTTTATGGAACCACAAGATTCTAGGACATTTCAACAAGGAGAAACAACAAAGTAACCCTGAAAAGTCAATCAGACATGATATAATCTTCCTCTCATTCAGCAGTAAGAGAAAAATATCCCATTCAGTAACTGCCAAGAAAAGGAAATGGAACTTAACAAAGGCAAATGATGAAATGGTATGAAAAATCTCAACTCTAGTAGTTTCTACATCATGTCTACAATTTAGACACCTTGAAACTGAATATTTAATAAAGCAATTCTGATAAACATTGTTACCCATTAACCCTTGTCTACCTGCTCAACCTGGATGTTGACATATGTTCACCATAGGGTGCAGTTATATCTTAGGTACGGGGAAACATTAACATTTATCATCTATTGCTTGATGAAGTGTCAGCTGAAGGAGCTGAAGGAGTCTGCAGTATAGTCATTTGTTTAAATTTGATTTCAGTAAGTGACAACGAAAGGATCACAACCTTAGGGTTAGTGGAATTGTATTTACAGCTGAGAACAGGAGGTAAAGGTATATCTCAAAGGGTTGTGGGACTATTTCTTGGGATTCAACCTCATTTCTTTAAAGAAACAGCTAGATTCGATCCTTCGGTCAATTAACTACTAATAACCAAACAGGCAAATGCTCTCTTCTCACTTGAAACTATTCTTAGTTTTTTTACATATAAATGTAGGCATGAATGCCACACAAAACTGAATTTACCAGCAATATAGTGTATAAACAGCGAGTCGAGTGTTAATATAAACGTTCACAAGTGTCTAGTGCAAACAGAAGTGAAAAGGAGTTCTTCTGTGTACACCTGATGACAGCTCCATCTTCCCCAAAAGAAGGATTTAGAATAGAAATGGACCTGTTTACTTCATGTCGAATTATTTTGTATCTCAGTGCAGTAAGGCAAATCAAAAATAGTCATTAGATTTTTGAACAACATGTTAGGGAAAGGAACAGAAAACAGTTTTTGTCAAATCCTCTTATGAGTGTTGGAAAACAAGAGAAACAATGCAATCCATTGGTAAATTGTGTGTTATGTGGATTATAATTTTAGAATGTCTAAAGGGATTAATATTGCATGCTGAGGAATAACTCATATAACTGCAAGCAATGCCAAGCCAGCTTTTTCCACGGCTCATTTTCTTGTGCAAATTATATTGCAGGTCACACACATCGATTTAGCAGTGATTACTCAAAATGAGTCATCTCTGTAGTCTTATCACCTAGGGTGAAACTAAAGACTTCTTTCTCAGTTTAACTGTCAAACTAACTTTAATTGTAAGCTTGGCAGCTGTGCATACTGATGCATTTTTTCTGAGATGGAAAATGCCATTCTGTCTTTGAACAGAAGAGAAGGTTTCTGACCTTTCAATTCATGATGCATGAATCCTGCACATTTGCAAATGCCAATACATTTACTGTTTTGCTTGCTTTTAACAAATAATGCACTGCTTTAAATTTTTACATACTGTACATGAGTTACACAGATCTACTACTGATACTTCTGCAAACTTTAATATGTCATTACATAACAGAAATTAGTTATTATACATATCATATCAGGGCACTTTAACAGTAAGACACTATAAAACCCTTTGCATAAATTAGGTTGATAAATTCTACTATATCTTTGTAATATTTTAAGAAATGTATTCAATTACTAATGACATTTGTAAACCTTTGTACAAATAATAATTCCTTAACATTATATTTCCTTTACCATCTAATGTAAAACCACTCATATTCCAAATGTTAATTCACTTAACAATGATTACGAAATATTCAAAACACAGCCCTAAATGAACATACAAAATGCAATTGTTCTGATGCAGTTACCATTCCATTTTATATCTTCAATAAAAAGGGGGCAAGGCATAAAGGCAAAATAAATTTTATTTTCTATGCTACGTGCACAAAAACATTTCATACAATAAACATGACATGAAAAATCACTACAGTGATATGCGATATCATCGTGAAACAAACTGAATTCCTCTTAGGGGGAAATTAGCATAACCGCCTGTAAGAAACATAAACTTAATAAAGATCTGTTGGAAACAGTTACCTCCAAATTTCAAACTTTTTGATTTCCAGATGAGTTTCAAACTTCAATCCTGAATAGATCAATATTTAAATGTATCTGTGATAAGAAGTGGGCTCTTACAATGCGGAATCAAGAAACTGCACTGTGGAACATTGAAATTTGGTACTCGTGCAAATGTGACAAATTAGGAACCCATTGAAACAATAGTGCAAGCCAGATTGGTGCCAGATGGAGAGACATGAACACCACATGTGCCTGCGCTGGATCCATGTGTGTGAAGGCTTGTCGTGCTACTGCTAAAAGTCGTTTAGTGTCCACCATTGTAGCACATGGGAATGGACTTATGGTATTTACTGTAAGTCCTCAATACAATATACTGGGCATCAAAAGAAACTTATTACTCTATGAATGTATGTTTTAATGCCTCCATTTTGGATATTGGTTAAATGTTTTTGGCATTATTTTCATTAACTGATCATGACTGACCACTTGAGCGTGGCTGACTGCTGCATAAGCACTTAATCATCTCATTAGTGAGAGAGTTGATTGGGCACAACTGACAAGGTGATTTAACCTGTTGAGTGCCACACCAGCTGAAAATCAACAAAGAAAAACACAGAAAGCCACTTTGAGCAATACAGGTATGCTGGAGATTGGATTAAGTCAGAGCACTGTTGCTCACTGTCTGGGGTCCTTAAAGCCAACGATATCTAACTTGGCCAGATGTTATTCAGGCAAACACTGTCTGGCAATGATACGCCACGATGTAGGACATCACTAAGTGTGAAGGTCTGAGCAGGAGAGTCCAATCTCTACAGAAAACAACAGGCTGACTGATGACAACGTCACCACACAGCACTCCGTCAATCAGGTCCTGGGATTTCACTTACAGCCTGTCCTGCGGGCTCATCCTGATTTGACATCATTCTAGCAGGACAATGCATGTCATGCTTTTGGTGTAACAACAGTGGTGCCATGTATTCTCTACTCACCAGATGGAAGCTGAGCATTTGTGGAATGATCTGAAATAATGTGGAATCTAGGGATAATGCTTGTCCAGGCTCTCTAAGACGAATAGACTGAATGCTACAAAACATCTGTAACCTGGAGAAAAGCATAAGTTGCAGATGTGCAGCTTGTATTGCTTTCAGTGGTGGCCACACACATTATTAGCCTGTGACCTGCACTGCAGACCCCCTGTTGATCAGCCCCATTGATGACAAATGTTAAACAGCATAATTAATTTACCTATGTCAAAATCTGTTCCAAAGGGATTTTGCAATTTTCCAGATAAACATCCAGTGATGTTTCTTTTGATGTTCAGTGTCAATTTAATTGCTCCAAAGTATATAATTTGTGATGATATAACTACTTGAACATGCAAACTAAACATATAAGCAAAGTGTACAAGAAGTACAACATAATAAGCATCTTAGCTTGTGTATTCTAAATAATAGTCTTGTGGCAAACTACTGTATGTACAGTACACTGTACACTGTATGTAAGGAAAGCTTGTATTTTGTCTTTATTTACATTCACCACATGCCTGGAGCAAAACTATAACATTGTGGGACATGTCACCATTTTTTATCCCTATGCCACATTATACCGAACAGCATGGCATTTTACTCTTTGTTTTACATTTATCTTACCAGATGTACAACTCATTTAAAGCTGAATGTTGGTTATGTTATATATATATACTGTATTTATGTCATAGTTAGGTACTGATAACCTATGATTAATATCAAAATGTTAAGGAAATCTTTTCACAGTCTACAAAGAAAACCTGTGCATTATAGGTTTACAAATGCAAGAGTACTGTAATTAAATCAATGTGGAGTAGAATGGTGGGTGTTTATGCAGGGAAGGTTCCAGAAATAATTATTAGGGGGAGCTTATCATGTCTGTAGTGGAGTCATGTTGACTATTTTGTTTTATACCCTCTGGTGTTTGCTTTTGTAACATCTTTGAAACCACATATGTAGCTGATCCTGTGTAACAATCTTGTAAGTGTTTTATGAGAAATAATTTTAATGGATATAGATTGCCCTAGGTATCTCTGCACTCTGCACATAAGGATCCACGTTCATGAAACGACTTCTTCATAGACTTGGAGCGAAGAGAAATCACTAAGTCAGGTCAAACATTAAGGCAGGAACACTCTACAATACTATTCCATTCACCAAGAGAACATGTAGCCTAGACTACATCAAAACTAATAATAATTAATCATTCACAGGTTACAAAACTACAATAGCTCTAACCACTCACAAATGGATACATGCCAATACGTACTGTGTCAACTTTGATTGAGGGATGGGCCACCATTTTGACTGAATCTGGATATGCACGTTGTTTCAAATAATTGTATCATTCTGTGTAATTTCTAACAGTCCCAAGCTATGGGCCTCATATTCAAAACACGGTCTGATAAGCAATAAAATCCTCACAGGGGTCTGAATATAGGCTCTGTTGTGTTCAAATCCATCCGATATCAAACACAGATTTGTCTTCCCTTCTGAACTTGTTTAAATAAATTACAACAGGTAATTTACAACAGAGCGCATAGATTTTGCTTCACAAGAGCAAAACCAGAATAGAAACAGCAGATAGAGAATGAAAAACATGTTTTAACTTAATCTTACAAGGCAAAGTGACTCATAAACCTGAGTTACTGTAGCACTGGAATTCAGTGCCCCAGCCAGAAACCTCATGTTTACAATTATCTTTCTTGCACAACAAACTTTTAATCCCCAATCTTCACTTGCACAATTGTTTTGTTAGTTAGCAAGACAAACAATCCCCAAACAGAAAAGGGATAAAAGAGCCTGACACTGTGTAAGTTTCCTGAGCTGCAAGAAAGCGTAACAAAGGCAAAAGAAGAGAAAATAAAATGAATCGAATTATTTAAAGTGTTAGCAAAGATCAGAAGTTACTGTATGATGTTTAATTCCTGAACTGCATTCCCATCTCATCTAATGTTTTATTCCTGAGGATGAAAACATCCAGGAAGAAATTTTCTTCAGAATAGCAGGATAATACATTTAAGACCCATTTAATTTACCAGAACAAATCATAAATGACATAACTGCTGAAAATGTACTTGTTTGACTGGGTCAATTCCGAATTAAAATTTGATAGATTTAATATATTCATAATATCATGAAAAAGATTTAACAGCATGATATACATTTCTGCAATGTTCACAGAATTTAACTGAATTTTTACTACTGTAGCATCTAAGATATTTTTACAAATTATATATATTTTTTCTGTTTGTCTTTAAATTATACTCTTAGTTTTAGATTATTGTACTGCTAAGCATACATATCCAAGAACCAGGATTTTCTTTTTCATTGACACAATTTGTGTTTTGTAACAACAAGCCAGTGTCTGATGGCATAAAGAACGGAGTAATCGGAAATTAACTCAAAATCAGCATTTTGTATTAAATTTGACTAAATAATAAATGCACATTTATTAAGTAATAAAACAATGCTTTGGATATTGAAATACATTTAATAAACTTTTATTCTTTAATTCTGAGAAAAAATGAAGCAAGCTGGTGGCATATCTGTTGAATTTTATGATTTATATGTTACAAAATACTGATTTAGGAGTCAGCAAAAAATCTGGAAAGCTCCCACTCAGAATAACGTCTGGTTAAACATCTCTGTTAGCAAAACCAGCTGCAAAAAGTAAACAGATTGTTTATATTCAAATATGTCTAAAAATAATAGTTTAGAAAAAAACTGAATTTTCTTCAGAGCCAGATCATTTTAGTCAACCCATGTGCTTTGCTAGAGACAATTGTATAAATACTCCCTTTTCCATTAGCTTAATATGTGATGTGAAACAGGCCATAATTACTATTGTATGTGCTTCTGTTTTTCTATGTCATACACAAATATAAAACTCACACTGATATACAATAGTAAAGACAGAAGAATCGATACAAGTGTATAAAGCAGTATGTCACAAGCAATATTAAAGAAGCATTTTTAACAGGTTACAGAATTATTTCACATACAGACTGAAACATTGTCATCATATTCAAAAACAACACAGAGAGAGACTTAAAATATTTGAGTGTGGCATTCAGTATATCTAGTGTCACAAGTAGGACGCACAAACCAGTCTAGCCTTTTAACTTGGATTAGCCAGTAAAATAAAAACACAACCACCTGAATACTGTACAAACAAGCTCGTGCATCTGATAAACGAGAACCCTCAGCCAGTAAATCACAATCAAGAACGTTAATGATGTATGATTTGTTCGACGCCACATGCTCAACATTTTATCAAAGAATATAAAGAACACAACATCACTGTGAGGGAGTTTAGTTAATCCAAACCCAAACTACACCTCTGCAGCCGAATTGAAATTGTGTTTTAAAAATCCATCCGATACAAAGTATTTTGAAGGGGGTGGTGTAAGACAAAACAAAATGTCCATTTCAGAGTGAATTACATTTTTTACATTCATGTTTTTTGTACTAACAGTTGTACTCAGATGTATTCACAAAATCATAACACTGCACAGTCCTTTTTTTTGTAACACACTTTGTAACGTGACAATATGTTGATACAGATCTCCAACACTTACAGAGAAAAATCAAAAAAGCACCATAATATTAATCAGGATACTAACTCTCAGTTCACAAGGAATAACGGCACTCAGGAATTAAATGCACTTGAAGGTGCCTTCTGAGTATTCATATCAAGATTGGGCTTAGCTAAGGGCTGTATGACGAGGACTAGAATGAGGAGTCAACCAAGGTGTATCTACAACAGTAGAGATGGGGTGGAAGAGGGAATCATGAAATTAAATTATAAACACAGGGAATGATTTAGAACATCTGGGGCAAAGTTTGACTTGGTTGTCATCATCCCTCTCAAACTTCAGTTAAGAACCTCATATACAGTAATGGACCCAATATCTAATATTAAGGTGTGGCTGAAACAAAGACAAGCCTGGTTATTTAGTGGGTAAAGCTCATCCATGTGATCTCACTCACATTATCCTGGTTATGAAAAAACTTCCTTTTGCCAGGTCCTTAGAGCAGATGAATGTCTTGACATTTAACTTCAACTTCATACTGTATCAAATTCTTGAGTTGTAAAATAACACAGAATACTGAAAGCTCTAGCCACGTTACAAAACAAGATGTTGATTCCTATTGAGGAAAGCTGGAAAGAGTTTTTTTTATCAGATTCACCTGACATTCAGTGAATGTCAATATAAAAAAACGAATTTTCAAAGTTTTAAAATATAATTATAGAGTATGGGGTCATGGCACATATAAAATCTAGCATTTGAATTATGTGGAATGTTGACTTTTTGGAGTATTTCTTTAATACAGTTACTAGTTTCCAGGGTAGTTCTCATTATGTCTTTTTTGACAGTATTAGGTGTTTAGAATATTACTGTTCAGAACACACTCATATGCCATCAGTAATTTTTAAAATACTGACAAGAAAAAAAGCCTGGGAGAACTTTTAGAAGTAATATCTAACCAATGGAAAGCCATTCAATGCAATAATAAGGATTCATAAACTGCTATTCCATGAGTACACTTCACTGACAATGCTTTCAACATTTCAAACTTAATTAAAAAAATGTTTAAAGTAATGTTAAGGATGAGGCTTTATATCAAACTGGAAAGATTGTTAAAGAATAATTCAAAATGTTTTCTTAAAATAAAGTATATATTCCTTTATGATTTTTCATAGCTATAGTACAACACAATACCATACAATATGAACAAAATGTATTTGTACAAAATATAATATATGCTATTATTTACATCCAGGACCATTCCTGTTGGCTCTTGATAATCTGTACAAGAAACATTCTTAAAAAGGCTCTGCAATAACAGCTCAGAATGTTTCTGCAGCAAAAGCAGAATGCTTCATTAAGCAACTTCACATCTTTCAGTTCTGCGTAATGCTTAAATATTCACAGTATGACTCTGGCGCAAAGTAGGAAATATGAGCAAAATCATTTCATATTATATTTGGGACAGGAGTATCAAGATCTAAATACGATTTTAAAATCCTGACCTGAGATCAAGAATTTACTTTTAAAAATGTCATTAAATGTCACTAAAAATACATTTAATGACAGCTTTTGTTTAAGTTACAGTATTCTTCGATGCATTGTTTTTGAATAAAAGCTCTTAAAGGATGTAAAGTTAACCACCTACGAAACAATGTAGTCTAATGAGGTGTGATGATGAAAATGAGATTTACATTTGATTGAAACAAAATACGGTTTTGAGATCATGTCAGTGTGGGAGTAATTTTCGATTTCCATTAACCATAAGAATGAAAAATATTGAATGGAAAATTTAATAAAGTAACTTAAAAGAGTTATGTATCAACTATCCTTTTATGTCACACCTGCCTTTCAAAACAAAAAAAAAATGAAACTGCTGAAATACAGACATTATCACTGCAGGTTAAATCTCAAGCAGTAGAGTGCCTCTACCTTCTTACACAAGTTTTACTTGAAATTACAAGATGAAGACCCAACACTGTACATCAAACTCAGTCTACAACTAAGATATTACTCATTTTTAAACAACGATTATACTGAAGGTAACAAAAGCTATTATGCCAGGGTAAAAACCCAAAAGTCTCTGAATGGCAGATGTGTTCATTCAGACTATAACGTTGGTCCTCTGAGGTGTTATTTTGAGTGGAATTTAGAAAGATTCTCATATTTTGGTGTATTATATAAAAAATAGCATTTAATTGTACCTGTATGAAAAATAGAACTCATCTTATTCATCCAACAGATATATTAATTTATACCATCTTAACCTAAATGCAAAACTTTGTGGTAACAGTTATTCTGCAGGTAGAACAAACATCCTGTACAATCAGGCATGCCGGTGAGTTACTCAGTAACAACATTACAATCAGTCTGCCATGTTGCGTAGCAGTAAAAGTAATTATACAGCAAATGCAGTTTTACAATGTCAAGCCTTGGGCACTTAAATATAGTTTGAGGTAGCATGAACTTTGAATACACACGGATCATCCTTCGCCCTGCTGAAACGTCAGCTAGTCCTTTACATCCTTGCTCACAGTCAGCTGGCAGAGAGTCTTCTTGACGCGAAGTGCTGTGAGCCGAGCAGCCGCACTGTTGTACCAGCACTCTCGCATTATCTTCCCCATCACCCGGAGCGCCTGGAGACACACATACACGCACACGCAAAAACGGCACAATGAGCAAAAGACCTTGTTTCTCCCCACAAAGATTTCGTGCATTTTTGCTACTAACGTAGCTGTACAAAACACATCAGCATGAAACAACAGAATCCATTAGACAGGGTCCTGAAAAATAATAATACAAATAAGCATGATTTCTTACACTTACTGTATATAGCCTTATTCTGGACACTCCACTCAAAGCACTTTAAAGTATTGGGGACACCCTCCACCACTACCAAGGTGCACCAGTATGCTCTCCACACATCAGCTCTCAGCAGGGAGGAGAACGGAGTTATGAAGTCAGTTCATAGATGGGGATTATTAGGAGGCCATAAAGGCCAAGGGGAAATTTGGCCAGGTAACTGGGGTAACAAGAAGAAATGCCCTGGGATTTTTAATGACCATGGAGAGTCACGACCTCAGTTTAACATCTCATCTGAAGGACAGCATCTTTTTTTTTTACAGTATAGTGTCCCCATCACTAAACTGGAACATTAGAATCCATACAGACCGCAGGGTGAAAGCCCCCTACTGGTCTCACTAACACCTCTTCCAGCAGCAACCTTAGCTTTACAAAAGAAGGAAGCAATACTGATGCTTTTCAGTTTAAATCACAGATTATTTGCAAAGTTCTCAGTGACATACAGGAGGTTCAGCAGCAACTGGAGGAAATCACAACCACAACATCCCTCACTGAGGTCACCACAAGGTGGACACCACGCTGGGGTCCGAGTGAACCCTAACCAGCTAATTCTACCCCATCTCTTGCAGTGCTGAGCAGAATATGCACCTCTAATTGATCATGTGACCAAGTAATTCCGGACAGCTAGTCACATGACCCAGATTAAGTCTCACAACACCTGACACACAGATCTTAACCTGTGTTCAGTGGGAGCGCCTTTACTGACTGAGCCAGCAATTCTGCTTTTTACAGGCACTAAATACAATAATCAGCAGACTGGAGAATTGTGATTATTGTTCTTGCAATATTACATTCAGCTCCTTCCCTATTATATTGGCCCTAATTAACTGCATTCATTTGTCAATGGGAGTAAGTTTGGCAACAGCTTAGATTCAAAATTCAGAACTTTTCTTGTAGAACCAGAACAAGATGGAGGAGCAATTTCCAAACACTCAGCTGCTTTCTCTCACTTCTGAATTAAGTTCTTAACTTACTTCACAGCTCTGCCACTGGTTGGGAATGTTAGGTCTCAGTCTCTGGTCACAAACCACTTTTCTTATATCTTCTATAGAAGGATCAGAAGGCACCATGTCATAATAAGGCAACTGGTAGTCTTCATAAATTCCTAGACAAAAAAGGCAGGAATGGATTGCTATTGGAAGAACATCCAATAAATGCTACACTGAATAATTTACTGAAAGAAACCTTTCATGGACATTTTTCAAATTAAGGGAAATTCTAAGGCTCTTGTTGCACACATCTGATAGGTTATTTAAAAGAACACAAGCCAAAGAACTGAACAGAAGGTCTGTTAGATTTATGCAAACTTGCACGTTATGCTTGCTTTGGCATTGAGCACTTTAGAGAATTTCATTATATCATATACTGAGTACACATCACTTGTTTATATAAAAAAAATATTTGCATTCATTAGTCTACGGAACATTTAACCAGGTTTAACCTGGTGGTTTTGGTGCACCCTTATCAGAAAGCTGTTTGTTCTGGAGAGTTTCACAGAGACCTGGCCTACAGGGTGTGAGGTGGGACAGGGCACAGAAGAAGAGAACATTTAGAATAGGCAATCAACCTATACAGCATGTTTATGAGAGGTGTGAGGCCACCCAGGTAAAAATTTAAGCAAACTTCACACAGAATCTCTGAGAGGACTCAAACCCTGAACCCTAGAGCTACGAGGCAGAAGCAGTAACACCCCTACTCTTTTTGAGAAACACCCTGGGAATTTTAATGACCATAGAGAGTCAGGACCTCAGTTTCATGTTTCATCCAAAGGACAGCGTCTTTTTGCAGTATGGTGTCCCTGTCACTATACCGGGGCATTAGGACCCACACATACTGCAGGGTGAGCGCCCCCTACTGGTTCTACTGTGGCTCCACTGTAACCATTTCCTGCATCAACCTTAGCTGCTTAGCTTCAGTGGGTAGTTAGTTGTGAGTTGCAGGGTGATATGGCTGCTTGTGCTATCCAGGATACCACTGTGCTGCCCCTTCACTTGCCTTTATTTCAGATTTAAAACCTTATTGTTAATTACCTCTCACGGAGCATCTTCGTGCCAATTCCCAGTACACCAAGCCCAGAGAGTAGATGTCAGCTCGTTTAAACGACTCAAAGTTGTTCATATTGATTGTGTCATCAAGGATTTCTGGAGCCATGTACCTAAAATCAATAAACTCATTTACTCCAAGTAATACAATATGTGCTTTTGGTACAACACTAAACAAAGATACAGCTGTTCCTTCAAGCACACATGCTTTTCAAGAAGTGATAAAGGGAATAAGTGTCTGTTTATATAGCTTATTTTAAAACGCATTACATTTTCCTGTGATTTTCTTGGGCATCTAAAGAAATTTTCTCTGATGTTTACTGGTTAGAAGAACAACACTGTATATGATTAATCTATGTTAATTCATTAAGACAAAAATTAAAATGTGTCTATTATCCTACATATTGTTTAGTTCAAAAGTGCCATTGTATATCAGGCTAAAATGTATATACAGCATATCATAATTAATATGATACCGAATTAAGTAAGATCACTGATTGACTGTATGACAGAATCCCAGGAAGAGTATTTTCTCTAGGACATTTACTAAGAGGTTTTACTTTCTGTACATGTAAGGCCGTCTGATACAGAGACACTGGACTAGAATTTTGGTCTCTGTACTATCACAGCTGATGATTGTGAATAACTACTGCAATGCCGAACTGATGAGTCTGGATTCTCTGAAAAGTGTTTCTTCTCATTTGTCCAAGGAGGGCCATATTCTGTGTGGAAAACGGTGCCTTAGTTCACACTATTTTTGTACTGCTGAGATTCAGTGAGAGACTAGGTATTACAACTCACTAAACCTGGCAAGGAATCAGAATGAACACTGAGCATTAGAGAACTAATGCTCCAGTGAACTCATTTGCTGGGACTCTGTAGCTGATTTTGATAGCAAATCAACATTTTGACTGCAAAAAATAGACTGAATTTGAGATGATGATCAAATTCAAATAACCAGAACATTATCACATTCAGTTTGGGATTGCTGTGTTATTTAATTGGTTAGAAACAATTCCAGTCTATCATCTATAAATCTTAAAACATATATACAGTATGTGTGCATTTGTAATTTATTGCCTAAGGTAAGAAAGTGAGTTAAAAATATTTCTGAATGTTATGACATTTTCAAAAAATTATAATAAATCTCCAAAACATGAATAAGGAAAGTTTTTATCTTAAAACTATGAAATTATGTTTCAGTTAAAGCAGCTGGCTTTGAGAGGCATTCTGCTCTGAAAGCAAAAGTATAAAGCTCACCTCTTTGTTCCCACTCTGTGGTTTGAAGGTATATCGATCATGTTCGAAATGGAATCATGTTTAACAGCAAGGCCCAAATCAGCAATTGCACCCATACCGTTCTTTTTCACCAAGACATTTTTGGACTTCAAATCTCTGTGAGCAATGGCAGGTTTTCCTGTCAACCAAGAAGGAATTTCTGTAACTTGCTGGCAGTAAACGGGCAGTTGTTTTAAATCTAAACCATACTAATTGCAAAAGTAAACCTTTAATCACCCACTTGGCACATTCGTTTTTCTAAAAATAGGAACAAGTTGATGTTAATTCCACACAGAAAAATAGAAATAAAAAAAACTCTCATCTGTTGAGCCTTCTTCAGGTGTCTGAGTCTACTTGTTCCATTGCAGCCCCCATGCTGACATGCGGATTTTTAAGAATACGATCAATTCAAACAAATTTAGCATTGTCTGTAGTATTACACTCACTGTGTGTAATATAATCACAAAGAAAGCTATTTTTGTCTGAGTCCTCTATAGGTTTTCTTGCAGTAAGTCATTTGAAACTGAAAATGTGGTCTAGAATAGACCTGTTTGTGTTTAGAACTACATAGAATTACATTTGCACCCACAAGTCACTTCCCATGTCATATTCTGAATCTTTACAACGGTAATCATAATGTCAATGACAGGGCACGATCAGGATGTCCACATGAAAGACACCAGAGCAGGTTCAGTGGATCAGGGTTCAAACACCTCTGTAATCATATTAAGATGACAACTGTACACCCAGTGCACTGTGTAACAACCCAAGAGTCCACCTGCCTACATTTGTCAAGGTGATAAGAACATGGAATTAATTAGTGACTGACTTTGTAACTTGTACTTAAAGCCCTATCTACTCTTTGGTAGCTAAGCAATTGGAAACTAAAATATGATTTACCAGAGAATCCAATTCAAATTCAAGGACTGACTGGAGATAAGCCTGTGTTAATTTACAAATACCTTTACACAAAGTGTACTTTTTAGACAGTGACAAATCCTGAGCAGTCTGCTTTCCCCACTCCACTTTTCACTCACTGTCCCTGTGATTGCTTTTGACATGAGTATAATCCAGTTTAAAAAAATGATAGAATAACCTAAGTCCATCATTTTGTGCAAAGTGGGGGACTGAAAACACAAAAGGGATTTATTCACCAAACATATCTGACTTAGAACTTACCCTGAGTGCCAATTATCTCCATATGAAGATGTGCCAGACCACTGGCGATAGAAAGTGCGAGAAGTATCATTCCTTCCACAGAGACAGTGTATCTGTTTAGATAATCAAACAGCGATCCGTGCTCGTGATATTCTGAGACAAGCCAGAGCTGGGTCCAAGTTCCATTATCTGAAACATGCAGGACTATTTTAAGCAGCTGAAAGCCCTCACATGGGAATTTGCAGACAAAAGCTGCACTGCTCTTTCCTATTATTGAAACCTTGCAATTAAAAAGGTCTGCCTTTATTACACAGCATTAAACTCATATTTAAATGTGTTTCAATTTATGTTTAAAATTGTTTTTGAATAATGCATATGTACTACCTGAAAACAAAGATAGATGAGATGCCCAAAATTTTCCTCTTTTAAAATGAATAGCATTTTACAGAGCCCACTCCAATATTAGTCTTGAGAATCTACTCAGATGTGCTCAATCTATGCTCCAATTTGTGGAATACCTCAGGACCAAATGTGGACATACTCTTAACAATTTTTCACTATCTTATTTCATTTATTATTGGCCATATTACCTTTATTATCAGCAGCAATGAAGCCCAGGATATTTTCATGTCTCAACATTATCGTCTGGAATATTTCTGCTTCCCTGAACCAAGACCTCTCGTCACGAGAGGAGAAGATTTTGACAGCCACATCCTCCCCTCGCCACTTCCCTCGCCAAACCTCCCCAAAACGCCCCTTTCCAATTATTTCGTGAAGGACAATAGTCCTGGCGATTGTCCTCTGAACTAGCAATGGAAGTCCTAACAAAGGAAAACAGCAAAATATTAAAGAAAGCACACATTCAAGAATAATCCATTACACATTGTCACACCATGTAACATATAACTGTAATATGTAAAATATTGACTGTACTACTGAGTGTTTATGCACTATGAAAAACATGTGAAATTTTAAAACTGGCTTCAGGAGCCCAATGGAGGTGATGGGACTAAATACTGTCCCAAAAAAGACATTGTGCATGATCAATGTGGCAACTTTATTAATAAATCAGATTGTTCTGATTCACATGTTGAACGTACTACAACCAAATACATCTTTCACGTGAAACTGAAAAAGCGTTCACGCATAAAATGTCACATATTTCCTTGATTGCATGTGGAAGGTATAGTTTCAGTGTATTTATCGGGATGTGCTATAACTCTGTATTATTTAAGATGGCATATCAACTCTGCATTTGTAACAGGGCAATCTGAGTCTCATACATAGTCATGATTATCCAAGGTCAACTTAGAACTGCAATGTACTAAAAAGCTACTTCAGTTCTCACAGAAGTACCACTAGTGCACTTCTCAAACTATACAATACCAAATTATTACATCAATGACAGGGTACATTCAGGACATCCATGGGTAATATGAGCAGAGCAAAGCCAAATGGAACAGGGTCCTACATACAACTTCAGATGGTAACTGCAAGCATCAGAACGGACTAGTAACCCAAGAATCTATCTGCCAGGACGTCCATCCATTGATAATGTCCTATCCATTGTCCAGAGGTTATGAGAACATAGAGTTCATGACTAACTGACTTAGCAACTTGCACAGAGATGAAAGACTGGAGTGTATACAATGTCTTAGGAGTACAGTGCCTTCTTCATTAATCTGTGATTGAGTTACACTGCTGTACATCTTATATTGTAACAATACACTACTTTTCTATTCCATGTGTGGTTTCTTTTCTGGGGCAGTATATACAGTATATACAACATAGACATGATATTTCTAAAATAAAGTTGAATTTAAAGCTGCAATATATAATAATGGATGGATATTTCATGTTACACAATTGCTATATAATAGTATAAAGTGGTAACACATTATGCAAACCATAATGATAAGCATACAGAGGTTATCTAATAAACAATCAAAACAGTGTTATGGCTGGAAAATGATCTCACAACACATTATTCGGAGATTAAGGCACTCCACTAACAACTTAAATCATTTATGGTAGTGATGTCTGTGTGAAGTGTGCATTCTGACAATATGTTACAGTACAGTGGTACTAACAAAATAATTAGCTTTACATACCAGATCCAGATCCTGATGTGGTTAGGTCAAATATGAGATCTTTCAGGGACTTTCCAGATGACATTACATTTCGATCAGACAAAGCTTCTTCCATGTCATGCTTTTTAGCCTTGCTGTAGGTGCATCTCTGCCGACCGTGTAGCGTGCAGATTCCCAGGATTATCCCCAAACACAGGAGGCACACCGGAACAATGATCACAGCAGCCAGCTCCAGTGCTCCCCACTTGGATGGAACCGATGGATCTCCAACTAAAGTCAAGAAAACATGCCTTTTACAGAAAAAGCCAACTGTGTCACGACCATTTAAAATCTTTTTTTTTTTCAATTCACAGATGAAGAATAAATGGACACATTTTAAGTTCATTTTCTGTCAAACAGTCAAATCCAGTCCCAACATCCCTTAAACCTTATGAATACTGAAACAAATGCTGGATAGAAGAATACTCACAGGAGGCCTAACTACTTATCAGGTAACAATATGAGCCACTTATCCTCGTTTGTCTTGCTGTTACTTATAGCTGCTTCCCGCTTTACTTCAAATGATGGACTCTGAACATTCTGCCCTCATGATCAGGCTGTCATCTCTCAGACACACATGCTTGAGCCAATAACGCAATCTTTTTTGGATGCCAATCAACAAACCGCTAAAACTAATTAAACCCTTGTCTGTGTCTCACTTAATTAATAACACTGTTATTAATTACTAGCCTTTTTATCTTGGATTTCTTTCATCAGTGGTGAAAGTAGCCCTGATCCTGATCACAGAGCGAAGTCAAATGACACTGTGTTGCATGATTTTTCCTGAGTGCACAAGACAAATGCAGTTTCCATTAATATGTGGATTCACTTGTACAACTGTTATCTAACAGTAACTCCTGCACCCCCCCCCCCCCCCAGCATGCATTGTCATAGTTTAGGTTTTAATTGTCTCAATATCAAAATGTTTTTATGCTCAATACCATGCATTTTTCATTTCTTTTCAATTAATTATTCTTCATCACTTTCTCGCACTTCAGGGCTCATATGACTTGTTCATAGTAGAAAATATATAGACTGCCAGCTAATGTTGATACTTGTCAATAGGCTAAGAAGCCATACTTGGTACATCTCCTGACAGGAAGTGAACAAGTTCATCCACAGTTTAAAAACACTGCAACGGTCTGGCTCTCAAGTGAACTCAACCCTGTGGTGAATGAAAGTGAAGAAACTGAATACTACTTTCCAAAAGATGCTGGTTCATTTTCTTCGGTAGACATAAGATTTGCTTTGTAAAGATAATGTTTCAGGAAACTATCATAAAGTGGAAAAAGCTAAAAAAAACAGACTGGAGGGGAAGGAAAAGAAAGTTGGGTTAGTATGCTAGGGTGCACTGTTAGGTTGCAAAGGCCATCAGACATTGATATTAGTAATGATATAATTATGCCATCTAGTGGCTTTCTCTTTCCTAACATGTCAACAACAAACAAAGAATGAAATTGTATATGAAAATATACAAAAGTATACAAAAGTAAATCATGTACGATGGCCAATTCAAGAGACCGACATGAGCTAGACACATAAAAAACAGAAACCAAACAGTTGGAAGTGGGTAAAATGTCATTACTTTGTATCAAAACATTTTTTTTTGTTTTTTACAGTCTAACCGGAAACACAGCAAATACAGAAATATGTAACAAGTCATAATTTAGACAAACACAACACATTTAAAACAGAGGAAATACAGGTACAGTACATCAATTTTGTACATTTAAGGACCATTCAGTTCTTGGAGAAAAAAATAAAAAGAAGAATTAAATCTTAATACTGCAGTATGAAGAAATACAAAATACGTAAATGAACTCTATACACTAATTGTTTTGAGAGTTTGCCAAATGGGAAAACAGCCTAAGTACCAGACAAGCTGTGTTGTAAAAATTTCTCAACTTTTGAAATATGACTGTTGTGTTCATACTTAAGGCACAGAAAGCATAATGATATTTGAAATAAAGCAATATTTAAAAGAAAATCCATGTGGTTTGTTAACCATCAGAGCTAAGATACAAAGGTATTATACAATTGTTCTTGCTCTCTGACCTTAATAGAATGTCTATCAGACATTCCAGCATACAATCTGTCATTATATACTATAAAAAATCTTTAAATAAATCAGTTTCAGCTCTTCTTCATCTTTATTTCTTTGTGGAAGCAAAACTCTAGTAAAAAATGTTAGGCAGCAATAATTTCTAACCCGCATGTTTTTCAGACCCATCCATTTCAGAACACTAACCTATTGAACAATCAAATGGACCACATATCACAGTGTCTTAGATACTAAACACCAGAACCAACCTTAAAAAACATCAACTAAGTATCCTCATGAAAATGAAGAGCACATTGAAAACATATGTGCATACCTGGTAATTACGGCGTGTTACAGATATCCTGTAATTTGCATTTTATTTCTGTCCTTGTCCTTTCTGTTTGATAAGAAGTCCGATGCAAGGACACTCTGACAGGATTTAATCTCACACAAATCCTGACCTGTAATTCTTGAAGAACCTGTGGCTATGCTTACATTCTAAGTATATTTCCATACACTTTCGATTTAGAACAAAGTAACATCTGTAGAAATTTAGATGCTGGATGTTTGCATTACAGATTCTAGACAAAATGAATACTGTAAGGCTGTCAGAGTGTACTTACCATGGACATTAATTACTGTACCAGCAAGAGAAATGTTCTATAATCCATCTATCACCAGAAAAACAGCGTACTGCAACAGGGCATGAGGCAGGATGAGAGTGTACCAAACCTTTGGACAGGATACGATTCTAATCTTTTTCAAGCCAGAATATCTTTGGAAGTTGAGAGGAAACTGGAGCACTCAGGAAAATTACATTTGTGTTTTTACATAGGTTGGGGAGAACATAAAAATACCACACAAAAAAAACCCAGGCTGGAATCGAACCTAGTGCCCTAGAGAGGCAAGGCAGCCGTGACACCTGCCAAACACAATGTCAGCCCTACGAGGTTTTTACACACATGCCAATAAATTAACACAGAGGTACATTGCCTTGCAAAAGTATTCAGACATTTCTCATTCTGTGAAAATGAAAAATAATGCTTACATGTTGTTTAAACTTGCTATTGTATTGAAAACCTGAATGCTCAAGCCGAAGACTTCTAAGTGTAACATAAGTTCCAGAAAATGCCAGCAAAAACTAAAGAGAAAAAAAAATTAATATGCAGATTTCATAAGCATTCAGACCCGTGAACTCAATAGCTGGTGGCAGCACTTTCAGCCGCAAGTGTTTTTGGGAACATTTATACCAGCTTTGCATACTGGTTTGCTGCAATTCTGCCCATTCTTCTTTGCAAATTTTCTCCAGCTCTCTTAAGTTGCTTGGGGATCACTTATGGACAGTAGCTTTCAATTCTTCATACAGATTCTCACAAGAATCAAGCATCAAGTCAATCAAGGCCATTCACTTTCTTATTCTTAGGCTACCCCAGTGTATCTATGGTCTTGTGCTTTGTGTCATACTACTACCGAAATGTGTATTTTTGCCCTAGTTTTAAGTTTTTAGCTAACTGAAGCAAGTTTTTCTTTATAGTATTACCCGATGCTTTTCCACATTCATTGTCTCTTTAATCGTAACAACCTTTCCAGTCCCTTGCTAAGCAGAAACATTTTCACAGCATGATGCTGCCACCACAATGCTTCATTGTAGAAATGATCTTGACTGGGTGATGCCCAATGATGGTTTTGCATCAGATATAATGCTTTGCAAATACACCAAAGTTACAACATTGTGTCATCTGACCACAAAGACATATTTGCAGTTCATGTGACAAATAATTTAAATGATCTGTTGCAAACTGCAGCGGGGATTTAATATCAGTTGCTAGTTTGTATAGTGAAGGATGTTGCTCATGAACATTTTCTTCCATTTCAGGCACTGAACTATATAGCTCTTTTGTTAACCTCACAGTGGCATCCCTCACCAGTTATCTCCTTGCCCAGCTGCTCAGATGACTGTGCTCACAGCCATATTAAAAGATTTGATGTTTTGTATAACTGTTTCAATGACTTTATCCCTGACTCGCTTTGAAAGCTACTTAGTCTTCATGGTTGAGTCTTTGCTTTTAATTTAATACTTGACCAACAACAGGTGTTTTTATTATGAAATTGTGACAACCACTATTGTGGTTCAAAGGTCACTTTAACTAGCTGTATGGCTTGTTAAAGTAATTTTGTGCATGTAAATCTAAGGTTTGCTACAGCATCCTTAGCATATGAACACTTATGCAAACTTTTCCATTTTTTATTCATATTACAGTACTTTTCAATTTACTTCTTTTTGTTTTGCTTTGAATGTGTGTAGTAAGTTTAGTATATAACATACTTGTAGCCAGTTTAGTACGTAACATACTAATTCAAAGTGTACTTCAAAGTGTCATGAATGCATGCTTTCAAAAAACAAAATGTAAAAACTGTACAAGTGTCTGAAGGCATTGGATTTAGCGAAAGACTCCAGTTGTATAACTTTCCCTTACTGTGAAACAAGCCACATTTTATTAAAAGTTTTTGTTAGGTAAAACCTTATATTGAAATATCACAGATAACATGACAATTTCATATATCAGTTCTTTAAATCAACTTTCTTTATCAAAATGTAACCCCGAGTTCAAAACATGTATTTACTCTTTTACAAAGTCTGTATTGCAAAGTACATGTTGAAAATGTGAAAACAATCAACTTAGAGTGTTTCGAAATGTGTTTTGCTTCTGCACTTTTCCCCAAAAGCCCATTTAAAATGTCCTCAGCCAGCTGGAGCTGAGTAGATCCCTCAACAGACCAGTTACTGATCCACTGCATTAGCAGGTCATAAGCACAAATTCCCTGGAGTGCTAATACCTACTTTGGAGATGCAGATAGCTTCCAGACACAATGAGTCTATGTCACGAAAATGAGCTCAATATAAATTTGGGAATCAGTGTGAACACTTCCTTCTTAATATGCTGTAATAACACCCAGTAGCTGACAAGGGCAAAACCTGGCCATACTAGATATAAATTCTGTACTTCTGTAATTCTGTACTGCACAGTATTTCCCTTTAAATTTAATTTTTTGAAAAACCTTTCACTCTTCAACAAATCATACCATGAATTCTATAATAAAAAAGACTGAGACAATACAACTAAAGGCTGAAATGATAGCACATATAAGCAGAACTCCTTGTTCTAAAGACCTGAGGTGAAAGTTACTGTTACAGATAACAGGGTTTTCTTGAGCAACACATTAGCTATCCTAGACATGTAATACATTTCTAATCTACAACTGAATATATATATAAAAAGTGATCCACCAGTAACCTACAGTTTATCTCTTAACACACACCTGAAATGTTACATCACATCATATTTTTATTTATTGAAAAAAAAATTAAATTTAAAATCTTTAAAGATGCACTGTTCTTCCATTCTATCTCTGCATATGTGAGCACAATAGGTCATATGCTGCATGAATGCTTGTGATAATTCAATAATTCCTAAATGGAATTCAATTTGAGTATTCAATTAAAAATTAAATGCAGTATTAACATTTTGTCTTTTTTAGTTTCCACTTCCTTTAACAGACAATTGTCCATTTTTATGGCAGTTCAGAAAAGCAGGAATACTCATTCTTTTGCTCAGTATTTATTGCCCAACAGCTTCCATTGCCTTTAGTTAAATTAAAAACAGAAGTGTCCCTCACCAACAAGGTAGGTACTGAATGTGTATGCTATATTAGTTTGTTTTTTTCCCAGAAATGTTTTTTATTATTTAGAAATGCCAATATGCCCTTTGTACGGTAATTGTCAACTGTACATGACCCCTTCACCCATGAGGGCAGAATGAAGAAATGCAGATTGCCCACTTACTGAGCCTTTCGTTATCATCCATCATCATTCATACTGCAGCGCTGCCTGGAGTAAGGGTTTGTGCCTCACTGTAACTGCAAGCTTGCAGGCACCTGGGAGGATGAAGGTACAGAGCCCAGGCCAAGTAATGCCAAACCTATCTCAGCAACACTAAATCACTGCCTGAGGAATCCCTGTGCAGTCGAGTAATGACACGACCCAGGCTCAGACTGGCCATGTGTGGATCACATTACTTAACCCACCAAACGCTCAGAAGGCCTGTCTTTACCAGCTGGGCCACTAGGCCGGCCCATAAATGAATGAATCCTGACAATGGAAGTGGTTTTAATACTACTTGCATTTACAAGATCAAACAATTTAGTGTTTTCACTTCAGGGGGATGACAGTTCAATCTTCATTGTATGAACACAAATATTTCCTGGGAAAATGAGAAAGGAAAACAAGGATGAAATGTCCTCCTCTCGTTTAAGTGCATTTATCTGAGTGACTGATGGTGTATCACTGTATTTTAAAGGCCATTATTTTGCTAGATAATTTGTAATAGCTGAAATTCACAGTTCTGACTGAATACCTATATTGGTGCTGCTTTCTTGCAAATTTATTTTAAAGGAATTATTTATTATCAGTAACAGACATACAATCCTGAAGCCTGATTTAGATAAATCTCAGAATCCCAGCAGGCAATATGGGCCTTGCAAGTGCAATCTAGTACTTGGATCAATGGACACATAAAAGAAAAAACATTTAGTTTTGGAATTCGAATTGGTTGACCCGTAAGTGACACTATTCTTTCTAGACCACACTATATATGGTGACAGGGGACATGTTCTTTAGGACTTGGTGATTACTTAATTAAATATCCTATGGCCTATTAGGAGTGCCAAAAGTGTGTAAATTCCAATGCCAAAATCATATTTAGGTATTTCTCAATCATGCTAGCCTAAATATCCCTTAGTTCAATTTGCTAAGTCATTCCCAATGTCCCCACCACAGCTGTAAAGTAAGTTACACTAAAACAGGGGTTTCATGTACAAGATACATATGAAGTTTTCACACCGGAATACTGTGCTATTTATTTGTGGACACAAAGCATACTTTTCAGAGCAGCGTTTACAAATTTGAAAAAAACAGAAGTAGAACAGGTGGCATACTGGAGGTTTTGGTACTTGCTTAACAATGTAAAATAAATGCTAAATATTTAAGCATATTCTCTGGGTTATTTCTCTGTCAACCCAAAATGACATCACATTTTTGGGGAACTGTTGGCTCGCACAGAATGTGTGCATGGGTTTCAATGTATCTCAAAGGCTGAAATGGCAAACCTGGGGAAACCAAAGCTTGTTATCCTGTACTGCTAAACACTTGGGAGAAGGAAGAAATAAGGACTCCAAGGATACCATGAAAACCATTTTACCATTCAATATCTTGTAGTGATGTCAGAATTACAGATTTCTGTTTGAGTTTATATTTCACCACTCTTCACTGTGCTGGTCCTGAAATAGCGACACAAAAGAATTAGCAAGAGAGATGCCTTGATGTGATGGAAGTGCCTTCTGCTATTTGTAAAAATGCAGCTCATTCTAAGTCCTCTTCTGAACAACATCAATTCAAAACATCAACTTGATCCACAAGCACACTGTGACCTAGAGAAGGGATCCTCAAGGGTACTGCTATCACATGATCAGTTGCTCAACATGTCTTAAAAAACTGCAGTATGTATTTTATGCTCTTTCGAAATCTATTATCCTTTACTAAGGGATTTAACACTGGAAATTACCAAGAACAATATGTAATTCCTGACTATATCCTGTGAACTGCTTTATGAATATGAGACTGATTTGTCAAAAAAAAAACGTTTTGTAAATGTCTGAATCCACTTAATACTGATAAAATGATTGAAATCCTGTGTATTGCCACACTTGGAAATGGTTTATTAGTCATTTTTTTATCATGTATGAGTGGAAAGTTGCACATTACTCTACATTTTATTACATATACTTTCTTTTGTTTACTCTTTAGAAACATGGGTTGTTTACTAATTGTAATGAACTTTGCTCGTCATCAATAACCTATGAATATAATGGTGATTTCTAGATACTATATTCCCCAAATTTTGCAAGTAAGAATATTGGCAGGGGGAAATGTGCTACAGGGTGAATTGCTGGCTTAATGCATCTGTATGTTAAGCCTGAGGAAATTACATTGATTTCAGCACCATCCAGTAGAGCATTATAGAGATGGGTGTTACTGACTAATGAGTTTTGTGATCAATATGACAAAAGGTCAAGAGTTAAGCCCACTTTGAAGTGTTTGGGACAGTTCCCAAATTGACAGAAGATTTTTTTATTCAATCCACTGTACAACCATCCATTTTCCAAACTGCATTATTCAGTATAGGGTAGAGAGGCAGCCAGTGCCTAGCCCAGCAAGCAACAGGTGTGAAACAAGATACCAATCCATCACAGGGCACACGTAGACAAAAAACACACACAATCACACCAGGGCCACATTTCCCAGAGGTCTATATGTGGACTGTGGGAAGAAACTGGAGCACCTGGAGGAAACCCACATGGACAAGGAAAGAATATACTCCACACAGATAGCACCCCAGAAATTGAACCCATGGTAATCACTGCTAAACCATGCTACCTCATCAATGCACAATAAAAATCATTATTCTTTTTTGGATTTTTCCTTATCTACAAGATACTTAGTTGCAATCTAAGTTGCAGGTCTATTAAAATGTGAATTGATTCATCAAAAAGTGTTCCCTACAGTCCCCCAAATGTCCGAAATTGTATATTATTATTGATGTTTATGCATCGGTACATACAATCAATTCAGTAACCAGGGAAACAATCATTGGAACGGAGAGGAGCTGCTGACGACAATAAAACTTTAATTTGATCCCTGCCGCTTCACCCACACCACAGGGAAGGCAAACATTTCTAAACTCGGCAAAAGAGTCTCACTTTGTTCCCAGAAAACTGAGAGTTCTCCCTTAAATGCACAAACTCAACGCATTTTTATTCCGAGCTAAAAAACGTCTCATCCTGTGGATCTCCTATATGAAATTGATTATTCCTCCAATATTTCACTGAAGTAATGGTGCAGATGAATTAGTAGCATTGTCTGCAAAGGATGCAGCATTTTCACGATCTGATCAAATCACCCCTCCAACATTTTTTAAATTACAAATTGAATTATTTATGAAGCAATGTGTTGACTCAAACTAATCAGTTTGACTCACTACATACACTAGACACTTGCGTACTGACATCTGCTAGTAGGTACGGGTCCAAAAACATTTTTATTAGTATTTATTTTTCTATTTAAAGGAACCGGTAGACCATCATATTTGCTCACAAAGCAGCCAAAATTACCGTCACCTTGGTGATGGTAAATTGGCAGGAGCAAAACATCCAACCAAACTATACGGACAATGATCAGAGGGATTTTCAGACATAAAAAAACAGAAGTTCAGGTGGGTAGCTGCGTCAGCATGCGTAGGCTGCAAAGGAACAAGTAATAGGTTTATTCCATGCTGAAAAAAAGAAGAAAGAGAACACAACGTTTCGGCCGTGGAGCCTTCTTCAGGTGTGAGAGAGACAGGGCAGTAGGCAAAGGTAAAGTAGCGGGAGAACAAAGGTTGGGAGGGAGGAGGAGTGAGATGCTTGATTGACTTCTGTAAAAAAACAGAAGTCAATCAAGCATTAAGGACCTTAAAATGCATTCTTTTTCATTAGTTAGGATGTCTCTCACACTGCAACAGCCTGAGTCAAAACCAACCCTCACAACCCTCACCCCAACACCCTTTCTAAACGTCTCCATTTTACAGGATGAACCCTAAACTGGCACCTGTCTCCTAGACCCAACAACCATTTTATGCAGCTGACCAGCTCACCTACGCAGCCCTCTTGACCCTTATCCACAGCTTCCATCCATGTCAAGCACCTTTTGCAGCAACAAGAAGCAATATCCAGCAGGAAATACAGTACAGCCACACAGACGTGAGCCCTCTGGCCTCTTCCTCATCACACATTTTGTTTGTCCAGCAATTTCACTTATTTGCAATGCTTTCAGAAAGGACCCTGCCATTTACACAGGCATAACAGGAAGAAGAATAGCCTGTTTCTGGGAACATGTTGCTACAGTATAACGATGATTCAATCGCAAGGCAACAGCTCTCCTTTTTACCTCTCCTCTACCTTATTATGCTTGGTCATGTTCTTTCTGAGTGCATCCTTGTTCAGGGCTTCTAATACTCTTATTCCAGAAAGACATCAGAAGCCAAGATTTTCTTCAAAGTAGGATCACACCTTGCAGTAGTTCTCAACTGGTTGACTCATTTCTTTTTAAAAGCTCTCCATTCATTTGCAGAATTGTTCACACTTTTCACACTCACCCCAGATTTCGATTCATTCTCCCCAGCTGCGCCCATTCTCACCTGCTCATTCTTTTGTTCTTCTGTCCTTCAGATCCCTCCAACACTTTCTCTCGTTCCCTCAGTCAAACAGACAAAACTGCTTTTTTACTTTCTTTGTACTTTTCAGCATGAAATTAACCTCCACTTGTTGCTTTGCAGCCCATGTGGTTAAATGGTTGCTTGAACATTTTTTAAAGTGCTTTTTTAAAAATTGATTTAAAGTGAAGAGCTGAAATTGTCAGGGAAACCAACTAGCTTAAAATTAAAATATTCCTTGTAAAATCAGTGGTATTATAAAAAAAACACTGGTATCTTGTAGTCTTCACATGGAAGATTTTAATTTGAAATTCTATTAAGGTCACAAAAAGAGCAGAACTGATCTAAGACACTGGTTTCACAGCCTCCCAAAAATTTAGGATGTTTATTTAAAAAGGAAACGCGAGTCTCATAAAATATCAGACGCACAGCAAATCAGGGGTTAAAATAAAAAAAAACAATATAAAAGCATCTGCATGTTCTGTCACATTTTTGTTACATATATTTCACTTTGCGAAGACAGACCTGCCAATCTTGTGTGACACCATTTTGATTTCTTTGACCAGAATGAAAAACATACCAACTGCTTCTTGGAAAAAATGGTATTAAATGTCATGTAATGACACTGGCAAGGCAGTGAAAAGCAGTGGGAGGCTTTGAAACCCTAATTCCAGTGTTTTGGGACGATAACAGTGAGATATCTCCAATCACATATCAGTTTATATTTCACTAAAGCTTTAGACATGCAGTAACTGGCATGAAGACAGCAGGCTAGAGTTCATCCTAAATGAAAGGAACAGCTGCACAAATGAAAAAAACAGGACACCCACACACAAGGCACAACTACAGCAGCTTCTTGCCACTCTCTCCTCAGCCATTCCTTGTACAGCAGCATATTGCTCTACATTACAGCAATTCAGTCTGCTCACAACAGGCAAAAACAAAAGCAGAGCTCTCCTAACAAACTGTCGACCAGGATCATTATGCAGGTTTTGCATAGTTATTTTAAATAATCATAAATATTTGTTAAGTAATGATAGGCACACTGTGGCAGCATTATTTGCAACTCAGTGGTAAGGTGAACCTCAAGGTCGAAAAGATTAATATTAGGTAAACAGGACAAAATTGTATTACCTTCCTCAAGTTAAGATGTATAAATCAACCATAAAAAGTACAGATTCCAAAATGTGTGTATAGAAACGTAAAAACACAAATGAAGATTGCACATCTTAGAAATGTTTGTTTTACAATATACATATAATGAGCTTCTTGTGAAAACTAAGGGAAATTGAAATCCAAAGTTGACTGAGATCAGCCTCCAGAGCTGTCTCGGTATATTGTAAATGATGTCAAAAGAAAAAATCTAAAATTTAAAAGCATAAAATGTAACTGTGTGTTTTATCTGCAATAAAGAAAGATCCATCAAAATTTAAAATAAATAGACAAATGAGATTTAGGTGGGCTACACAGAAGAAAACAGGATTTATATTTCATTATTTACCATGTTGTTAACCTATTCTCCTCACAAACTCATCATAAATGCATACAAAATTCTTAGAAACCACACAGATTTTTCATTTGAAAAGGATGCCGTCAAACCTTACTTGCCTTTATTTTTACAACTGACATTCAACTCGATATATCAATGGCCAGCAGCCATATCACCCTGCAACTCACAACTGGCAACCCACTCAAGCTCTCCTGGGAAAAACTAAGGTTGCTGCTGGAAGAGGTGTTAGTGGGGCCAACAGGGGGCGTTCACCCTGCGGTCTGTGTGGGTCCTAATGCCTCAGTATAGTGACGGGGACACTATATTGTAAAAAGGCACTGTCCTTCGGATGAGACGTAAAACCGAGGTCCTGACTCTCTGTGGTCATTAAAACTCCCAGGGCGTTTCGAAAAAAAAAGTAGGCGTGTAACTCTGGTGTCCTGGCCAAATTTTCAATTGGCTCTTACCAATCATGGCCTCCTAATAATCTCCACCTATGAATTGGCTTCATTACTCTGTTCTCCTCACCACTAATAACTGATGTGTTGGTAGCGTTCTGGCACACTATGGCTGCCGTCACATCATCCAGGTGGGGCAGCACATTGGTGGTGGTGGTGGAGGGGAGTCCCCATTACCTGTAAAGAGCTTTGAGTGGAGTGTCCAGAAAAGTGCTATATAAGTGTAATGAATGGTTATTATTATATAAAAGCACTGCCTTTACAATCTAATCAGAGAGGTAGGCAAATCCCCCCCAAATCGAATTAATAAATTGCAGGCAAACTGCGAAAAAGCCTTACCTCGGGGGAGCTGGAGGGTGACATTGTTGCAGAAGTCTGTGAAGCAGCATTGCCTCTTTGACACATTCCTGGAGCTGTAGCAGAACACCTGGCCTTTCATCTCAGAAGGAGAGACACAGGACTTGGCCACCTCTTCCTTGCCATTAATGAGCATCACAGAGTTCCAGCAGGCCCCCTCTGTTTCACAAGTGTTGTTGGCACAGACATGGCAAACACACTTGAGGGCTGGAACACACACACAAAATATATTTTTCCTTAATCAATTCAATTAAATATTGTGTTTCAAATAGCTGTTTTTCCACACAAAGGAGAACTCCGAATCCCTTGACTGCAAACTCTTTCCATTCTTTATTAGGCTCCACTCAGTCCCATTAGTCATAATGGTTCTCTACAAAATCAGTTCACTGTGCTGTCATTTTCTTATGGCTTTGATTGAGACGCTGCTTAGAGATGGGGTCTACTAGTGTGTGAGGAATCTATTGGTTCCTGACAAAATAAGATTAAAAAATAAACTCAGCCAAAACCGTATTTGTTTAAAACTGGTCCAGTGTTACAAGGAATTCATAGCTAATTTAGATTAATGAGCCAGTTTTAAGGCATAAAAAGTGGTGAATAAATGAAGGATGTTTAAGTCCAGAAAACAGGGAAGTGAGGTAGTTATAATGATCTGCATTTCTAAATTGCATTAGTCACAGCTAAACATGTTTTAGGGAGTAATAGTTGATTGGCAAAGAAACATACTGAATTATTGATCGCTGAACATCATCATCAAGAGACACCAAGGAAACAAAGACTGAAAATCTCTATTATTATGCATGTTGTACACCATTTTCAGTGCAAAAGCACTACAAAATTAAATAAAAAAAGAAAATAGTCTGTATCCTTTTAGCCTTCACCAAAAAATTGAATGTATATTTATTTTGGGGAGCCTTTTACGCTTTTTATACAAATGGTTCCATTCATCACTTTCCCGACACTATATACTTTTGATGACAATCAAGATTAATTTTAAATTCTTCAACACATTTCTGCCATCATTTTATGAAGCATGAGGCTTTCCACATTGTGTTGTTTACATAAACCTACCTTAACAAAACAATGGAGAGATCACCCACCTTAAATAACAATAATACTCCTTTTAGTCTCAATAAAACAATAAAAAAAAATATTTTAACCAGAACTGTATGTTGAGAACAAATTCTCATTTGCAACAGCAACCTTGCCAAGAGGCTTAGACTAGTTTCACACAGAAAACAAATCAGTGAAAAAGAACAATCAATAAAATATAAAGGACCCCACAAGACATAATGTAACAGAATGCTACAGTGTTAACAAGTGCAAGTGTCAGGCAGAAAAGATTTAATCAGCATCAATAATGATTTTGTTTTTCTAAGGACATTTTGAAAACGTCATCACCATTGAGGCATTTGGACAAGAGGACTATGTAAAACAACATTTGTCATGATATACAAAACCATGTCTAGACCTAACTTCAATTTGTAATTTATTATTTACTGTTTAAACAATAACAACAAATTTTATATTTTAATAGCATAAAGTTTTATCAGGGTTTAGCAGAACTCGTAGTTCACAGAAAGTCTGAAGAACTTTTACCGATCCTAAGCTGCAGATCTGTCATTACTGACAGATACAAGGTGGCAGATTCAGACAAGATGGCAGCTCCAGTCTGTACTACATTGCCCAGAATTCTGAGGAATGACCTGTCACCCTCAGTCACCTGAACAACTGGTGCAAGGTGACACTTAACAAAACAGGACAGAGGCTTCCACTGTTGCCTATACACTGTCCAGAAGGAGAGCAGATCCTCTGCTATGTACCACATGTAGAAGGAAGTGACCTGGAAGAATTTCAGAGAGAAGACATTGTGTTTGGAGAGTTTCTGGTCTCTTGGTCTTGCAGCTGAGAGATAAGCAGTTTAGCTGCCTTACTATTCATGTAGAAGGAACTTTGAAGAAGTCCAGGTAGAGCTCAAAGAGGAGGTTAGGCTTTTATTTTTTCATGTTTTGGTTTATTTATTTGCATACTGTAATTATTTGTAAAATTTAATTTTATATTATGGCCGTGTTTGTATGTTGGTTTTCCCTGACATCTGCTTATTTTAAAGTTACAGCTATGTTACAGATGATAAGGTGAGTCTATTTCTGGAGCAGAATTTATCATACAGATGGCAAAAATAGAGACCAGGATAGAAAATTGTGCAGTTCAATGGTCAGATTTCAGACTGCTTATGATTTTGTTAACACTTCTAAAACAAAGGGAAGGAACTGACTTCAAACATATACTATGAAACTTAGAAAAAGTAAGTGACCCATAGTGTCAAAAGCACTAGATACTGCACATCAATAAAGATAACTCCACAAGTGTGAAGTTTGTGGAGTGACTTTATAATATCACTGAGAACTTTTAAGACTGCTGTAACACATTTTGAGCCCAGAAAACTAGCCTGCAAATCAGAGAAAATCGAATTACTACTGTATGTAAAGAAGAGCTTAAAGAAGAGCTTAAAATAAATGTTTTATATGTTCGTTAGAGATAAAATTGATAGAGATCTATAACAGTCAGGGTCTGATTTGTCAACTACATTGACAAGGGTGCTTCCGGTCTCCATTTCTGTTTGTATAAGAGCAGCAAGTTTTATCAAAAATGGTTCAATACCATTGTGATTGGCAGACATCTTACTGTCAGTTTAATAAAACCCATTGGCTACATCATCAAATGTAAGTGACTCTGGAATTTGACTGAAAACTCAAATGAATCAACAGTATTGTTTGAAAATGTTGGCTTCTGAAATACAACTATTATTAATAAACTGTTCCTTGAATGAATTAGTCATTTGCTTTTTGTCTGTCACATTATTTTTGTTTGTAAATGAAACTGGTAAATGAAAACGTGATGATTTGGTCCCTATAATTTTAATGTAAAACCAAAATGTCAAATGATTGCCTAAGAGGGTAGAGAAAGAGAAAGATTGATGGTTGTAGTAGCTCATTAGAGCTTCTAATGGTTTGTGTGCATTTATTTCTAATTGGTCTGAAGGAGAGCCAATCAGTGGGATTCCCAAAGGCACTATCAGTTCACAAAGCTAGAATTTTTTGCTCAATTAAAGTTGTTAGCTTCGGTTAAAACCACAAACTAATTCTATTTTCAACTCTAAACAAAATATTGTTGAGAATATTGCTAAAACATTTAATAAAAAATAAGATTCAAGTATCCTTGGCTGACTGTATGTGACGATTTCTGCTTTAGTTGATTAAAACCAGCTAGTGCAAAAAAGCCTGTTCATTGACATTAATAAGATGTCTTTTAGATAAAATCAGAAGCCAGGGTTTTCAAGACGCTGCTCACACATGTTATGAAAAAATTATCTCTGAGATCTGTAGAAAATATATTCGGCTGGTAACTGGCAGGAGAGTTTGAGCATGATGTCAAGCAAGGTTGACTTATTTGGTAATTTAAGAGTCAATTCTTTTAGGCCTGGTTATAATCTGAAACACGTTTAAAGACTCAAATGTGATTTTGACAATGACAACAGGGTTTTAATATATGCCAGTTATTTCTCTCAA
Source organism: Lepisosteus oculatus (assembly GCF_040954835.1). Taxonomy (NCBI): domain Eukaryota; kingdom Metazoa; phylum Chordata; class Actinopteri; order Semionotiformes; family Lepisosteidae; genus Lepisosteus; species Lepisosteus oculatus. Next base: position 12,578,450 of record NC_090707.1, read on the forward strand.
TAAAATAATCTCAGAAAAACAAGTAAGGAGCAATACATTCAGTCCTGGTTATGATGGCTGCTGAAGCAGAGGGTCTTTAGCATCGCATGACTTTCTGTTGCTTATTTGTAAACAGTTACTTAAATATGTATGTGATGTACCTTTGCCTGGCTCCCTTCAAATATCTACCCACTTAGATACACTCCCTTACCTGAAACAGATTAGGTATGCTTCATTATCAGAAATATTGCTGAAACAAATACTGATACTTGCAAATACAGATGAAGCTGCCATGAATGCTTTTAATGTTCTCTAAAGAACAAAAATGATGTATAGCCCTGGTCATAGCTCTGAAAAAATAGTGGTATTCTGTGCAATGCAAAGGAAGATCTCAATGAGTAATACAATTTATCAGTTTAAAGAACATAATATTGTTTTGTTGTTCTGCCTGAGAATTACGCTCCTCCAAAAGACGATTCAGTTAAAACAGTGGCCATTCCTGCACAAACCCAAGCTTTTGCTCTAAAAAAACATATTAATATGAACATCTAGTTCAGACTCTCAGGTAATTGATGATAATGGGAGACAAAAGTGTTTTGAATACAACTCCATCTCCATTCCAGAAATTCACGTCTAATATTTGTCAGATGTCTGGCAGTGGTTGGAGGTGAAAATACATTTTGCTAGCAAGAAACTGTTCCAAAGGATATAAGGAGAATGACATTTGCCTCATATCATTGAGAATGGTTACCTTCAGCAGGTTACACTGATGTTCTGAACTCAACCTTCATATTATCTGAACCAGTCATGTGACTTATCATGGTATTACAGCCCAAGTCAGGAATAAAAGCATCACTATCCTGTCCCTTGCATCGTTTCTATATTTGGAACGGACTTACAGGCTCTCAGAGCAAACAAGGCCTTCAGACATTATCTCTAAGCAGAGCTAGAGCTATATTTACATGCCTGTACATTTTACGTTTACTATGGGAGGTAGAGGTACTCACTTGCATATTTCTACACAATTGGGGATTGCATAGGTTTTCAGCTTTCCAAGTGAGGTGAAATTAAAGACAAGTCCCGCTTGCTCTGCTACTGGGACCCCATCAAGTGCTGATGCATTCCTTGTGTAACCCCTGGTGACGACACTGTCTTTATGTCAGAGAAAAGGTAACATTTAAAGCCAGGCTGTGTGATTATAGAAATGAATTCCTCCACCTGTCTTGTGTTTTATCTGGGTTGTCATGAGACCTGAATTGTTTTTGTTTTTTTGAGCAGATAACATTATTTTTCTCCTTGGGTTACAAAGTCCAGTTAAACGCGAAGACAGCACCTCATAGCTAACATTTGTGAAAAGTCTAAAGAAAAGATAAAGGGTTTAGGTCGGACATTGTGCATCTACTGTAACTTGGGGAAAAACAGCACAAACATGACAATAACAAGAAGAGACCACTACAGCGAAAAAATCATCTTATATTTTATTTGACTAAACGAGCTTAGTTCAATCCTCCTTCAGGACAGAGAACATTCCCTTAACAAGTATCTAGGGAAGATAAATGACCTGGTTTGGTCCTGGGAACGTATGAACTGCAGTAAATCATGTCACTTATGAAAATTAGCACTGAAATAAAATTTGATTAAATCTGAGGGTGTAGGATAAGCCACAAAGAAAAATAGCCCTTCAAAAATAAATCCTATAAAAGGCTGAATATCCAGCTTTAATATCTTTGCTAGTGTAAAAAAACTAGATTAATTAAAAATGTCTATAGATAATAAATAATAAACAGATTTTTTGAGGGGGCCAACAACTTTTATTACAGGATGGATCCAGTCCTGGTCCCTCCACTGGCAGTTACTAGGGTGTTAATAAATCACAGCAGCATCTTAGACTTCAAGGGATATGGACCCTAAGGTTACAATTGTTCAAGCTGTTGAACAAGAGCATTTAAATCATCCCTCCATTCCTCAGCTCAAAGCTCATATTTTTTTTACTCTCACTCCTAGACCTGGATTCAACTAATGTTACTCTCAAATGAGAGATATTTTAAATCAGCTAATTATTCTGTCCTCTAGGTCAGCGTTGAATTCCTTTTAATGATCTACACAACAGTTCTGACAGCAGTCCAATCTAACGAAAGCTGCCTTTTTGTATTTTTGTTTTGTGAAAACATTTTTGTGATGCATAAACCTAATGTCAAACTATATTTGGTGTGAATTCCCCAGCATATTAGCAAATCCAGGCCCAAGATCACTATCTTTCAAGCTCTTACTTTCATTAAGTTAATCAGGTACTCTTTTATTTGATCTTTTATTTATTTAAGGTATTTTCAGGACGGCTTTACACATCTCAAAAGTACACTTATAGAATAAAAGCATATGTAAAGTAAATATAAAAGGCAAACTGCATATAAAGGTTTAAAGCATAGGGTCTCTTTCTATTCATCATCATGGACTGCTCGAAACACTATGTCATGTCCATCTGTAAAACCAGTTATCATTTTTTCAACACTTAAATAACGGAGAACAAAATTAAAGACTATTTAGGAGAAATGTGCCATATAAATGCAAGGGAATAGTTGAAGCTAAGTTAAATTGACAACTTGGAAAGTATCCATTTATACAGCAGGGCATTTAACTGGAGCAATCCGAGTAAAGAAACTTGATCAAGGATATAACAGCAGTAGCCCAGCCAAGATTTCAACCCACACCCAAGCTGCAGGTCCAAAGCCCCTTAACCACCCTGCTGTTTAGGCACCTTGTAAGTACATTAATAAGAACTCATTATTTTGGACATCCAATGTAACAGTAATAGCAGTAATAGCAGGAATGTTACAGTTTGCCAAGAAGTTAAACTGCAATCAGTTCAATCAATCTGTTTGAATCAGTGGTCTTGTAATTCATAAATACAACATTTCATTCAATAGCATAGGAGCAAAGGCTTATGACAAAGAGACAGACACAACATGTAAAAAACTCCAAAGGTGTTACAATTTTTCAGCTGCAGTCACTTGTTGGGTTTTTTAAATGATGTTAATTATACGCTGAAAAAAAAATGATCATCCATTTCAGTAAGATGGAAAATCATGGTATCTTCTGCTTATGGTCCGCTAGTCTGGTGGAAACTCCTAATTGACAATAACTGTAACATTTGCTCACACTGTCATAACTACCCATTTTACAGCCATAAAAGGCCATAAAAGTTTACATTTCACTGAAACTCTGCACATTTTCTCAGTACTGAAATGATCCATTTATCAGCTTACATGCTAACTTCAGACTCTGCTTAATGATTTACTAGTTTGCGCCAGACGAACTGATGAGGTTATACACTATATCTTAGAAGTGAGTGGACCGTATCTCTCCATCCCACAGAGATGTGACACCTGGAGATGAGGCTTTTCCCCTGCGGACCAAATACACTCCTCTTCCTCCTTGATAATTTTTTTTCAGGTCACAAGAGGCTTGACAGTTCCTACAACAAGTACTTCGCTGGCAAAAAGCTTTTGTGCTGAACAAATTATCAGTATTTATTCAACTGTGTCACAGTCCAGAAAAAAATAAATGTCAGGATTGTGGAAATGTAATAAGCTTCCTTTCTCATTGTTTTTATAAACTGGGTTATGAGTTCCAGAGCAGGTTACTTGATTTGTATTTTAAAATTTCCCTTCCCTCTTATAATAACCGCCACTTAAAGTACCCTCTTATATCTTTATAAAAGAGATACAAGCAGCTCATTTTTTCTAGATTGCATCTTTTAGTATATGTGATACTCACCTTCCAAAATGTTCTCACATTACTGTAGTAAAATCCGATATTAAACCTGTACCAGCAAGCCCAATAGGAAAAGGATGTGAATGTTCCACTATGATAAAGCTATTATCATAACAGTTCTGCTGAGGGCTTCCAAAGCTCTTGTTGAAAGCAGATTTATTCCAAACAATGTGAGGTGAAAACTGAGAAACTGAGAAGAAACAAGGCACAACACTGATAATCCTAATAATTATAAATGAAGTGAGGCTGAGTACCAGACAAAACTGATTTTCACTTCAAAGATATTACATACTGTATATTATTGTCCGGGGATTAATGAAACTTAGTTAAATTTACATATATATTACTGTAGAATTTGTTTTTCAGGAACATTTTCAGAAAAATTCCAGGCAATGGTGTCTGAAGAAAAGGGCAGCCTGTGTTTAATTTTTAAGTTCCCACGGCTCTTTGTCTTAAAATAAAATTACTTTAACGGGCTTAAACAAAGCATCATTACAGAACATTTTCCTTTTTACATTTCACCCAATAAACGTTTAACAAGTAAAGTGTTCTGAGTAAGCCAGTTCAGAAGGCATTAAAATTAAAATTAAAAGTCATAGAGGTCTCACAACCTGTGATGTTTATTGTAGAAACCAGGGTGCATGTTTGCTTTGTAACAGTACTACACACCAGCTGGTAAAGGAAAAACCTGCAATGTCCAGTTCTCATTCAGTGTAGTTCATTACAAGACCTGACCTAAAAAAAACACTAGTCATCATTAACAAATGTACATGTAGGTAGTCTGGGTAGGTTGCTCTTTGAGGTTTGATTTTACAAAGAAAAAAAAGATCAAGGAATATTATTTTTAGCTATTACTATAACCAGAATAGATTATAATTTTTTGAGGGAGAGATTTGGGGACCATTGATTGGACTAAAAACAAATTTTAAAGGAGGTAAGGATAAGAATGTATATCATCTATTATAATTTGGTCAAAGTACTGTCAGGAGGTTGGCAAGCAGTCTTGCAAAACTCAGATTTTGGTACTCAGAAGCTGTGGTTGGATGAAAATCTACTTTGGCCCCCTAGGACCAGAATTATGCAGCTCTGGTTTAGATTCTTGCACAAAATACAGCATTCTGTATAGTCTCACCATCATTCACCATAATGGCACACTGGTCTGGAGTTTCTAGTCTTGAAATAAGAGCACCATCCAATATTCCAGCAGCACTTGATTTTAGTTTGATGTCTTCCATCAAGGTATTAACCAGGCCCTGATTTGTAGAAATTTAACAATCCCCTTAGAGCATGCTTCAGAGTGGTATATTTGCTGCAGCTATTATAAAAATGGCTATTATAAGCAGCTATTATAAGCAGTGGTACCCTGGCATTCTGACTTCTGCACAGGTCTTGTGGACATCTGTGTTCAACCAAAAATGAAGCTGGTACTCCAATTGTTTTAATACCCAGTGAAAGAGGAAACAAATGCAGACATCTATTATAAATGTATTTGTAATGATATGATTGTATCAGAGGAGGCACACTATAATCACAATTACTGAAAACATGGTAAAAATAATGAAATTCACAAATGCAGGAAGAAACTGTCTTTGAATCTGCAGAGACAGTTTCTTCTCCCAAACTATCAGATTATTGTAATTCTACCTCTACCACTGACTCACATTGATGTTTTTTTTTCACACTGCTTCTGCTGATTTGCATTTAAGATGTATATTATTTATCATTGCTGTTGTTGCTGCTGTTTTGTGTTGATGCTTTGGTGTTTTCATAATGTCTTTGTACTGGAGCAAACATCCAAATAAGCATTTTATCACACTTGTGGATATAACAAATAAACTGAACTGATGTGCTCTCTATAAAAAATATTTTTCCTTTAAAAATATTAAAATACATTTTGAAAACGATATTTTCCGCAACATTGAAAATACTGAGCATCAAAATTTCTTATTGCTAGATTGGAAAGCATTTACAAAGTTATCAGGAAAAAGACCATCTTTTTTGTAACAGGTGTACTGACATTTTATTGAACACATATATGCTGTAGTTACACTCATTTTGCTGCTTAACATTCTTTATTAACCGTGTCAATCATCAGGGTGTCCACTGTGAAAATCACAAGTAATAGTGTATGTGACTGATGACAGAAGCAATACACTGTAAATGTACAACACATGCTTAGCCACAGATTACTGATGCTGGCTTGAGTGATTCTCTCCCATTTTTCTAGTAGGGCTTGGATAAGCATGTGTTTTCACTGCTCTCTGAGCTCTACAAGTTACTAGTCATTCAGCTCATCTCACAGATGTTCGATAAGGCTAATATTTGGTGAACAAGACAATCACAATGTAACTGTCATATTCTCATCTCTCAAGAAAGCAGCTGTGACACTAGAAGCTTGAAAATGTGCATTGTCCCGTTGGAATGTCGTCGCATCAGAATGAACCAGTAGAAGTCCAGTAAATGATCAATATAGATTAATCCAATCAATCAATATAAATTGAATTCTAGGGCCACTGGACCAAAACTTTTAGAGCTTCCAACCTGTTGTTCTATTGTTATAAAAATGTGTATATTTCTTGTATGCTTACTGAGGGTTAATTCCTTCAGGGTGCTTTCTACAAAGCCTTGATTCCAAAGGACAGCCCTCTAACTAATTTAGTGCTTATGCACTGCTGAAGTCCATGAAAAAACAGGATGATGCGTTTCTCTTGATACTTCGTATGTTACACACTTCAATATCAATCTACTGCATATATTGCAGTTGAATTCAATATAAATTACAAGCCTAAAGATAAACTTGGACTATGTATAACATTTCACTCTCTGGTTGTTTTTTTAATTTTAATTTCATAGTTGTCCAAGATTTGCATGCGAAAAAACTTTAGAAATCACCCATTAACTGTCATTCATGGACAAAATCAATTTCTCTTCTGCAAAATCCGATATCTAGAAAGCACCAAAGACTAACTGTACTCCATGCTGAAACTTAATTTATGGACCTACTATAAATAAAAATAAATGAAACTTTATATTTTGTACTAGCTAGTGGTTGCCTTCTGATCACCTCTGAACTCACTATTTATAATACAAGGTGATCTTCTCATCTGTTCTCTGATTTATACTGAATATAGTTAATTTATCATGTTTATGTTAAATAGCAAAGATTAGGGCTGGATGTACTTCTACCTACAGGTGCTATTTAATTCATACACAAAATAAGGACCACACAAACCACAAGCCAGCACAAACAGACATACATTTTCACATCATGGCAAAACTTGAACCAATGGCAAAATAGGTTACAAAAAGTTTTCAATTTCAAAACTACAGTATATGCGGATACATCTTGGTATACCATGAAACTACATTGATGTAATATTACTAGATGAAAATTTATAAATGTCACAAAAAGCTGTAGTAGAAAACAGGTCATGGTTTTACATTTGTTCTGATGAATGCAATGGCCTTGCATTCTGATTGATACAAAAAATATATTCTGATTGGTTAACAGGCTTTATGTACTGACCTGCACACAACATTCTGGTTGGCACACAATGCTTAAGTTCTGACTTGTACATACTGCACCTTTTATAGAGGATATTAAATTATTGTGCACTTTTCAGTGGCACCCCATCTTTTTTATATGACAAATGAACTGGAAATTGCAAAATACAAGCTACTCAGACCTGATTTTAAGCTTGAAAAAACATGTCGAGTCCTTAAATCATGTTACATATACTAGGAATCTGTCATCACTAAACTGTAGTACTGCATCATTTTAGTATGGACCTTTATTTAAATATTTTGGTGTCATTTTGATTAGTTGATCATTCATGACAGACCATCTCATTTGCGAGACACTTGATTGGCCACTGGTCTGTTAAATGTCCAGACTCTTTAAAATAAAGAAAAACATGGGAAGTAACCAACATGTCACTTTTAACACGATCATAATACCTTGGTGTCAGTGGTATGTACTGCATAAGCAACACCACCGAAAAACTTGAGCACAGAGGTGCCAAACCCTATACAGCATTTAAGTCTTGTATACTGTAGATAACACCCATGTTGAGTTGCCACAAAAATCCACTCGTAGCGATTTCAGGCAACATCCTTAGATGGCACTATGCTGTTCAGGTCCTCGGACCTCCCTTGCTTATGCCTCTTCCTGACATGACAACATTCCAGCAATACAAGGAACTCCATGTCTCATTCTGTTTGTGCAAGATAGGAATGTCAGTTACTGTATGTTGTAGGTTCCCTGCTTGCAAGACTTGAGTCCCCATTGAACATCAGTGGGATGAGCTGGAATGATGTGTGGCATCTAAGGCTCAGAGACCAGTGAACACACAGAATCCCACAAGACTGCATCTACATCTGCATATATCGCGTCCAATGGGAACCACACTTGCTATAAGGTTATGACTATCACAGTAGTCTCTGTTGATAACAAATGATAATTAGCATAGTGATTTTACTTTTGTCACATCTATTTAATACAATGTCAGTGTACATACAAGATATTTTGTTCCAAAGAAGGATATTCCTGCTACTTTTATAAATTCGTTATAAGTGATAATTTTCTTTTAATGCCCAGTATACAACAGTCAATTATATTTTTGTTTCTGACAAAAAAATGCTTGGGCTAAACGTGTTAAAATAGAATGAATGCCTTATTTCTGTGTCATTACAGCAAATATTTTTTTTACTAAAAAATATTCTATTGTATCTTAATATGAAAGAACACACAATTTAAATCTAGAATTTATATCTAACTTTCTGTAGTAATCATATTACAAGAAGATTCATTGGTCACAAGCATTATGCACTATAATTTTACCCCGAGTAATTAAAATCCTCTATAATGGCGAGGAGTAAACAGCTGGTTGAAACTTTTATGGTTTTACATAAAAAGAACACGAAATGACCAAATCCACCAATAAAAACCACAAAGCCAGCTAATTAGATGGGACTTCGGTTCAAAGGTCCCATCTACCATATGCAAATATTTAAATTGATAAAACAAGAATAAAAAACTCTATTGGTATGAACTTATTGAACCTTTTGCTACCATGTTAACATTATCAGATCATAAACAGGACTACATTCTTATTGTATTCGGACATTTAATGTTATTTCCAGCAGGAAGGAAATGCAAGACTTCTTATACACTGCCAAAATATAGTCTTCACAGTAATTGCTTGAAATGTTATGTGCTATACACTCACTGTTTAGCATCTGTACTAACGTCTTGTTTGCAAAAGTTCATTACTCTGAATCACACAAAGTTTCTTACACATGACTACAACACATTTATCTGCAGTAAAACTATTAACCAAAAGGAGTATACTTGGAGTACAATGACACCTCTGTAGAACTGATCTTAGTAGGCTCTCTTTACAGTGATTCCTACAAGCTAAATCACATTATTAATAGTATCTTCTGCCAAAAATCTGACAGAAGCACATAGGTATTAAAAAATTGATATGCAGAAAGTCAACACCTTCCTGCAGTCTTAATGTATAAAACCCTTTCAGTGTCCTGACACCCCCCAGCATTCTCAAGTATTTTAAGTACATTTTAATTGCACTTATTTTTCTCTGCATTGTGCTGTAAACAGAATTATCTCTTGTTCAAAACACAACTGAGGTGCAAATTGAAATGTGTAATTCAACAGGGCTTGCCTGTTTCTTCCAATACATTGGCAAAGAAAGTTACAAAAAAAACACTTGGCTGGGATGTTCTTTTCAAACTCATCTAATTGCAAACCAGAAATAAAATACAAAGTAAAACGTGTTTTATTTTCTACCTTAGTTTCCTTCAGTCAAATTATAACCAAATTTCAGAATTCAGTGAGAAACTAAATATCTTCTGAAGTGCATTTAGAATTGGTGTGAAACGTCAATAACTTTACACACAGTTCACCAATTGCTTTGAATGTACACCAGCTTGTCTACCATCATCAGTTAAAGAAAATACTCCTATTAACATAATGAGAAAACCATTCAATACGTCCTACAGGAGAATTAAAAATGCTCTTCGAGAACAAGAGGACATCAGACGAAATCCGAAATTAAAGCAATATTTTTGCTAAAGTAGTTTTTAAAAAGACATTTATAGGTTCAGTAGATATGAATCCGTAATATGTACAGAATATAAAGGTTCACGCAAACAGTGGTTATAAATCTAGCTAAGCAGCTTCGTTGACCCCTATAAAATGTCTGCAGAAAATCTTGAGAACACTAAAAACCTTGAAGTACTGAACTTCCCTACTGAAAAGGGTTTTTATCATCCCTAACCACGAATTTCTGATTATGTGTGATCTGCTACTATCAACTATCTAGTTATTAATTTATCTTAGTTATATAATATGTAATCCCTTGTATATGACAACTGTCGTCAAAGTACAAATGTCTCAAACGTGTGGACATAAACGAATCATAAAGCCTGTTTACCAGACCTGTCAGTTTTATTAACATCAAAACTAGGTTTCTAACCTTTTTATAGTGCAACAGCCTAAGAAGATTAAGTAACGACGCAGTTCGAAAATCGGAATACTTTCACATTACAACAAATAACAAGCACTTCGGCACAGAAGTATTTAGCAAATTTAACACAAAAAACGTATTGCATATTAGAAATATCTGGCGCATAATCCTACTTGAAAATTGCCCTTTGCACTGCAGAATATTTAAGAACACCTACAGTACCTGTGCCGAACTGAGCGAAGGCGAGAAATATCAGTGCCGTTCCAACAGCAGGATACTTGTGACAAGCCATAGCAATAAACTCATCCGCTTGATTCTGGGAAATACTGGACACCGTTTCCAGTCAAATTCATTTGCTTCTGTTTTTCGCTGCAACTCTGACAGCCACGCTTTGCATTGCTGCACTCCTAATAACAGGTCACATAACTAAACACGCAATAGGAGAGCACTCCGCCCCCTTTACTGATTGGAACTAAAGAGGATTAATGTGCTTTCCCCCTGATAAACGCAGGCGCTGTATTACAGACTGAGGGCAGGCAGCGTGTGCCCACCGGCTACGTCTGAGCAAACTACACGTCGATTCACGCGTCCACCGCGCATATGCTGAAATTATTAGCGACTCTGAAAAGTTACGTCTTGAGATCTGGACGATTTGTAGGGCGAGAGAAAGTGGGGAAAAAAAATACATAACTAGTTTATTCACTTTCTGAATATAACAAAATGTATGAACTTCGAGGAGGGCACACTTTACAAGGTGGTCAAGATCCTGATCATGATTAGACTAACTTGTTGCCATCACTACCCACACACATTAATAAATGACATGGAACATGATCAAAAATATTACTGACTGAACGCTAAGTGGTGCAGTTTTTCCGAGAATATATGGAAATAACATACTGCTTTGGAATAGTCCCGAAAACAGAGCATGACAGCGACACGTTGTGCTTGCATGTACCAGAGGAGATGATATACTATTTTAAGCATGCCATATAATCTCATGCATCACTAACATCTGGGCTCTATTCACGAAGCATGATGTATTAGCGTTTTTATTTAAGTATGGCTACACAGCATCTTTCCTTTCAGCGGCTGTTTTTAAGTCAACTTTCAGCGCGTCAAATCTAAACAAAAGCTAAAATGTCTCGCGTCGTGCTCCCATGAGTGTTAGAGTGTTAAGGTGGGGAATTCAATAGACATTACCCAGGCCAAGTGGGGCATCAAATCAAGGTTAATGAGGCACAGTGCTTTGCAAAGCTGTCCAAATCAATTCCAGCTGTTGTTCTTACTCTGCCAATGACTCTGACCAGTTATCATGTTTTCTTCATCTTGGCCAGTGTCTCCCATTCACTGCACTTTAACTCCACAATCCATTCCCAAACAGCCAGCGCCCGGCTTTCTCTGCCTCCTGTCTGCAATGTCTCCTTAGCAACCCAGAAACACAGTACTCCCTGTCTACATCTGCACCCCTTTGCCCTCATACTCTTCGTACAAATTTGGCACATGAAAACCTGTTTAGTTTTTCTTTGAAGACCAGGCCCTTTCTTGGCTTGTTCTTTTGAGTGCTTACAAATTATTGGACAATACTTATGGTTGCCATGCAGTTCAGAGAACCCCTGGGGCAGTTACATAAAAAAGAATGAATACAGGTAGCTTTCACCTCTTTTGTGTGTGAAATATACAGTGCTTCTATGAAATACATCCATCCCAGGTAGGGGCAAGCAATGTACTGTAGCTTGCTCTAATTCCTTCCTGAAGGCACCCAGGTCCACTCAGCCCACTTTCCAAGTGAGTACCGGGGGTATTAGGCTGGCCAGAGCGTGATGCTGACCAACAAACATTTCCACCTCCAGTGTCGGATGGCCACAGAAAAATGGTGGCCCTTGCCCCCTATTCCCCCATGGGCCTTTATGGCCTGAAAAGGGACCTACCTACCTCTGTGAAATAGTGTCTTATAGAGTGCATTTCAACATACACACAAAACGGTTACAGAAAGCCTTGATATCTGTAACCCAAAAATAAATGTGGACTCAAGGATGTCTGTGAACAGTAATACAATATAAAAAAAGAACTCCAGAATAATGTTTACTAAAAACTTAGGAAAACAATCTAGTCATCCTGGATTCACCATGTATGAAATCCATAACCAAAAGTGGCCTGAACTGTTTTTAGCATTGCATTTGCCAACACTGTACTATAAAGCCCCAATTCACCCTTTTTGATGAAAAAAGGTGAACACAAACAAATGGTTTCATTTTCAGTTATTCCTATTTAATAATGTTCATCTAGATGTACTCATCCTTCACCACAATCATGATTGACTCATTATACTAATTCAAACACAGGAATATAATTCTTCCAAACTATGTATGTATGGTGCTAAAACATGTAAATGTGTGCCATTTACTTTCTGGATGTACTCGCATTGCATTCATATCACACAGGCTTAAAGCTGTGACATCACAAGCACAAACGGAAGTTCATTTCTAAAACAGCCTTGCAAACTAGACCTGAACCGCTATTGCATTGATTCTTCTTCTGCTACACATTTAGTTTAAATCAGATCTTCTAGACACAGAGACGAGAGATCCCAAACTTATTCAATTACTAACTCAACTAAAAATCAAAAACTGTAAAAGGCTCAAAACTATCGAAGAGTTCAAAGGGAAAAATAGGGGTAAATAGCACTTAATTTGAAGCTGAATGCTGACTAAACAGGAATTGTACTGATTGTTAGAGCTGAAACTTAATTGAAATCCTAATTTCACCAAGGGAAAGAGGAATAAAAATAAGCTTTGCATAGTCAAGTGACATTCCAGTTACACTTTAAAGTTGTTTTCATTAAGCAAAATGAACACAGACCATTTGAACACTCACTTTCAATATCTGTGATTAAGAAGTGACCTTATTTTAACCATTAAATTTGATCTTCTAAAGTGCTTAGTACACTGTACGTAACTATAGTAACCTCAGAAAACAGGTGGATTTGATAGAGCTCCCTAATAATTATTTATTCTCTCAAGTATACATCTGTAAACTTTCAGCTAGGAATGGAAGGGCACTGTATATGATATAGCCATGATAAGCATTTACCACTTAGACATAAAAGTTTTACCATGATTTTCTTTGGTCAGATTTTAGCAACTCAAACACTGTTGCCCATCATCAGTAGCTGAAATATACTGATGGAAAAAAAACTCAACTCCTCCTCCTCCTCCACACTCTAGCCCTCCCATGTGCATGAAACAGGATGAGGAGTGACTCATCCATTTAGAGGACCTGATGCCACTGCTGATGAGTCCATTGCAGCCTCCGTCTGACCCAAGCCAGTCGGGTGTGACATCTACGAGGTGTGAGCAGAGGGCCTCTGACAGGTCAACTTGCTCTAAGACCAGCAGTATGGAGCCCCACTGTCCTATCTCTGATGCAGGCCGTGTGTCTGCCAGCAGTTTCAGCAGCAGTACGGGTGGCAGATCTGAAACGATCTCGCAGATGGACCAGTCTGATGGGTCAGCCCTACTCTGGTGTGGTCACTCGAGGGCAAGAGGATCTTGGACAGTCAGCTGTCCTGCCAGACTGCTGAAACCTTCTCTCGGGACACAGTGGAGAGGCTTACTCCAGTGTCTGTTGACACTGGCACATTACATGCCTGCCTGCACCATGCCAATGGCCCTCTCCCTTGCTTCTGGTGACATTCGAGGTATTATGGAATGCACAGAAAACCGACTAAGTGTGGCTTTTTTCTTGCAGTGATCTACGCTTTAAATTAAGGCCTTTTTAAAGGTGACCTGATCAAGCATTGTTCCACCTGGATCTCATTGGGTAAACATGCACCTAATGAGCTTTTGTGATTGGCAAATTGCAATGCCTCACTCCACAAGTTGAATTACTAGGCAGAGGGCTTAAAACAAATTGGCAACTTTTTGTGAAACTACATAAGCTATAACTATAGTATTCTCATTGCAGAAAAGGTTGTCCCCCCCATCAGTATATATTCATCTGAAAGATTTGCTCTTTACCATGTTTACCTTGCCATTTTAATACATGAAAAACTTAATTCAATACATTAAGTTTTATTTCAGCAGAAAGTAAAGCATCGGGCTTACATATTGCTATAAAATTCTAAGCCAGGTTTTAAGAATTTATAACTTGACATAACATGAATCTACCACTACTGCAATATACCAGACTCTAAACGAACAAGGGCCTTTCATCAGTCTTGTACAGAATGATTTCAAAGCACCTCAGAGGGATCTGCACACTCTAGTTGTAACAAATCTTCCTCTTGGTTTGGAGAGCAATCTGAAATTGTAATTTGACTAGAGACCATAAGAATCTCTTCTCCATTAAATGAATTCTGAATTGGTTTCAGCACAATTTGCACAGAGGAGAGTTTACCACAAAGGTTGCTGTAGTTATAAATTCTCAAATATGATTTCCAACAGCAGTGTTACAGATGTAAACCAGTCATGTGGTCAGAATGTAAAGGCTTGCCTACCCAATTGTGGAATATCTAAACAAAGGCTGAAGAATATTTTAACACACAAATGTGCTCGCTACAGATGAACTCAATATTATTTGGATTATCTGCAAAATGTCTTAAACTGAACATGAAAGACAAGAAATTGACTACTGCATGTGGACAGTGCAAATACCATTTCTTCATTTAAGTCCAATGCATACGTACAAACCTGCATGTTCCAGATTTCAAAACATTTCCGGTCTCCAAAGATTAAATCAAATGCATAAATGCAGGTGAAGTATAAAGATCACCTGACTCAAACAGAATCAAAGCTTACCTTGTTAAATTCAGAAGACTCATTAAGAGATCTCAGCCCATAGAATATTTGTGCAACATGAGTAGTGAAATGCATTATTCAATCTGCTTTTTAGTCCCCTTTCTATAAGGATGGGACAAAGGGTAAAAAAAAAATGAAATAACGTTGTGGTAAAATTTGCCTCACCAGCATACTCTACGGCTCAAAAGCAGGATGCTAGAATGTATCAGTGCTGTATTTACAGGCCCAAGTGAGTTCAGTTAGAATTTCTATTTAGGTCTCAGAGGAGCAGGTTATCACAACAGAGAAGAACATCTCAAAGGATACAATCCCAAGGATGCCTTTTGGCCTCCTTACCTCAACTGGTAAACTTGGTGGTTGAGTTGCTTGTACACAAATGATCCCAAGATCACATCCATGCCCAATCATTAAGAAAAGGAAGGCGCACTATACCACTGCGCCTGCCTAGATCAGCCCATCTCTCCAAACGTAGAAGCTGAGAGATCCCATTGCGATGTCAATAACTACTTTGGACAAGCTGGAGAGTTCAATGGCAGAGACAGGAGAAAATGTGTATGAGTGAAAAATATCCCTTCATTTCCCAAAGCTGGCCTGTATGGCAGAGTGAAAAAACCATCCCAGACCTCCGAGATGTTGCAACAGAGCATTTATGTGATCCTGCAAACATGTGGCTAAACATTTTGTGAGCAGACAAGACAAAATCAGAACTTCTTGGTGCAACTGTAGAGTAGTGCATCTGGCACAAAACCATCATAAAGCATCATCCAGTCAAAACCATCCCTAAATTCAAGCTTGGTGGTGGCAGCATCATGCCGAGAGCTGCTTCCCATCAGCAGGGACCGAGAGGCTTTTTGAGTTTCAGGGGAAAATGGGCGTAGTGGTGAATCTTAAAAGAAAACCCATTTTAAGTCTGCTAAAGACCTCAAACTGGGATGAAAATCCAACTTTCAGCAGGAAAAGGAACCAAAGCTACACCAGAGAAGTTTGAGAAAAGTAAGAATCCTTGAGCAGCCCAGAGAGAGTCATGACTTATCTTTCATGTAACAGAAGCAAAACATTCTGGGTCTATTAATTATTCTTGCCATTTTTTATGGATGCACTCTACACAAAATTTTCCACATCTGATTTTTTTTTTTTTTACTCGCAGGGCTTCTGTACGTTCCAACCAATACAATTAATCAGGACATTTGTATCCATTTCCACCAATGGACTCTCAAAGTAATTAAAACCTCATCATGAATGCCTAGTACTCCATTTAAAAACATTCAGTATATTGTATTAATGTATTACTCAGTTTACTGGAAATGCAATAAAAAGACCATTCATTGCTCCCTGTATTACCTGGTACTGAACCTGACAACATTCAAGTGGTTAATCATTGCTCCATCAATAGAAAATATTATCCTTGGCTCTCTGAAACTCAGCTTTAAGCTGCTGCTGCTTAAGCCCTTTCAAAAAGCAGCAGCACAGTGCTTTCCCCCTTGCCACGAGCATTATAATCAAATGGATTCTCCAATGTCATTGATTCTTCTCTACAAAAAGCAGTGCTCAAATCACTTTTCCACAATTCATTCTATTATAAATGTGTGGCACTCTGGATAAAAGGCCAATGCCATAAGTGGATTTTAGCTATTTTATTTATTACAAATCCGGCAAATTAATTACAATCCGGTTTCGTAATAACTTATAAGCATTTATAAGTTACGAAGTCACTTTTTTTTTTAATAACCTGAAATACATTTAAGGAACAATGCCTGATAATACACAGAACTACAGTATCAATTTTTATCATACAAAAGTACTAGATGAGAAATGAGAAAACAGGTAGCCAAATGGTATACTTTGTTGCAAACATTCTATTTAATTTGTAGAAATTACTACTGAATATAAAATGATTAAACCAAAATAGTTCAGTTTCTTGTTGACTTTACAATATATAATTTTAAAAATAACCATGTACCTTTACACAAACTTTTTGATACGTTTTCACATTCCTGTATAAATTATGACTTGCTTTTTCTAGCATTTGTACTTGGTAAAGCTTATAAAACAAATAAAAAAATATAAAATTAGATACATAATGAAATGTTTGCAATGAGATATAAAAACATCTGTAACAGATAACATTAAAGGCAGTGGAAGTAGTGTTTTTATGAAGGAAGAAAAGGCATCTTAATAGAATGTCAAAAAGCAGAATGATTTTACAACTAATCAATGTTAGCAATAAATAAATTACAGATTTAATGAAGAATACCAAGAAAACCTGCCATCTAACAATGTAAACACTAGTGAAATGCTGTAAAAACAATTACCATTTGTCCTTTCTTGATCATGTTAGTAAGATATACAATTTTTTGGCAAGTTGTTTTTAAAATGCACCGGTAACAGTGCAAGGAATGCAAAGAAAGTGCAATTAACAAGAAAAGCACAGACCATATTGCTAAATAAAGCAGATTTGCAGAAATGTGTTAAACCAAAGAACTGTAGCGCTACAGCAACCATTCAATGCCCAGGTAACAGTTTCTTCTTCAAAGAACATGACTATTAAATTATTAATAAAAAAGGATAACCATAAAAGATCCCCCAATATACTGACAGTCATTTAAATGCCCGCTAAGCCATCTTTGGATGCCAAAATTTCCCCCACTGCATGTTGAAAATAAATATGTGCCTCTATAAGAGCACGGTGCCAGGATAGGTCCCATTTCTCCTTCCCAAGCGAAACTCCTCTATTTCTTAAAGTCCTTAAAGTCCCACTGGGGGGTGATAAGTTCAGCAGTCAGCCTTAATTTTGTCCAGGCAGTTGTCAATCTTTGTTAGCGTTTTCTTAACTCGCAGTGCGGTTAACCTCGCGGATGGATTCTGATACCAACACTCCTTCATCAGCTTGGCAATAGCTGTTAGTGTCTGAAAAGCAAATTTTAGAAAGTTAAAAACCTTCAAAAAAGATGAGGAACATTCAATACGCACAATTTGCAAATTCATTTTTATGACATGGCAATAAAAAAAAATGGTTTCTATGCCTTACTAGTTTAAGCAGATGATCAGCGATTTATTAAAATAAAGAACTTCAATTCTAGAGCAATACACCCAGGTGAAAGTTGTGCTAATGAACATTGCGACTACAATCAAAAACTAGTTCAGTCAGATACTTGAACCAATACTAGGATAACTGCATATTAACCCAAGTGCATTTAAAAACGCCACAAAACATTTAGGTCAGAAAATAGTAAATTAAATGAACAGACAAAAAGGCACAAAATTCATCTAAGTAAATTAATAAAATGTTTTGTACCAGACCTTCAGCACCAGTGTGATATATTGTTATATGTATTAAATGCTGAATAAAGTACCAGGAAAAACAGGCACTTAAGAACACAAGGTCATTCACACGTCTCAAATTAATTTAAGGTGTGCTAATTGTCTTCCTTCTGATTTCTAAAATCTAATTACACTAACCCGATACAAAGTGTCCTATTAGAGTTGTTCCCAGAATAAGAGCTTAGCCCTTTCTTAGCATTTTTGAACTTAGTTGTGTTACCAGGAGGTTAATGCCTTTGTAGGTCTGGAAACCAAAACACTTGGTTTCATGCTTATGGTACTATTCTTAAAGTGCAACCCAGTGGTCGCAGTTCAAAGCATTCCCACTGCTTTGCCTAGAAAGTAAGATGCAGTAAGAATTCCATAAGGATTGTTTTGCAAATAGCTCATTACAAAAGTAATACATTATTTATATTTAGTCCACTCAATCAACACAATGACACATCAATGGCAAAGACCGCCCTCAAATTGAATGTGGAAGACCGCTGGCCCCGTGGACAACCATTACGAGCTGGCTAGATCGGTTGAAAGATGTGCGCTTCGCAAAAGCCACCTACTGAGATACCACAGACCGTACGAAGTGGAAAAAAATCGGTGCAAACAAGCAGACCCCACACAAGTGTCAACACAAGCACTTGCTGGCCTCCTGTATACCATCAGCCATTTGCTTCATACCCTTCTTGCAACACAACAGACTGAACTGATCTCAAGTACAGATAGTCAAACCTTAAGAGAATAGTTCTTCCCAGCCACTTATAGAAACTCTAAATGTTAAACTAATTTCTAGTGAATCCTGTTCATAGTACAATAATATAAATTTTAACTAGCCACAGGGATCTCCTTGATTTTCAAGGGCTCTAGATGTAGGTAAGGGCCATTGCCAGGTAATTAATACGTTTGCTGGATACTTCAATGTTCAAAAGCATAAGTCTTCAACCAAAGCAGGTTCTTTCCATTTCTCATCCATTACTTACCAGATCTGAAAACCATCTATTAGGAATGTTGGGCCTTTGCTGGTCTATACAAACAACCTTTTTCATATCTTCAAAGCTAGGATCATTAGGAACAACATCATGAAAAGGAGGTTTGTAGTCCTCTACAATTCCTAAACAAAAAAGAAATGGTTTGTTAATTAGATCGCTATTATATAGCCGTTATCAATAAAATGGATGGCAAGACTTCACTTCTTGTCCTTGTGTTTGCTATTTTCAGGTCTTCAGATTAGGAGTTCAACACTTTCTATCCTTTGCAAACAAAACTTCAAGAGCTCATGCATGACACTCACAGCAAACTTGATGAAAGACAGAATCCATTGTCATACAGTGCATTATTCTGCTCTCTTTAAGTTTTACTTTCTGGAGTGCATTTTCCACAATGGCCAAACATTTCACAAAGCGTCTTTCTATAGGTCATGGTAAATAAGGTAGGTGTGTCAAATTCTGTACAAAGTACAATGGAGCAATTATAACTCAAAGAGTAGCAAGTAAAGGTTGCGTTATCTGTGGCCTGTATTACCCTAAAGTACAAACCACTACTATCAGCCCAGCACGGACTATAAATAGATATGTCATTTATCGCTGTATGGAGAAAATCACTATCCATTTCTGAGTGGAATGGAATAGACCAACATTCACCACTGGTTTTTAATCAACAGATTTCTCAGATTTATAAACAAGGATAATTGTGAAGTTTCAGTTGTACTTTGTTATTCTAAATGTAGTGGATGTAAGAACTAGCCAGGCTTTTAACTGTCTCTTTACCCTACAACATCCTTCCTGGAACGTAAGACGTGGTATTTATAGTACCTGAATGCAAGAAGCAACGTACCTATATCCTTCATAACATATTGCTAAAACATGAAAACATGCATGTCAAAAGTGGTTTTGAATGCATTAATCAAAATACAGATTTAAGAATCTTAATTTTTTTCCTCTAAAGTGAATTTTTCTAATTCTCTTTGATCTTATACAATACTTTAAAATCAAACAGTTCATCACAAGTTCGTAGGAGAAGAAATTAGCCACACCAGTGCAACTGCAAACAGAAATTGATCGAACACCAACCATATACAGCCCCCGATCAAAAAAGGCAGGCAAAAAAAGCAGTTATTGTAAAAAACTGACTGAATTAGTTAGACTGAATAATTTTTCCATGGCAATAAAAAATAAAACCACAATTACAGGACAATCGTCTATGACAGCCTTCTATTCCCAGTGAAGCCCCCTTTCAACAGGTCCTATTAAATCTCTTAAGTATAAAATTGATTAGAAATTAAAACTAAAATTTGAATTAGAAGTGGGTTTACTTTACTCAGAAGAAATGGTACAGCTCATACTCACCATTGCTAACAGTCCTCCTGGCAACCTCCCATAGAACAAGTCCAAAGGCATAAATGTCCACTCTCTTGTAGGACTCAAAGCAGTCCACCTGGATGGTATCGTCTAAGACTTCTGGTGCCATGTATCTTTTGGTCCCCACTTTTGGGTTGTTTCCCACATCTAACTCATTAGTGTCTTGAAAATGCATCACGGCGAGGCCTGTAATTAACAAATGAAAGATGTGATTCCTAAAGGAAGTGTGGAGATGTCACAATATAAACTGCCCGTTACCCTAGGTAACGAAAGATGGACTACTTTAATTTTGAAAAGTAAAAGTATGGATCAAGAAGTCTAAAGTGATCTATTTCATTACTCATGCAAACTAACAAATAATGCAAGACTGAAGACGACGGCACAACAGCAGGCGTTAAACTAATTTAAACAGATACATTTTAATACTACCGTTACCTTTTAAACACAATTACATTCAAATCAAGTGTATTCTGGTCCAATACTCATACTACTCCTCTAACAGGCCGTGCTGAAGATTTGCTCTTTTTTAATCTTTTTCGGTTCTGTTGATAAAACATGCAGAACCATGAATATTTGGAAAGTTAAAACTTCCAACTTGATTTTGGAAAAAAAAAACTTATCCTACAGCAAACTTCCATTTATACATTTAGAGAAACAAGAAACCTTTAAGTAGTCTTATCGTCAATTCTTCACCTGAGCCTACAGCAACTGCATGACGCTAGCACTGAGGGTTCCTACGTTCTGATGAAAATATAGGTTTCGGTTCACATGAAGGTTTAATCTGGAAGTATCCCAAGTTGTCAAATCACGTGGTACATTTAGTAGCTCTTGTTTTATCAGAGTTCAGTGGGAACATACTATACCAGCTTGCCCACTATTTATTACCTTTATTTATTCATCACAGGTTCTAAAGTCCTTAAGTGAATTTTCAGCCCATAGATTGTAACATGTTTTTTAAATGACTTCATTTTTAAAAAACATCCACATTCTACATTTATAACCCACAACACTTTGAAAAAGAACCACTATTTTTGTTTCTGCGCGTTTCTCTAGAAAAGAGAAAGTCTACTGTCCTCCAGTGGATAAGGACTGCATTGCAGCCGATAAACTTTTTGATCAAAGGTCTCCCAACTAAGTCTAGAAGAGCCCAAATCCAGTAAAGTTTTATTCACACAAAATTACCCAATTTGCAAAAATTGGGGATTACTGATCAATTAACGACATGTTTGGACATAACTAGTCTGAGGCTATTTAGTTTTATTAAAATATGTTGCAATTGTTCAACTAAATGACTACAAAGGCTAAAGTCAGCTGTTTTTGCTCCTTGGAAAGGGTAAGAAAGCAGAGAACAGCTTTACAGTAGCTCAATAACACTTTGCATAATCCTACATGCACTTCACCAATGCAACTATAGAATGATAGTTTGCAGACTGACCATATTTTGCAATGTTAGAGAGACTAGGACAACAGAAATGTCAAATGGCATATGGTTATAAAAACATGCATAAGTCAAAAAGTGCATTTCCTCTCCAAAACAACCAGGTTGTTTGTTCAGATCTGCTTCACAATATTAAATTCAAGAACATTGTTTATACCATCTTTTCTAAAGCACTCTGCACATCTTTTTTTAGCTACGGCATAAAGCCCATAATAGGCTCTTCAAATCTAAGTGTTGCTTAATGCATTTTTGGTTAACATTCTTGTTTAGCGATAAAGACAAAGAGAGGGGTGTACACATACAAATTATTTTTGTCAAATTAATCAGTTGAGTTCATAGGACAAGAAAAAAAATGTTTGAATGCTTTAATGAAATGGCAGCACTTAAACACCAACACTATTCACGGTTCATTATCACTAAAACGCTTGAAAGGGATTGGATAATTTGCTATGATTATGTTGGAGCCAGAATCCTAATTAATGTGACATTTCAGCTGACCATGAACAGCTGTACGAGATGAACTACGTCTTGAACTGGGTTTTAAAAAACATTTTAACAAATTTACCGTAAAATGGCTTGATTTTAAAAATACGTCACGGTGCCTAATTGAACGTTTTTTAGGCGCTGCTATACTAGCAAATATACCGAGAAGCATTAAAAACAAAAAGATTGTGAAAACCAACAGCATGTTGCATTTTTAATGCCTCCAAGTATTTTATTTCTTGAAAAAAAGCACATTGTGGCAACAGTGCTTTTTGTCCTTTATAGTCACGATATGTAAACAATCAGAACTGTTACATAATATTTTGCTAACCATTTCATAAAGTTAAACCTGAATTCCGAATATGACAAAACAGAGGCAGAACAAAAGACGCTAGAAGTGCTATTTGAAATAGCTTAGGTTTTTCTTTTTCAGAATAGAGCATTTGTTCAGGTGCACCAGTATACCCTTACCTAAGTCAGCTATGCAGCACTGCCCATTCTTGTTAACCAGGATGTTTTTGCTCTTCAAGTCCCGGTGTGCGATTGCAGGCTTCCCTTGCGTTCCGAAGATCTCTACATGCAAGTGCGACAAGCCACTGGCAATGGACAGAGCCATACGCAGACAGCCCACCGTGTCAAGGGTGGTCAGCTGGAGATAATCATACAGGGAGCCCATTTCATGGAAGTGAGTGATCAACCAAAGCTGAGTGCTGGAGTTTCTGGAGGTCATGTCTGAAGCAATAAAGCCTGCAAATACACATAAATGTCAGCACAGCTGCTTAATAAGATGTTAGCTTGAAATCTTTTGAGATGCTTTTTGTTTCCTGTAGTGTCTTCTGGATTAAGCAAAGCAGCATGAATAACTTTAATCATGCCAAATTTGAATCATTTGGGCTGTTTCAGTGCTGTGCAAGAGACATTCAACTGAGGGGTATGTTAATAATGAAATTTTTCAGGAAAAGCATGTTTAATTTACTGCCCTATTCTTAAATCTTATAACAATCTGCTGTGACAACTCTTCAACATTTAATCACCTAAAGCTATTTAGCTCTACGGTGCACACCCTTAACGGATATGGTTAACAGACAATGATAGGATTAAAACTTCCCCAAACATTTAAACCTATATTTTAACACTTATAAAGTGCATGTTTCCTGTGTACTTACCCAATATGTTTTCATGCCTCAGCAGCACTGTGTTATAGATCTCAGTTTCCCGAAACCAGGATTTCTCATCTCTGGAGGAGAAAATCTTAACTGCAACACTCTCCCCTTGCCACTGGCCCCTCCAAACCTCTCCATAACGCCCTTTACCTGCAAGTTGAGAAGAATTAAAGCCTTTCACATTGTTTTCACCTTTTCCCGTTATCCAAAGAAAAGGCTAAAAAAAATACACAAAATATTTAGCCCTTGATCCTTGATTGATTTTTAACTTTACATACAACTGAGCTATGTTGATTGTTTCAGTACGCATTGCTCTTGTGCGACTTCCAACATAGTGGAGCAGTGGATTCCTGACTGCAGGGTCAGGGGTTTCAAGTCCGAGGTGGAATACTGCTACTGCACCCTAGAGCAAGGATTGTTTAAAAAAAACTGCTCAGCGAGATCCCTCAAATCAATAAGTTAAGAGCAACTAATCTGAATTAAATGGTATATATATGTTCTCCCCGTGTTCACCCGAGTTTCCTCCCACAGTCCAAAGACATACTGGTACGTTAACTGGCTTCTGGGAAAACTGGCCCAGCTATGAGTGCATACATATCAATGTTTGCGTCTGTCTTCCCTGCAATGGACTGGCATACTGTCTTGGGCGAACCCCACCTTGTGCCTGTTGCTTGGGTTGGAAAGGCTTCTCCACAACCCTGAATTGAAAGAAGCCTTTAGGAATTTGAGCAGGGCTATGCAGCATAAACTTTCTTCTTAGTTGGAGATAAACAGGAGTAATTACTGGTTTATGATTTAAGTCTTGTGCAGGTTAAATTTACTGTTATTTATAACAGGAGACTTTGTTCTTTTGCTCTACCACATTTCAGGGTGTGTAACTTTTTGCATTTCCCATGGTCACACAAATGGGAATGTTCAGCTAATATTGAAGTCTCATTCAAAATCATTTAATAAGAAAGTGTTGAAAAACGAGTGCATACATTTTCATCCATAAGTTGCTAAATTGCAAATACGGAAAGTGGAGGTCATGCACTACTTTGTTTGAGGAGTTATGGAAGATTGGCCTTGAACAAAACAGAATTAAACGGTAATAGCTGTTAAGCTGTAACCTATAATTAATGTACTGGAACAGGAACATGTTTGGGTTTTTTCCCCCAAAATAAGTTAGGAACGCAGCATTGCCAAGTATTTTCTGATTTAGCTTAGTCCCTCATGTGTTATTCTGGTGTCTTTCTTCTCACATCAGCCAGTTCAGCATCAATACAAAACATATCTTACTTGCCAAGAAATGACAGCCTTGTATTTTAATCACTCAGCGCAATTTAAAGAGGGCCCTCTTATCGGTTCCCTGGCAGGCCAGTAAAAAAATACCTGCTGGACTAAAAGTGGGGGGACAAAACTGCAATGGGATTCAGGGCAAATGGGGTTAGTAAATCATCCACCACCACCCATTTCATGTCCAGCTGCAGCACTGATCATTAGAGCAAACAGTGGACCACACTCAAGTGGGATCACCGAAACCTACAGCAGATCAACTGCAAAGAAGGAAAGGGTTTAAGGCAGTAGAGCAACTGAGAAGTGAACAAAAGATAAGGCACCATACAACCC
The DNA here is from genome assembly GCF_040954835.1 of Lepisosteus oculatus. Taxonomy (NCBI): domain Eukaryota; kingdom Metazoa; phylum Chordata; class Actinopteri; order Semionotiformes; family Lepisosteidae; genus Lepisosteus; species Lepisosteus oculatus. The sequence goes on from NC_090707.1 coordinate 12,603,851, forward strand.
AGACGGCTATTCTTGCTAATGCAATGCAGAGAGAAATTCTAAGGACACTAGAATCAAAGAAACAATAGCTTATTACCACATTCTGATATCATGACGCATTCCAAAAGCTCAAATTAACTTTGGTATTTGGTTCTTTCTATCCCAAATACACCCACACAGCACTTGAAAGACTGGAGACTGCAAGTTATGTGGAAGGTGGAGGTTGATTGTTTTCATTAGTGTGTTTTTAAGTAAAGAAAGTTGCTCAAATGAATTTACCATTTCAATGTTATTTTCCTTTTAGACCTATTAGCTGAACAGCAATAAACCAACATCAAACTTAATTACATTTTTCAAACTGTCAACTGTACAATGTGATGCGCAAAATCAAATTAAGTGTGAAAATGTCATTTAAGCAAGTTCAATTTCTAAATACAGACAGATCAGGCCACTGAGGGAGGCTGTTTTCAGGGATTTTCTAATGCAATGAGCAAATTTCCAGCATACACTTAAACCAAATATTTGAAATTGATATGTACCTTTAATAGTGTAAAAGCCAATATATGGTTAGAATACCCAATCAGATGGCTTAAAAAGGCTTGGTATATAATAGAGTATGTAAAAAATGGAGAACCTTGAATTGCAAGACTTTTTGCATCCTGATACTAAACACTGAACATGTGTAATCAAGCTGAATATCTTCATGCAAACAAATATTTTGAACAAAGGATAAAAAGCTCAAACAGTACCCCAAGAAAAGGATAGGGTTGCTTATGAACATCCATTTATTATGTAGTTTTGAGAAATCCATGCATGTCAATGCATAGTTGCATCTGGTGCTCCTTCACCTGAGCCATGAGGAACACATCTCCCATTTAACATGTCAGCAGACAAGTTGACTGCTCTACTCAGCTTTGTGTATCGGCAGAGCCCTTCCGCTTTGCAATGAGTGCAGAGCTTGGCCATACTTAGCCAGTGGAGCTCCGCCACGGGCACTGCTCCTGGAGGTCCCTCTCGCTGTGCACAACATCTCACTGCTTATAGCACACTTTCTACAATACTCTAGACACTGCACTCAAAGTACTTTATAGTTGGTTTAACAGTTCTATGAGTTTCATAATCCCCCCCCCCCCTAGCACTTTCATATAAGCTGTGTACTAACCTACACACTCGTTAAGAGTAATCTGCCGAGCGACTGTCCTTTGTACAAGAAAGGGCAGGCCAGACCCACTTCCGGATGTGCAGGAATGATCCAACAAATCCTGTATGGAAACAGGAACAATGAAATAAATTATAGCCCTATTTGTCTTGGGTTAAATTAATGAAACAGACATCACAATGTGATTTCACATGTCGTTCATCTCCAATGTGGATTTGTACATGTTCCTCACATGTTTATAATTTATGGTAAATACATAGAATACATCAATTCAGACTTATACCTTTTTTGATTTCCAAATGTTCCAAACCATCATAAAGGCCGACGCACAAAATAATAGTGTGAATATTTAATGTAATTTATGCAGTTTTAATTTGTGGATTCCACCAGCACGAGCAGAGTTCACTTCGCCAGTTACACATATGAACACTAGAGGGCACTAATTAGCTACTAAAACCATTCCCCCCCCCCACTAGGAAACAAACTTAAGTACATTGCAAAGATAAACATTTGTTTGCCATATGAGACCTATCTAGATCAACAAGAGGGACCTTAGAATCCATAAAAGCCTTAAAAGGCCGTTCCTGTTACTATTTAAAAATTCCTTGGTTTTAGATAATCGCAAACCGTTCTCCGCCTGGAGGTGCAAAACAGCAAAGTTAAATCAGGTCGCCAACATCTCGGCAGCATTGCAGTGGTGAAAGTTTTGCGTTTTATCTGAAAATACAGTTTTACTGCCATGACAGTTACCCAGGACACTACTATAAATACATTTTTGGAATGACCAATTCTGGATTTAGTTCTTTATACTGGGTGAAAATGGCTAGAAAATAAACTGATATACGCAGGGGGTGGTATAAAGTAAAAATTTAAACTTCATTAGAAGATATGCATTTTTTTATGCCGTAAACAGGGAATTTTCAAACAGAGGCCTATTAACAGAAAGAAAATTCACTTACCGCCAGAGTGCTTTCCCCAACATTTGAGGCTATCAACCCATCTATTGTACCATATTCCGCATCTCGAGCGTTTAGCCTGTCCACCTGGTTCTGGTGAATCTTCTTGAAGACCAAGACCGCCATGGCAGACAGGATGATGAGAACGATGATCGGAGCCACGATCACAATAGCGAGAGTTGGCACGCTGTAACTCAGACCTTTCCCATATCGAGACTTTCCTTCAGACAAAAAGAAAGGTTTGTCTAATCAAAATACATCTACAGTGGAATGTATTGCATCTATATGGATGGAGGTGAGAGGATAAAATAAAACAAAAGACTAATGAAATACTAATTTAAAACACTTAAGATTTTAAAGGTATTGTAACACACTGCAAAAGAAATCAGCTAACACACACACTGAGTAACAAAGCCCCACTTGATTACAAGCGCTAGAAGTGATAATTGGTTATCTTTAAAAACCGTTTAGACTCCACAACCTCCCACTGCTTTACCGAGACCTGATGGGATTTTCAGATGTGAATTTACTGATTGTTTGCCCTCCTGTTGCCTTTACTCAAACAACTCATACTCCTACATGTCTCCCACAGGGACAGCAATTCTTACACCCAGCCCTACCTACAAATAAAAAGGTTCAGGTTTGGATTGGTATTGAGAATAAGTCGGATTAATTTTTACCAGAAAAAAAATTAGTGCAAAAGACAATGAACATTCATCTCCTAAACACTAGCGATTAAGCGCCCTGTGTATATGTCCAGCAAAACCCAAGTCCAAGAAATACATTAGCCTTAAACCTTGATTACGAAGGCAAAAATGCCATGTCACGATCACTAATACACATCAAAATCCATACTATAAAATAAATAAAATAAAGCAAACTGATTTATATAAATTAAGATCTTTTGTTTGATGGCATAAGTGCATTTACCTTGACAAAAGTTTTAGAGCTAAATTTTATGTTGTATTATGGTTAGATGCCTTTGTTTATAGTTTCTGTAAACATGTTATGAAAAAAATCTAAATTTAAAACAAGTAAAATGTGAAATCTATACAATCTAAACAGGAGCTGGGACAAATGGAGGTAGAACTGAACTCGTAGCCCCCCTCTGTTGGCTCTACAGGATCACTGGTCGACACCCAGCATCAAGAGTCAAGGAAAAACCCATTTTATTTGGATATCAATCCTTTACAATAGCATTGGGTATACTATACCTCTTCAGGACCTAGCTTTCAGTACGATACACAAGCACACAACAGTACAAACGCCTGTCCAGGAAAACATCATCTGATCACGGAAACTCTCTATATAAGGCCCCTCATTCCTCTCCTTGAATGATCTCGCCACTAACAACCAAACAATGGGATTCCTCACCGACTCCTCCATCCTCATGCTCAAATCTGTTCAAACCAACCATAAAAATATATCCTGAATAAATCTACTTTATTGCCATTTCCACATTTTTAAATAAGAAAGCATTTCAAAATAGTTTTGTTTTCGTTGTTCTTGGAGGTAGAGATTGTTGAAAATATTAAGCAGAGGTGGAAGGAGTTGCAAATGAACAAAAAAACATTTTGACTTATCAATTATTCTGAACCACCAACCCCAAACTATGAATAATGTTCTGACCTTAATAAAAAGTCCAATAAACTTGTATCTGTTAAATACTCTTCACATATTTCTATTTTCAGTAGAAAAATACACTTTGGTTTTGTATGGCTGTTCTTTTACATTCTTAAGGGGGAAAACAAGCCATGATTTATTTTATACTTGAGAGAACATTACCTTTCATTCTCCTGCTGAGGAAACATCAAATTTTAATTTAGTTTCAACTCTGAAAGCTAGACAGCTACTCCATCACACAACCAAGTTAGAAGTTTCCTCCAAAGCAACCTTTTGTTTTAGATCAAACCTCATGTGGAATCCAGGAGACTTTCAGACCTATGGCCCTTTATTGCCAAAATTTGTTTTCCCGTCACAACAATACAGCACGGGATGTAGTATTTACAGTGAAAGTAAAAAAGGGATAACAAGGCAAGAGCCAAACAGACTCAAAGTACAGCAAGGAAAGTAGGTTACTCCGTGTACTGGCCACTCTTAGCTGAGGGCCCTCTCTGGCAAAGGTTTCACTTCTGTTCACAAGTCCAGGGAAGCAAACTATGACAAAAAACTCATGTCTGTCCCAGGACCTTGATGAGCTTTTTATTAGAAAGATTAAGGTAAGGCATATATTAAGTAGAAAACCAGGTTGAGAGGGAACAGACGTTTAAAGGCAAATATTGATAGCAAGCCTGAATGGCACTTTAGGATATAATGTACATATTTAAAAGTTCACTTTAACCAAAAAGGTGTGAACCTAAAAAAAAATTAAGTACTCTGAATTTTTCAGAAATCCAGAAGTCAATCATATGCAAATCATCTTTGCTGAGCCCTTGACCTCTTTTATAATAACCTGAGACACTTTGTGGAAAAACCTTTGTGGAAAGGCAAGCAAAAAGTGTTCTTGGAACAATAAACGTATCCTTGGACACGGGATTAGGTCATTAGGTCATCGAGCCGCTGTTTTACCTTTCACTGGCAACTCCACAGTGATGTTCAAGTTACACAGATCCCCCTGGCAGCAATCCACAGCTTGATCTGGAGATGGAGGGGTTTTGCAGGTCATCTTCCCTTGCTCGTACACTTGGAAGCAGCCCTTCTGATAAACCGAAGTCCCATCGTTTATAGTGAGGGAAGAGAAACACTGCTGCCCGCGACAGCGCTCTCCGTTCCCACAGGACATGCCCTCACAGACGCACTCGTAGAGCTTGGTGCTCTGCTTCCCTTCTTCATCTGTAGAAAAGACAGCCAGGGAAACCTGATGAGGGGCCAATTTTTGAGCTTGCAGGGTCTCAATGGGCTGCGAAGCCCCTAGTGCACATAATACCTTGTTCTACGAATGTCGACATATAGACTATGATTAAGATTGTAGGATATCAACTTTAAAAATCAAAGCCTGATGATACAAATACATTGCTTTGCACTATTTCTACTTTGTAAATCCTTATGATTTACTCAATCACACTGTTTTGTGATGCCAAAAAAGTTAACAGAACAAAAGCTACATTTTCAAAAGGCCCGCATCCTATAGTTTTAAAGACACTTGAAAAGGAAAGCCTCCGAGTTTTCCGACATTTTACAAATATTCAGGTACTAAACTTTTAGCATCAACCACATAAGAAAAGGATAGGCTGCTTTTAAATAAAAAAAAGGAACAAGATTTGGATGGTCTGCTTTCTGAAACCCAAACCAGATATCCGAGACCATGTCTGTTGATGAGGACTTTTCCTTCAAATGTGTTCAGTAAACAAGGTGTGATAAAGAGCCCCATAAATGCTTAGTAACGCTGGACAAGCCGAGTAATTTAACAGAGCTTCAGCAGTTGTCACAGATGCAGTGAGAAAGCTTGAAAGTATGCACTCAACATCAAGATGGCACCAAGTCAAACTCCCAGCATTAAATGTTTGAGGCTCTCAAAACAAATATAGGATTTCAGTAAAAGGAAAAGAAAAATAGGCACAACGTAACCCTACTTAACCAAGCTGATACTGTATTTTAAAATATAATTTTCATCATAAAATGATAAAGCCTTGTATATTAAAAATAACTTGAACATTGTAATTGGGGGAAAAAACAATTAATGTCTTAAGTTAAGCAAAACCTTATGGAGGGAATTCACATTAAACCTGCTTTCTTAATCGGTAATGAGCTCTTTTAAAAAAAAAAGGTTCCCACTGAACCAATTTACAAATCGAGACTAAAATCCTATTTGTTTTTCTGAAATTAAAATATTGGGGGTGGGTTGTTACAAGGCAAAAATGCATTTTGGAAAATAATTACTTTCACCAATATTCCTACTTCTATTTTGAAAGAACAGAAGTTGATCAATATGGCATTTTCAAGCAAATCAAATGACATCCAAAGATTAAAATGTTCTCAGACTACTATTAGTGTTTTTATTAATCTTTCTCTGGTTTGTAGGATGATATAAAAATTTTAACCTACCTTCCATGCTGGAAGAGGGCAAGACCAGCATCAGTAGGACCAGAAGAATCATGACACCATCTAACACTGGAGAACTGAAATAAAGGCCAAAGGGTGACATTGGTAACAGCGCAATAATAGTGCATGTGTCCCCATACTAATAATATCACTTCAGAAACTCATTTTGATGACCACAAGATGTTAGCATAGGTGTACAGAACACTATGAAAGTCCAATAAAATTTAAAATCCTAGATCAAAATTTTGGTCAGTACAAAAATAACAGAAATTATTTTTGCCAGTGCTGTTTGAGAAAAGTTCTTTTCAGAGCCATTTTTCTTTCCAGTGATTCAACTGTAAAGTAATTGGGTCGTATAATGAAGAGGTTGAAATGTTAAAATATCAATTAACCCAAAATTCTCCTGAACTCAATATGTAATAGAAGAATTCTAAAACCGTTTGCTTCCAGAAATAAGTTGGAACTTTGACACAAACAATTTTTAGTTAAATCCACATTGTGTTTAGGCAACTGACGTTTTTCTTATTACGTTCTCAAAAGAGGTGAAAGAAATAGCATGACATTGCTGTTGAACACATGGTACTATTCTTTTCTGCTCAGGTTTCTTATGGTAAAATAATTTGTCTTGCACATGTTTCAGGATGGTATTTCTACTTAATTTATATTCTGAATAAATAAAAAATCCCAATGAATGGTATTAGAATTATTTTAGTGTTCTAAAATAAAAGTTGCTTGATGTATTGGAATCTCGCACAAAAGGAAAAAGTTACTTTTTACTTCTAAAAGACTAAGCATTTTAAATCGACGTGTTAAGGTAACGTGGGCCTTATGACTTCTGTTGTCTTGGCAACCTGGAGTTGAGCAGCAAGCAGCAGGAAAACTAGTATTATCCCATTGGCTGCTGGAGTGTTTGAGAGAGACAGCAGGGCCGGCAGGAAGGAGAACAGACAGACGCAGGAGGAGGAGGAGGAGGAGAAGCCCAGCAGGACGAAGGTATGCAAAGCCCAGAAATAAAGTAAGAAGTACTGAGGATAGCACCCACCAGAAAAGCAAGTCACAGAAACAGGTTAGCAACATGAGAAAACCAGTCCAAAATGCAGAAAATGTATATACATACACAAATCGTCCTAGAATAAACCCCTGCATGCTTATATTACGAATTTCTGGTCACAAAACATCTTTGGGTCTTAAGAAAAAAAAACATTAAGCTCAGAGATCCAACTATAATTTCAATCAATGTTTACGATTTTGTCTTCATTAATCAATTCTGGGTCATCATGTGTGTGGCATCCATCAAAGTCTCCAACCAATCCTAAGTTATTTTTCTGGCAGCATTAACCAAACTTTCATTCTCAAATTTCTGCTTTTATTACACCAATATTGTTCAATGCTCTTATTAACCTACCTAAACAAGCTGGCTGAAAATGACCAGTAACAACAAGATGTAGCACTAATCGAAGCCTAGTTGTCGAGTCTCTGCGTCTACTTTGAAACATAAATGATTACTTACAGTTGGTAGTATCCAGCAAACATCAGTAATAGCTGGTCACATACTGACCACATGCTGTTTTTTTAATTAGAGTTGAAAACAGGGGGTTGGTTATTGCGAGATAATCGCAGGCCTGGGGCCATTAAAAGGCGTGTCATCCACAGGCATGCAATAACCTAACAGTGACCCAGTTCAGCTAAGTACAAGTTTCACCACAGTTTTCAATCTTTTTTGGTTGCCTCAATCACCTGAACAGGTGGTCTTTTTAATACCGATTTCTTTTGCTTAAGTAAAGCTCTCCAAAGTAAAACATTCTCGTTTAACAAAATACAAAAGACGATAAGCTGCGTTTTTTCCTCCAATGCTACATGACTAAAGAAATGAAACACCTGCATCACTGATTTATTACGTACAGTTAAAATACATGTATAATCATTCCATGTCAACTTTTTGGGCTTGTTAAGTTCCAGTTATTTGGGGGAGATAAGTTATACCAACTTGTGAAATTGTAAACTCCTCAATGCTGAATTTTTCAGTTAAGTACTCCCCCCATCCCCCCATTGCAGATTGCGATAGCAGCCACCAAATAGTTCTTATGTTTTGGGGTTTAGATCTGGGTTTATTGTATCCACACTGTTAAACCCATTTGGGAGAATTTAATACTTCCCACACAGAAACTCACAATTGCACATCTGCAAGTATATTCACACAGTGTAACCACAAATATTGTTTCTTGTAAACCTATCCCTTTAATTAAGGAAGGGAATTGACTCACATTGAACTAAGTTTTACGTAAGTAGGCAGTGCAGAATGGCAATTCTATCACTATTTGTTTGCTTAGTAGATACCTTTATCCGGGAAGGCTTGGGATATAGAAAACGTAGATCAAGAGTGAGTACAAGGAACAATTGTGTGGGTACAATGTAAAACCAAACTAAAATTATGGATTGCACAAAAGCACAAAACTGAAAGAAGTACAACAATCTATTCCATGTTAAACAAGAAACCAACCAACCTGCAAAACACCAGCATTTACTTAGCTATGAACAAGATATAAAATTGAGTACAAAAATTAGTTTCCTCTTCAGAATGCTACAAGTGAAGTCTGTCTCAGCATGATACAGCCAACTGTGACAAGCCCTAATACGGCCAAGATAGCTGTCCATGGCTGCCAATCTTGACTTTATAGGAACATTAATAAAATGACAAGTTACATATACTATAGTAGTGTGACTGAAAAAATATTGCAACTGTTCAACTTAACTCTGACACAAACCCGAAATGGTGCCCATTCTAAAATGGAAAATTCACAATGAAATTAAACATTTCAATTAAAACCATTCATATGCTAATTACATTAATTCTGCAGCAATTGATCTTTCACTTATTTGCAATTTCCATTACTGTTTGAACGTGGCATAATGTTAATGAAAACCTAAATATATTAGATTAAAAAACTATTTAGTATAAACAAGGTACTAAACAGTTGCATTTTCAGAGTAATTGGTTTAGACCGTATAATTACATCAACCTAAGAAAACACCAGGTTGATTCAGCACTGTTCCGAGTTTCAGTAGAAAAGGGGAAATCCTAACAATTAACAGTGAAGTAACAATTACTTATCCCTGTTGAGGTTCTCTATTTGTGTAGACACAACAAGAGACTGATTAAATTGATCATTTCCACAGTTACAGTACTGTTGGGCTAAAACTATTTTGATGGCTGTAAATATGTTCACTTGTATTCCCTGTGCTTGAGCATTCCAATTCATTAAGATACATTCAACCACTCAGACAAAGCAAGCACGGATTTTGTCACCGGTATCCAATAAAAATGTAAAAAAAAAAAAACATTTTGCATTTCTTATTGAAGTAAAAGCCAGAACCATTTTCTCCCCGAACGCACTTCCAAGGAGAACACATACTGATGCAACAGCAGAGCTGAGGATCAACATTTGAAGTTCGTTAAATGCCCCAGAATTCAGTCGATGCAAAAAAAACAAATAAAGCAGCCAAATATATCTGAAAAACATGCAGGGCACTAGGGTGAGGTTTCAGAGGACTGCAAGTACTCCTCTGCAGATCTCTTCCCACATATTATATTATCTGGCACCCGCCAACGTTTCGTGCTTAGAGAGCTGAACCTCCGCCAGGACTTTCTGAAAGGGAGGTCAGGCAGTTCCTTTTCGTTGCCATTTTCACTCAGGATTTTGTGCTGCATCTTCTATTAACGAATTACACACACAAAAAAAACACAAGGAAAAAAGAAAAACATCAAAGAAGAATCTCTCTCTCAGCTTTGTGCCATCTCGCAGAGTACCTCAGCAGAAGACTTGGATGTCTGAAGGTGAGGCTGCTGTAAAGCACTATAGGGTGGCGTCTTTGAGATCTGAATTCCACTCCGCAGGCCTCAGTAGAAAGAAAAAGATGTTGAAGTCCCAGGAATCTGACCTGTGAGAGCTTGGGGCAGCAGCTTTGCATGGTTGTCCATTATTATTTAAATTGTTTCTGCACTTGAGTCATTCATTGACAAACACCTTAGTCCTCATTATACATCAACGTGTGAGTCGGCCTCAGCCTCAAAGTCCCAGTCTTTTCACATCCAGCTAGTGCAAGCCCCTCATCTTAAAAACAACAAAGGCCATTTACATTAAAATTATGAGGCCTGTGTACAACCTATCACAAAAAGATGTTATTCATAGGTTCTGTTTGGGGCCGAGCTTCTTTTGTTTGACTTAAAAAGGCATCAGAAGTAGTTCTTTATAGTACGTTTGAGTGGACTGTTTTTTTAACCGATATGGAGGTAGATCTTGCTGATCTACTAACAGGGGGTCCCACCCTTGTATCACAGAGCTCTACAGTCAACTCCCACAGCTTTGCTTCTGCTGAAGGATTACATGCAAAACAGCCCTTCTATTGTCCTGGTATTTGCAGCTTTATCAGTACACCGCAAACATGAGCAGACAAACTGATTTAGGCATGTCTGGTTTACAATCCAAGAAGAGATATCAAAATCTACATGGAAACTAAAATACATACAATGCGTCTTTAAAAGACAACGAACCCCTCACTCTTTTAGAAGTAAAAAATAGTGACTGCCTACTTAGGGAGTTTAGGGAAAAGTGACTTACCTAGCATTTAATTGTCCTCTCTTCCTTAAAATGAATTCCCACAATTAAGGTGAATCCTTTGTAGCACTACACACAAAAGCTCTGAGAAAACGAATCAGTGTTTCATTTACTTTTTACAAATACTGTTAAACAGGAAATGTCTGGCAAAAAAGCTGGAGGTGTCAGACTGCAGGGGGCAGAGACATTAGGTGTGATCTCTGCCTGAGCACACCTGACACTCGTCCATGAGCTCTTGTGGCACAGATATGCAACAATTCCGGTAAAGTAAATGTAAGAGTGGCACCTTCCTTCTACCCAGTCACAATTCAGACCAACTTGCCCAGAGTGATTTTTGTACTCAGACACTCATTTTGCATAAAGACACAGGAAAATAAATCAAGTTCTTTCCCTCCTTTATTACTAAACTTTAATTTACATAGACTGGAAATAAGATGCATGTGTAAAGAATTTAAATCTGGTGATCAGACAACTTTTTAAGTAAGGTAGGCCAGCTTGGGCAAATCCAGAAGGATACAACTTCTGCAAATTTGACTAGACGCTAAAATGGGCCAAATGTCCTCCTCTAACAAAATAAAAAATGTATCCCTGGTAGATGAGTGTGGTTTCAAACAAAGACATGGCCACAATGAGTCTATAAAAGCATACACAATGCACAGAAATTATTCATGCCGACTGTATAGCAAACCCCTAGGAAACCAAGAACTAACAGGAAAACAGTCTACAGCACGCTATGCAAAGTTAACAACCAGTAAGAAGGTTTGAAAGTAATAGCATAATATTCTCATTAGCCTCTGGAAATTTCATCTGCCTTCCAAAGAGCTTAGTTAAAGTGTGGTGAAAGAGCAGAAACAAAAAAAAAAAAATCTTAGTCTTGCTGCCATAGAGCACACAGCAGCCAGTGCCGTGGTACTGATGTTATCTAGACTTCACCAGGAAGCCCAGAGTTCCAAACGGTACAGATAGTAAATAAAGCAATCAAAAGTAAACTTTCTTCTTAAACTTCCCTTTTCATATAGTGCACACGGTGAATATTGATAGCTTTTTCCTGATTTGGATATGCTTAGGATAATTAATTTTATCTTTAATGAAAAATTCTAGTCAAAAGAAAAAAAAAGGTCCTTAAGCATCAGAATCTTGAAATATTTGATAAAAAGGGAACCGTTTTAAAGGACAATTTAACAGGTTTCACAGAAATTGTTTTGAGAACGGCCATTCACGAATACCACTTAAAGATATGTAACAAATCTAAACTCCACAAAAATTAAAACAGGATCTAGAAAATAAAGGTGATCTGCAATGTGAGGGAATTTTATGATGTTTTGAAAACCTAAATCAATCTAGCATTGCAAGACAATCAAGACTTGCACATCATTCCACATATTATTACCTGCTGCATGAAGTACTATATTGAAAGTAGTATTTTGCTTTAGTATATACTGAAGAGGATATAACTTGTAAACCTCACGTAATGAAGCAGAAGACAAACGTGCTGTAGTGTGCTTTCATGTTGTGGCATCAAGCAATTAAATTTGAAGGCCTGAGTTTCAACCAATATTGGTCTTTCAAATTTACAGCATATTATAATTTATTATGGATCCAGCCATTCAATATTGTTGAGGTCACAGCTACCAATAAGAATACACAATTGCTGTTTCATTATTACCTCTACGCAATAGCAGTGCCACCAGCTTTACATTGTTTCACGAACCTTTAAATTAAAGTGTACATTTGCTTATAAAAAGCCATACATTTGAGAGCTAATGCACGTCAAAACTATTATAGGCAAACATTCAAAATGACTTCACATCTTGAAGGAGAATGCCTTTGACTAAAATAAAAGACAAATGGTCCCATGGAACAGAGAAATAAATGATGCTATCAAAAGCTTGGCAGAGTTTTGGACTTTGAATGGAAGCAGCCAATGGAGCCCTTCCAAAAGTTCCTAATATACTCAGGAAAAATAAAATCTTTTATGTGAAGAAAAATGAAATCTTTATTCCACATTTTATCAAAACCACACAGGAGCCAAAATATATTTTGTATGTCAATGTTAAAATATTTAGTGGTTTTCAATGTACATGATCTTGGACAACTACACAGTATATCCCTTAATCTATTAAAGCTATGCAACAATGGTAACAGGAATCAAAAGACACATCTGTAACAAAGACACAATAAAGAGGCTCATAAGAACATCGCTCAATGCAACTGCGAAATCAACCCTCAGGCATACTTGAAAAAAAGTGTAAATCATTTATAATTAATTGTAAACATTTATAAATCTAGAAATAAAAGCATTTTGACCACACAAATAACACTTTACATATTTTAATAAGGCACACATTTTTCTACTTGATTACAATCGACTGAAGTCCTAAAAAAAAAAAATCAGAAATGCTTCAGAGCATCCTACATATAAACTTTGCTCATGGAAGAAGGTACAACCTTTGTGCTTTTACCCTTTCAACCCTATGTTGTTGAAAGGTTTTATCCTTGTTCCTTCTTAAAGAAAAATAAACACTTTTGTTTATTTCTATTGTTCCAAATCAGAGGGGTGTTGAACTGGATCCTCCGATTTTCAGCTCCCGAGCCCAGAGACCAGCACATGGAACAATGAATGCTCATTTTCCTGCCATGTCCTAACAGACAGAGCCAGAGAAGCACAGCTCTAAAGGATGAAAATGAACTTTTAAAAAAAATTCCATTGTTTTTAGCAGAAGCGGTCTTCAAATGAGGAATGCCTTAGGGAGCTGGACCCCAGTTCAAAAATAGTTGGGCAACACTGCTCTCTGCTTACTTACAATATAGATAGTTATGGTATAATGTGGTCCTCTTCTGCAAAAACATTCAAAATAATACCTGGGGTTTAAGTTGTAAAAAAAAAAATGGTGATACCACTGATACCAACTTAATTTAATCAAGTACAAGAACACATGTCCTTTAGTGGGATCTTCAATGCACTACAGTAAACGTCTTGAACTAACCATTACTAAGGCTAGCTTTTAAACATGACACTTGGTGGTCAACATGTTTAACCTCTACCATCCAGTTCAAGTAACAGCTAAAAGCCAGCAACCCAGGGCAGCCTGGATCAACTGCTGTGACACCTATTGACCGTGGCTGGAAAATGGCTTCTTATTCCTCTTTTCCTCCCTCCCCCCAAAACATGAAGAAATACAAGAGAGAAAGCAAGAAATCCTTTTAGCAAGTTTAAGATTGCCAACAGTGAGCAAAAGTATTTAATATACTGTTCTAAATCTAATTCAACAAATTCATGTTAAATTATATTTTTAACACCTTGTGGAGACTTCAAAGTTAAAATTAGCAAACTGCATTTAAAGACATTCATTCTTTTTCATGAAAAGGATCAAGGCCAAGCCTCAAAGTGAAAACAGACCAGAAATTATCTTTTAAGAACCAACCTAATGCATAAATCCCTACCTTTTGTCATTCAAAATCTCATGTAGATAGCAAAAAAAACACCACTAAAATCCAAAAGCCCTGTTGTCCAGATACTGGTGAGATGATGCAGAGCTATTTACTGTATGACATCAACTGAACATGACTGGCTTACTCATTACTCAAGTTGGCCAAGCTATCGACTGATTGGATCACAATCGTGGTTTGACAAGCGTCTGTGAGCTTGCAGTCAGTCCTCCATGCAGTGCTAACTCTGCTGTAGACACTTAAAGCTTATAATGCAGTAGGAGGCAGGTAGCTTGAATGAAATGTCTGTCCATTTCCTTTGCTCATACAAGAATGGCGTCCGAGTTGCCTAAAGCCACAAATGCAGGCTAACTCAGCGCCAAACATGAACTTAGCTTTTGTGTAAGGTGCAATGATTTGTAAGATGATCGGGAATTTTCAATGTGAAATGCCCAGTTCTTCCTTTTATCCTTCACGGTGTTGCACTGAACAGCATCATTTTATGCAGAATCCAGGGTGTAATGTCGCTCCAAAATAAGCAGAGCACCAAGTAGCATTTGGTCTGTTGATCTCAAAAACACATCACACTGAAACTCTAAGCCACCCCTCTTGCCAGCACCAAGGCACATCCACTTTCGTTGCTAAAGAACCATTTAAGTACTCAGCTCTGCCAAATTAAACTTCATTTTCACAACCTTAAGCAATGTTTACACAAAATGGAATGAGCAAACTTTCTTAGACAAAATGGATCACTAACTGAAAAAGGTTATGTTAGTATTCACTTCATGACATTAGTTTTAACACTGACCCTTATGTAAATAGCTTTGCAAGAAAAAGAAATCCATCTCTAATTAAAATGGCTTTCAAGTACCAGAGTACCAATACATGTCCAGTAATTATCCACATTTTTCTGTTCATTCAACAAATGTCAGTAAAGGTAGCAGCCTTGGCTTTGTATTGTTACTGCAAACCATTACTTGGAACTCAATAAATATATCTAAACTACATACTGAGCATCAAAATGAGAACCACAAAGATGCTAATTTTGCTGATAACGGTGTTGGAGGTGCAGGAAATTTATCTAGACAAGCATAAATTTTAAGATGCATGCGAGCAAGACGTTGTCTCAGCTCATCCCATAAATTTTCCAATGGGGGTTGGAGTAGTGCAAGTAAGACACTCACAGGCTTACAGTAGAGTTTTTATCTCGCATGAAAGCTGCCACCACACAAGCAGCATGGGGACAGGTGACCTGTCCACCTAACGCGGTCATGTCATTAGAAGCCAGCAGGAAAACAAGCAAATGAGGTCCCAACACCGACTGTGGCAAATTGCACACAGCACAATTGGAGTGCTTTAACAACTAGACACTCCAGACCATCACACCTGGACCTCCCCATCAATTGGTCTGTTACACTTCACCTGTGCATTGCTCTGCACATTTGTAAAACACTTGCTGAAGTCCGTCTGGATGATCTACACAGAACCTTGAATTAGCTGTAATGATTTAGGGTTTATGCAATAAAGTCACCTGAGTACATTACAGATGACCATGATACCAAAATATCTAAAATCGTTATACTGCATTTCTATAAACATGCCCAAGTTGTTTCTCTTTAATGCTCAATACACTAAAAATAGTTGGAAACTTCGGGTAGTCACTGACATCTCCTCACTTTAAATAACGGTAAGTAACACCAACAGGTACCGAAGGTTCAGCACTGACAAAGACATCTCTTGCCAACAGCACCACATGCAGGGTGGAGGTTGCAGGGTCTGGTTACCCCGAGACCCAAGAGTCCTGGCAACCAAAATGCACTCGGAGTCAAACACCCATCATAAAGCTTGGCCTGCCCTCAGGCAAGCGTCTTTACCAAACCTAGGCGGGCAAAAATTGAAAAGCTCCTTAGCGCTTCATTTTGAAGTTCAAAGCAGACTGCAGGAACTCTAGGCTATAATCCTGGCTATAAAGCAGTAAAGCATCTCCATCAAAAAGAACTAAATGGCTAAATCCAGTTTCAGATGTTTTAGCTCTGTCTATGTGCCTTTGATCAACAGGCTCATATAGCAAATTCTGGACCTTAATTTTGAAGTCAAACATCTTAAAGTCTTGAACCTACAGCTCCCTTTTCACATGCAACACCCCATTTAAGCCAATTCCACAAAAGACTCTTTCACTGGTTTCAAACTCTGCTGTTGTATTTCCTATCCTGGAGGTTTTATCTACTTGGTTTCCTGAAATTCAGATAAAGCCACTGCCTGTGACGCAGATATTAACATCTGCCCTTCCTTTCCCATGTGCCGGACTACTTTAGACCTTAACAATTGATCACTCCCCAATAAAACAGGGTCTTTATTCTTGAGTAATTCAAAAACTTGAAAACCAATTTATGCTTTACTCACCCCACAACATTATTACCCCCACATTTAGAATTTTTATACCTAATAATTTGCACTATGTTCTGTCTCATGATAAAAGAAAAATGCATCTACCCCACACACACACTTTCACAGACTGAATAAGAAGCAACAGATCTAGTATATCATAATATTTCAGTAAGTCTAAGCAAAGGTTACTTTAATGTGACATCTTTGGTATAAGATTGTGAAATCTACGACAGCAACAAAAATACTGAACACTTACATTAAAAAATTAATTTAACTTCTTAACCCAAGCACAAAGCAATAAAACAGAAGACGGATAAAGACCTCATGAAAATTGTATTAAAGACTGTCTCTGGTGCAGACACTGGTAATGGGAATGTGTGGAGCCAGGAAGTACTGCAGATCTGTGTTCCTCCACAGACAGCTGACTCCAGTGTCATTTAAGTATGTCTTTTACTGAGATCACACTATGAATCATGGGAATCAATATGAGAAACAACCAAAAACAATACTGCAGAAGAGAAACAAAAGTAAGACTCTAGCACATGAACACTATCACTTACTTCTAGTAGCGATGAAGACTGTGTTCACCAAACTCAGAACACAAGATTCCTTACATGACGCTATGTTTCAGCTAAACAAGGCTAGTGCTTATTAAGGGCTCGTAGATTTAGACTAAAAATAACATGCTGACAAGAAAAAACAAGAGTGAAATGGGCAAAGCGGATTTAATTGCCATCTTTCCTCCTTTAGTTAATAACTGCATGATTCCCTGGACAGCTAATTCACACCCCGAAAACTAAAAGACAAAACTTACTCCCAGCTCGGTTTGCATATCAGCGCACACGTTAAATACGAGCTTCAGGACTGATGTATCCTTAAAAGAGATTGCCCCCTTAACAGACCCGTGGCCAAGTCTTCCTGAACGAACGCACTCCCCCCTCCCCCTCCACGCACCCCACCCCCGTAGTTTAAGTGAAACACCTACCCGTCTGAGCCACAGACTCCTGCTCAGACTTGAAGCCCACAGTCTCGGTACATGGCGCAGTCTGTTGTTAATGACAGTCTGTAACCCGATCCTCCCTTAGGGTGCTTTGAGTAAGCACTTCCCTCTCCCTATGCTTTCCCATTGTTCCGCCCTGTAGTGCCAGCTGTTTCTGACAGCCAAATTGCTGTGCACTGAGAAATGAGTGCTGTCAGAAGAGGATTTTTCCTTTCCTCCCCCCCCTTAGAATGCAATAGCCTCCGTGGATGAATTATGCACTTTGGAGTCCTGGAGTAAAGAGAGCAGCTGCACAATGGAAATGCAGCAAAACTGCTAGATATCATATGAAAATACATATTTTTATATGCAAAAAGGAAACAGTCAGCACTTTCCACTCCGCAGCACTCATATTGTTCTTAGGTGGTGGCAAATAGACCCCCACAAGCATGAGAAACAGAACACTTGAAGTGTTAATACAAACTGAAAAAAAAAACACAGGCTATGCCAACTTTTCTGAAGTATGTGAAACCCTGTATTCTATTATGAAGTTAAGGCAACAACATTCAGAAAAAAATACCTTCAGATGAGTAAGCATGTTGTATTTGCAGGCTCAGGCTTCTGTTGTTCACAGAAGCTACAAACAGGCAGCAGAGAAAAATGGTTGAGGGACTGATTTGGCAACTTTCAGAAATGGCACATGCAAACGTGCCCTGGTCTTCCAGAGATTGTAAGCAAAACAAATCAATAATGTCTGTAGGTAAAGAGTAAAAACATTTGGACTGTGGAGCCTTCTTTAGCTGTCTGCTTCAGTAAGTATTGAGATTTTTTTTGCAATGATAATTATTCCAAAAATGCCTAAATATTCAGCTTTCAAACAGAATCACGATGTTTAGAGAATATCTCAGGCCTCATTTGTAGGATTACACTAGAAATAACCAACCCTTGGCATCTACATCCCATGCTTTTATAAGACTCTGAAGCTTCTAACAAGCACAGAAGTGGCGTTTACGTGCTCAATTAACCCACGGGCTGCAGAACACTTTGAACTAAAGATTAACTGCAGTAATCAGCTGCAATATCTTGGAATCCAGGTGCCAAGATAGACTTTTACAATGAAAGAAGTTGGTATTTTTGTGAAAGTATGCAATTTCTTCACACTTTTCCTAAATAGTTCAGTCACTCACACCGATTTCAACAATGTAAATATCTCTTGATTTCATCAATGCAAAAGCATTAAGGCTTATAAGACGCGCTAACAGATGCACAAGTTTGAAGGAACACCTGTCTGCAGTGACCCCCTACTACGGCCAATACTTTACAGGGTGACCCTTTGCCTTATGCTAAGGCACTAAGTTTCCAACAGTTTTCAAACAAAATGAGCAAGGCTGTCCAAAGTGAGCTTACTGGGATGATTTAGCAGGTATATTAATGTTACAGTGGCGACACTTGCACTTGCCAGGACTATTATATGCAAAGATCTGTATGGACAATAGATTATTACAAACACCCCACTCCTTCAGTAGCTCTGTTCTTGGGTGTCCTGCATGTGTCTGTGGACCACTGTCCCATGAGGAGGCTGACCTTTTGACTCAGATACTGGGAGGTACAAGACTGACAAATATATTTCCTAAAGTAGGGTCACATCCCGACATTCTTTTACTACCAACACATTTCATTTCGCTCCAGTCATCATGCAGGGCACTGCAAATAAGGTTGTGCTTAAACCATTACTATGCCAGCTGATAATACCTCATTTAGATAGAGCTGCTAATGTGTCTGGTGTAACGCACGTCCTGCATATGAAGATACAATACATTATTACTTGAAATCTGCACCTTTTGGTTTTCATGCGACATTAAAAGCACTGGGGTTCTGGGATCCCATCTGCGAGAAATTTAAATGTTCTCCCCATTCACATGCATCTCCTCCAGCTGCTTCAGTTTCCTCCCAGTCTAAAGACTGGTACTGATAGGTAAACTGGCTTCGGGGAAAATTGGCCCTGGTGTGACTGCATGTGTCTGTATCCATGTCTGCCCTGTGACAGACCAGTATCCTGTTGTTGCTTGATGGGACACGTTCCAAGCTCCCCATAACGTCGTAGCAGACAAAGTGGGTTAGAAAGTAAATGGATGGATGGATTAGCTTGAATAAAGGGGGAAATCAAAGAGATCAAAACTCAAGGGTACCCCAACCCACATATTCCATGCTAACCTAATTGTAGCGAAAATGACAGAAGTCAGAATATTGATTTCCCCTAAATAAAAATGCCTCCTTTTGGTTTACAAGCTCAGAACAAAAACAGAGTAGTACCATAAAGCTGAAAATGTCTTCCCCTTCTACAGGAAAACGGTATTCATGTGCATTAATTCAGGACAAGCCTTCAAATGGTGTCATACCAAGTGCCAAAGAAATGGCTCAGCTGAAAAAGCAGGTATATATTTTTCACTACAGATTGAACACATTCACAAGAATCATGTGTTGGAACTCACTTTTTCCATTTTCTTGTAACATGCAGACCTATATAGTTTGGTGCATATCACTGCATGGGAAATGCCTCATCAATTTATGTCAAATTAATTATGCTAAAAGGGGACTGGGGAGCTGCAGCTTGTGCGAAATGTCTGGCACAATCATACTCAAGCAATGGCTCCTCCAGTCTGATCCATTACAGAAGTTTGTCAAGAACAACTTTAAATGTTTAACTGAGGATGAGCCTTTAAAGATCTCTTCACATCAATGTATTATGAAGGAGTGGCATGGATAATGGGGCCACAGGCTGAGACAAAGGTTAAACAATTACATTATTGGCTTATTGACATTCTGAAAGCATGACTTGATCCAACTCAACAGCTACAAAAAGACTTTAAGCGGAAACAGAAGCATAAAAATATTAATGCACAGTTCAAATAACCTGATCTTTAAAGGGTCTATGTAAAATAATGTATTTTAAAAAGTTTACAGGGTGATACACAACACTTTCCTTTCTTTCTGTCATTCCTAAATTTAGAGAATTTCCATACTGTTAGAATACGCTTCCATTTCCGAGAGTAAAAAGTGGCGTAGCTGGTCTCCTGTATTCCACATATAAGGTTATACAGCACTAAACATTGCAGGAGAATTAGAGAAAGCAGTTTCATATCTCAGACACTACCAGCAAGCAGTCAATGAAATCATTTCTGTAACTAGCAAATTAACATTTGCAGAAATATCTTGATATGAACACTGGAAACAAATTCAGAATTAAAAATGAGCCTTTAAAAAAAAATATAACTCCCATCTTAATCAACTGCTAAATTCTCATTCATAAAAGCATTTTTAGTTCCTGGTGAACTATTCAATTAAAGTTTACCTTCATGGGTAAGCCTATAAGAAAGCTCCACTTTGAGTGTCTCAGGCAGGATAAAGTTTTCAGAAAAAAAAAATGAATGAGAATCTTCACATGAATAGGCCTAATCCAAATGCTCACTGCACACTTTATTGGCAAAGGATTACCAAACAATTTGGGAAACAAAATCTAAGACTAACCTACGCTTCAAGCTGATGTAGTTTCTTTTTTTAACCAAGTTTAAATTTTCAGTGGCAATTATGACATTTGGAAAAGCAACTTCAGGTCTGTCACTGATCTGTAAAGTGCAATGTTCAGGACCAGAATTACCTCTTTTGGGCTTTCAGCTCAATTTGGAAAACATATTGATAGGGAGAGATATTCTTGGATTCTCTACATCTCCAGAGAACAGGCTACCATGTGATTAAACCAAGTAAAAAGAACACGGACAACTTTCAAAAAACATTTACATTGAAAGAAAGACTCAAAGGATCATGTGTTTTACTTATCCCACTGACCTTGCCCTTCCAAACATAAATTTTGAAGATATCATCTTTTCTATGAATGGAACCATTAACAAAAGATTTTGCAAGCACAACAAATAGTGCTTTTTTTTTTTTTTAAAGCGGCGTCTCACTGATCGGAGTGACTTTACTCATACAAACTTAATCTCCGATCGAAATTTTAAAAAAAAATCAAGCAACCCGGTAAGAGAATTCTGGCTGCACTCTGAGGCTACACCAAAATGCAAAGCCATTCCTTTCTCTGACTTATCAGAAGACTCCAGGATGTAGATCTATACAACTGGCGTCCACAAAGACCCCTTATGACCTCATTTCACAGAGAATCCAGACATTAGTATGCCCTGCAACTTCTAAAGCATGAACTGTATCCAAAATACTCTTTGATAAGGCACTGTTTGGTGTATTACTACTCCATTTCAGGAGAAGTAAGCTTTCACAACAGTAACACAATTTACTGGTTAATTAAATGTTTTGAAAAACTATTGGTGAATATTAGATCAGTGATCAGCACACAGTTATTTGTGAACATTTGTCTTGTGGATAGGCCTTTGGGAGTTACATTTTCCATTCAAAGAAAAGTGCTCAAATGAGAAAATTTAGAATACTAAACTTTCTGTTGGCATTTTAGACGAATCTTCATATTAGCAGCACAAGATGAATTAAAAAAAATGTAAAAAGACACCTTTCATTAACAACAAAAGGCAACTACTGTATATGACAACTTGAATAAACAAACCAAAGAAAACTAACATTAGATAAGTGAATTTGATTTTGTAGACGTTTAAATGAGTAAAAATAAAAAGACTATTCTCGAAGGATCATTCTGAGAGGTACTTATAGCATTATGATCTTGTATAGTCTGGATACAAAAAAAAACCAAAGAATATTATCATCTTCTCACACAGAAGATATAAAACCCAGATCTGAAGTTTTGTTAAGGGTACCTGTGCTGACCTGTCAAAAGATTTCACTGACAAGTGTCACCACACTACATCAGCACACTAGATTAACATACTTTTCCAGGTATTTTGTCAAAGACAGAAAATAGATGCCTCTATCATTAAAGAAAGCATTAAACATTTGGTTCATGTCTTTCATTTTACCTTTCAGAATGGAATTAACATCTGCTTCTTCTGCAGCTTGTACACTCAAACTGCCCATCACTTTAATCTCTTTATCATAACCCTGTTTGTATACATAGTAATGACCAACCCCATTCCATGTGACCAAGCCCTTCTGATAGTTGTAACGAATAAACTTAAAAACTCTTTTTCAGTGTTTTTTTTTTTTAGTAAGTCATACACTATTGGTCTGTATTTGTCAAGATTACGACATTTACTGGATGTGCATGAAAAAGTCAACTTTTGCAAAGCTAGCATTTACTGCCGCCCAAAAAAAAGATGATTTGTTAACATAGCCCTAAGTGTTTTCATAACGTACATTTTAATATTGACTCATATAGCACGAACAATGAATTAACAGACTGGTATAAGCTTTTTCTGACATAATGTCTGGCATCAAACTGATAAGCTCCGTTATGTGGAGTTGTTGATCTTGTTCCAGATTACTTTTTCGACACCCCTAGACTCCAGCTCTAACTCGGATAAGCACTATAGGTTCCTGATATGTCCTACATTTCCATTCATGACAGTGCTGGAAAACACAACTAGTGAAAACAGGGGTACTGCACTTCTTTGTAAAGCTCCCCTTTGCCACTCCATACAAAATGTTGGTTTTGGTGACATCTCCTTATCTAGAATATTCATACTGTAGTCATACTGTGTATAATTTAGTCACAGACCCATTTAGAACTACTGTAAAAGCTAAAATATTGAATTCTCTATCCCTTATAATATTTAGGTATTGCACAGTGAATAAGTGGATTAAACAATTCCAACATTAAATGACAGCAGTATAAACATTTAATAATTAAAATGGGAATTTTAACAAAAGGAAACTAACCACACAGTTTTTGGAAACGGCGTATAAAAGCAGGCAAAACATTTAGTTTCTACAAACAGATGTTTATCCTGAGTGGGGGATATCACTGCAGTCAGTGTAGATATGGTGAACCGTAACAAGCTCTGTCAGGACATAAGAACTACACTTCTTTCCAAATCATTCAAAAACCTAAACTGTTCTTGGGCTTAGCACGAATAGTTATAGAATATCCGTTTACAATGTTACAAATTGTTATCGTTTCACTTCATATACAAGTTCGTTAAATGTTAATTCATTTCCAAAATGTTTTGTTCTTAAAATCATATTGCCCATTTTTAATGGTATTTATTAAAAGTACTTTAAATACTGGGATTTTGTTATTTATTCTAAGCCTTTTTTATTTTAACAGCATGAACTGGTTATCGAGTGTTTGATTTGGCCTAAATAATCACGGCTGAAGCGACAATATATGGTAGAAATTAAAATTCTGAAAGTTGAATCACGCAGACCTTACTGCAAACACATGCGCGAAAACGTTGATGTGGGTGGAGGAGTAAAAGAAAGAAGAAAAAAACGAACAACTGCAAGTACGGAGAAAAACGCAATTAAAAAAAAGCCAAACGTACTTAGAATCATAAGGTTGCTCCAGTTTTTTTACCATATGTTATAGTGTTCATCTACAAATGAAACCAGACACCTTAATTAAACTAAGTTGCCTCCGGGGTTCTTCCCTGTGCTTTTCAAAGCTTTTCATTAGCGGTTTTTGTCCGAGTTGGGGAATGTTGGATACACCGCCTATTGTAATGTTTAATGCTGAAAATGGTGAGATCTGCAACCAACACAGTTGAGCTTAAGCCATGTTGTGAACGGCGTCTACATGACAAAAGCCACTCTAACCAAGTGCCAATTGCCTGTACTTTAGCACCGTGGGGAGTTCAGATGGAGAGGACAAACACTCCCAAAAACACGACGTGCACGAAATGAAGCAGCCATGTCTAACGAAAAAGTAATTCTCGTAATTTAACGATTTACAACAGACTAGTGAAAAAGGAGGTCACTAAACTGATATCAGACCGGTGGCCAATTTGAGTTCTTACAATTACCGGCTAATGTTTTCCACCACCACGTTTGCCCAGACCAGAACTTAACAACTGGGCGTTTATAAACACAGAAGATGTTTTTAAGATTCTATTTCACACTATGTAATCCAGTGCTAACGCCAACAAAAGCTAGTTAAAAAAAAAACAAATAAATAAGCAGGCTACCTAATGATGTACATTCACAAAGTCGATCAGCCCTGTTTATATGGCAAAGCGTGTGACAAAACAATAAGCAAATAAGCTACTATTCCCCACTTCAAACACTGAAAAGCTTCAAACTTCAAGCAACCAAAAACTTACCTTTATCCCGAAAAAAAAGACGTGCTTTCAAGACAGGAGGTCAAAATTAGTTCTTTCGGAGCACCGTGGAGCTATTTAGCCATTGGTCTGGAATCAGGGGTGCTGCTGCAGCTTTTTTCCGTTGTCTTTCCGAAAAGCGAGCTACCCAGCTCTAGTATCAACATCGCCGTTGTGCTGCTAGTTCACCCACGGACTTCTACAACTTCAGGCCACACGACTTCATCACCCGAGCAACTGCCGCCGTCCCTCTGCCCCGTCAACTTCATCGATGTTAAAAGAGTAACCGAAAAACTTTCCCCCCGAACTGGGCGAGCAAGGATCTTCCCGGAGGAGGAAGTCGCCCTGAAACTCTGTCTACTGAGTGTAATTAGAAGACCATTACCACATCATTTCCTTTCTACCCTTTCTGACTGCAGACACCTGGGGAGACAGGCGATGTCCGATACGCCGGATTGAAAATCGAACTGTTAAGCAACGCAGGGGACAAATTTCGTAATTATAATCAGGCTCCCAAACGAGTGCAGTCGGTGTCAAATATTTGCACAACGTTTGTCAAACAGGACAGGAGTCTGGATTAGGTTTTGGCATTCTTACTCCATCTGCTGACCGACTGTTTCAATTTTTGTTTTCAAGGAGGTTCGAAAAATCTTGTGTGTGCGTTTCTGAAGGCAATTTCCATTTTCGGCCAATGATTCTACTGCCACTGCCACAAAATCTGATTTGCAAATTATTGTATTAATTATTATATTGATCTTCTACCTCTACGTAGCTAGAATAGTTCGATTTGCTTGGTAGACACATTTTAATGCATTGTAGCTCAAAATCTATTCATACACGTTGAAAACTAAACGGTATAGCCTACAACTGATTGCTCTCTCGGCTTGAGGCACCAAATTCCTTTTATCATTCATATCAGATTGCTTCAATAAAGATATGTACTTAAAAAGTAATTAAACCACATTTTAGTGTTTCTGGTGAGCAATGATGTCTAGGATTCATCTTACGGATAATACAATATGCGTGGGTTCTGCCACTTAGCATGTGTAGACAAGTCTCGAAAAGTGTCTAATTAAAAAAAAAGATTACAGCACTAGCTGTGTGTGTGTGTACTTCTGTGTAATGAGAGAAGGAGGTTTTTAAAAAAATCTTTTTTAGACTTGAAATTAGTGAGAGACAGTCTCTGCCCATCGTGCTCGTGTGACTCTATCTCTGAACACCCCCAAATTAGTGAGAGACAATCCAGAGAAGCCAATCAAGAAAGCGCAATACACTGGACTCAAATCCACTTGGACTCCACACAGAGAGCCGCCCCAGGACCCCAGGAGTGTGAGACAACATTGTTAACCGCTTTACCTGAATAAAAAACTAAAGAAAACATCTGATGGATTTCTGCGTTATACTTAGCACCGGTATAGAAAGTAATTTCGCTCAATGATTGTACAGCTAATTGTAAATTGTCTGCCCTGAATATTAATTAGCCTTCCCACATTAATGGGTCTGTAAAACAGCTGTAAACACTCCCAGAATATTTGAGGTCATTGTAACAAATGATTATGACTCGTAAAACGGTAGTAACACTGAAGCAGATTAAGACATGTCTGAAGATTATGATTTTGTCTAAAACGTTGATTTACAACTAATTGAAAGCTAATGGATTTATTACAGCGATGTTCTTAATGTACCTAGGTACAAACAAATGTAACAAACCAGAAGAGTTCAGGTTTTGAAAAGGAGAACTTGTTGTGATAATGGATTTTGCAATGGGTAGACTAATTGCATAATTGTTGAAAGAAAGAAAATGGATATAAAACATGCTTGCTTTTACATGTGTAGAAATTACAGGATGAACTTCGGAGGAATCTGTGCCAAGTATAATGTTGTTATGGTTGTTTTCCCCGTCTACCAATAACACATTAGGGAGGAAAGTGAACGGTTTGTATAGTTATAGTAGTAATAATAATAATTGCTTACACTTATATAGCGCTTTTCAAGACACTCTACTCTAGCGCTTTACAGGTAATGGGGACTCCCTTCCACCACCACCAATTACCAATGTGCGTCATCCACCTGGATAATGCGACGGCAGCCATAATGCGCCAGAACGCTCACCGCACATCAGCTATCAGTGGGGAGGAGAGCAGAGTAATGTAGCCAATTCATAGATGGGGATTATTAGGAGGCCATGATTGGTAAAGGCCAATGGGAAATTTGGTCAGGAAGTAGGGGTTACACCCTGACTCTTTTCGAGAAACGCCCTGGGATTTTTAATGACCACAGAGTCAGGACCTCGGTTTTACGTCTCATCGGAAGGACGGCGCCTGTTTACAGTATAGTGTCCCCGTCACTATACTGGGGCATTAGGACCCGCATGGACCGCAGGGTGAGCGCCCCCTGCTGGCCCCACTAACACCTCTTCCAGCAGCAACCTTAGTTTTTCCCAGGAGGTCTCCCAATCCAGGTACTGACCAGGCTCACACCTGCTTAGCTTCAGTGGGTTGCCAGTTGTGAGTTGCAGGGTGATATGGCTGCTGGCATGTATTGTAGTGAATCGTGTATCAGATCTTTGTACTATTATTCAATGAGCTGTGTATAGAGACGTTGAATATACTATTCTCCACATTTTCCATGTTTTACATTAAAAATAGACCGTTAATGGAGTTTGTAAAGATCAATCAAGTGTAACCACGTCCAGGACTAAGAAAATGTGACACTACTTTGCACGAAGATAAGCAGATGCGTGGAATAAACATATTGTGGATGCTGAATGAGTGAAATTATTCCGGAAGTCGAGACAGACGTCATGTGCGCACAACTAAAAAAAAAAACTAAACCAAAATAAATCACTGACAAAAATATTAAATATTTTAAATTATTCATTTTGACTAGTTGTGTGTAACACGCTAGCTACCATGCAGTTTTCTGTCCAAAAAGAGTCATTCAAAATGCATTGAAGCTACTGAACTCCTAGCCCATAGGCTCACACTAAATCAACAGTTTACCAGTAGTCGTTATAAAATTTAAACTTAAATATCACTCTAATATCACGGAACATATACAATTACATTATCACTTTGAATGGTCAACAATGTGTTAAAGAATTGAATTTTAGCTAGTTGTTTTTTTTTCTTCTTAAAGTCTTCGGAAACCCTAGGCGTTTTTGGAGAACTAGACGGTTTTAAAAAAAAAGTTTTACTGAGTTAAGGTTTTTGGAAAGGTACTATATAATGCAACAACTGCATTACTGTCTTGATTCTGAGTTTTTATTTGGAATTCAAAAACATACACTTACATGTCGATATTGTAACGCAAGACAAAAGAAACAAAAACAGTTTATTGACGTCAAAGTTTCACAGCATTTGATGAACATTTTTGATGATCCCTGTCTACTGCCTTAACCTAAGGACATGCACTCCACACCCGCGTAACATGGCCGCCTAGCGGAAATGACCCCGAGAAGAGTTCACGAGCTAGGGCGCTCTATATTTCTATGAATATCTGTGCCACCGCAAACCGTCGGAGGCGAACTAACTGCTGAAAAAAACGATGGTTGCTTTCCTGGCCTCGTTTCCATGGTTACCAGAAACGGCCGGTACTTCCTCCTAGAACCCAGCAGTAAACACAGAACTACGAATCGGTGCAGCATTTACAAGCAGGTGAGAGTTCTGGTTGTGTGGTCACATCTTTTTTGGGGGGTTATTATCTTTTAAATGCACGATTTAAGTTTAAATTTAATGTAAAACGTAACAATGCAGACGGGGTTATCTTATTTTTGAAAGCACATTCGTTTTTTAACCGCCTAGCGTTGGCCTATATCCTCATTGATTTCCGAAGAAAACAGTCCTCGGTAATTAAGCCCATTTATCCATTAAAAAAAAAAAACAGCTTAAAAAAAGAGTATAGTTTTATGGTCTTAATATGGTAGTTTAAATCTGCGCTTGAAATATTGACAGGTTTATTTTATTGTACTAGTATCAACACCACAGGGCCTCAGAAATGAGCAGCACAACAGGAGACGAAAAACAAGGTAAGTGCTATCAAATACCTTACTGTAGTAAGATCTTATATTAGGAACAAGTAATAGGTTTATTACATGCTGAAAAGAGAAGAAAGAAAACAACGTTTCGGCTGTGGAGACATCTTCGGGTGTGAGGGTCTTATATTAGTTTAAAATGGAAATGGGTAATAATGTTAAACGAGTTAGTAGGTCGATTTCGTGGCTTTGATGAGATTGAGCTATAAAGTGATTACTACCGCTGTGATAATTAGAAGGCAAACATCAGTTTTCCGACTGAAGTAAATTACTTTGTAAAGTCTCGCTTTATGTATAGCCAGACAATTGTTAAATTTTGTGAGAATTTGGAGAATTGAGTAATATATCCAATACTCAATAAAACGTCCATCCCTAAATAAGCTCTTTCTTTCCTCAAAGTCAAATCTAAAATTAATTTCAATATTCCCGAATGTACTGTACTAAATAAAGCACAAATGTGTTTTTCCATTGTCCTCATTTTTTCAGGGATCCAACTAGATATGTTTACAAGCAGTAACAATGGTGCTGTGGGGCACACATCGCAGATTCCTGGACTGGGAAATTATGTTGACGGTGGTCCTGAAAAAAAAACCCACGGACGTCGGACTGGCATTCTTGAATCCGATTCTGATTATGTAAAACTGGCAAAACAAGGCGGGCAGAAAGGTGCTGTGTTCTTTTGTGTTTGCGTTGATGTAATATGTTGGAAACTCTTTACTGGAAAAATTGGCATTACTATAACATTAGTTAAGTTGTTCTATATCAAAAATACGTTTGAAACATAAATTTGCCAGACAAAACTCTTACAAGTCATTGCATTTAAGGAAGTATTAATTTGGCATCTTATATATGAGCTGTTTTAGCCATTGAAAATTTACATAATTTACAAAAACTAGATAATAGTAATTATAATTGCTTACACTTATATATCGCTTTTCTGGACACTCCATTCAAAGCTCTTTACAGGTAATGGTGACTCCCCTCCACCACAACCAATGTGCAGCATCCACCTGGATGATGCGACGGCAGCCCTAGTGCGCCAGATCGCTCACCACACATCAGCTATTAGTAGGGAGGAGAGCAGAGCAATAAAGCCAATTCATAGATGGGGATTATTAGGAGGCCATGATTGGTAAGGGCCAATGGGACATTTGGCCAGGACACCGGGGTTACACCCCTACTCTTTTCGAGAAACGCCCAGGCCAAGGATTTTTAATGACCACAAAGAGTCAGGACCTCAGTTTTACGTCTCATCTGAAGGACAGCACCTGTTTACAGTATAGTGTCCCCGTCACTATACTGGGGCATTAGGACCCGCATGGACCGCAGGGTGAGCGCCCCCTGCTGGCCCCACTAACACCTCTTCCAGCAGCAACCTTAGTGTTTCCCAGGAGGTCTCCCATCCAGGTGCTGACCAGGCTCACAGGCATCTGTGAGCTCACAGGCTCACAGATGCCTAAATCCCACATTTTTTTAAATTTGAAAATGGTTTAACTGGGTTGCCCATTGTATGATTGCTGAGTTGTCCAAAACACTTAGTTTTTTTTCCTTTTTAATATTGAGTTATTTTTAATCTTTTCATATGGTTATTTTATTTAATATAAAATGTTGAATAAGTGAATAAAATGGAAGATCTGAAAAGTAAATTGAAATTACCTATTGGGAGGGTTCCCTTAGTCTTCAAAGACCTGTTTTGAAAAATAGTGAATATTTTCAACATTTGTAATCCAATTGAATTTAAAATGAATGGAGAATTAACAATGTAAATTCCCTTTTTTACCAAAGGTTTATTATGGCATGAGGAGAAAAATTTAGAGACAAAGTCCAAGTTGCATTACATACCTCCAGACTGGTTTTCATCAGAATCTGGACCTCAAGAAATTCAGAGGTAAGGAGCAATTTGTACACATTTTCTGAGACAAATTGTCTTAAAGATGTCATATTGTCCAATTACAGTTAAAAGGTCTGTGTCCTATCTTAAGTATTACAATTTTTAGTTTGAAATACATGTGGTTTTATGAAGTATCAAATTACAGCAACTCAATTCTCAAAGTATTTATTTCTCACCATTATTAAGAGGCTCTAAGGATACAAGATTCATAATGTGTCAAAAACAAAGGCTCAACCACAGAATAAACATACTGAGGATCAATTATTGTACTCCCCTTTTAAAAAAAAATGTATTGCATACTGTGTGGCATATATAAATATTTTCATTTGATCAGCTTATTCCTACAGAATTAATAATGGTGCCGAATATTCTTAGAAGTACATTCCTTGTGACTAAACCAACTTTAAATATTGATAAAGGACAATGTACTATCTATTTCAGGTGGGTAGCTACGTCAGCATGCGTAGGCTGCAAAGGAACAAGTAAAAGGTTTATTCCATGTTAAAAAAAGAGAAGAAAGAAAAGTTAAAACGTGAACAAATTTCATTTTATGTACTATTTTCTTGATTGATTCTTGCATTTTGAATTTGGTTTTCTTTCTTCTCTTTTCAGCATGGAATAAACCTATTATTTGTTCCAATGTACTAACTAGTTCTTTAACAATTATATGTGTTTTCTATGATGATCAAGCTTTTTATCTACATACCATTGTCAAGTGTAGTTGGATCTTGCTTGCCCTCTTGTGGTGTATAGATATGAAGAAGGCGTTTTAGGACTACAGGTATTAATGACCGATTAGTTAACCTTAATTGTAATTTCAGTCATCCTCCCGGTCTTTCCTGAAGAAAGGACGTCTAGCATATTAGCACTGGACTAGTGTTTCAGTTTTAAGATCCATGTGGTTTTTTAAAAATATATTCAGATTCTGATTAATGGGTGAAAGTGTACTGGACTTTTGACCAAGTAACTGGTTT
Source organism: Lepisosteus oculatus (assembly GCF_040954835.1). Taxonomy (NCBI): domain Eukaryota; kingdom Metazoa; phylum Chordata; class Actinopteri; order Semionotiformes; family Lepisosteidae; genus Lepisosteus; species Lepisosteus oculatus. The sequence continues at coordinate 12,635,486 of NC_090707.1, forward strand.
AATTGTTTAGCTGTGCAATCCATTGGTTCTTTTCAAGGCTTTGAGTTGAAACTTAATGCCTTGGAGGTGAACATGAGTTTGTTCCAAAGATTTTTATTTTTAATAAAATAATAGTATTAGAATCCCTGTCAACTGGAGGTGGCAATCATGAGCATAAAAACTGCAGAATGATGTTGGTAATATCCGGATGTTTTTTTCCTCTTAGTGTCTTGTACAGAGCTTTTAGATATAGGGGAAATTACTATGGTTTTCTACTTGCAGTACAACTAAAAGAACAACTCCTGATTACATGACTTCTGAAGAATTCAAGAAAAGTCCAAGTAAAGCATCATTGCATCCTCTAGATGCTCCCTTTGGAAGTGATAGTAAAACACACTGGGAGCGGGAGCCCCAGGATAAGGTGAATGCAAAATATCTAGTACATCAGTACTGTGATTGTGTACTTCACATTCTGCTGTGTTTGCTTTTTCATGTGTCATCCGTGACTTAAACCATTCAGTCAAAACCTGAACAAATTTCATTTTATATACCATTTTCTTGGTTGATTCTTGCATTTAGAATTTGGACAGAACTCATCACATCTGCGTTAAATATGTTTTTGGAACATTTTGTTTGTCTGACACAGAAGGCTGAAATGAACCATCCTGTAATCCAGTTGGAGAACCCATCTTTAACTACTGAAAATTATAAGGACGCAGGCAAATATAAGAAAGTGTAAGTATTTTGTAAGAATGTATTTATAGCCATTTTCACCAGAAGGCAAAGTACGTGACAATAACGTGTTCGTTTGTTCTTGAAATTTTCTTTACTATTTCAAAGGACAATGCATAGTACCACCATTTAAACTATATATGTAAAGACTATACATGAGTCAACATTTCAGAGGACAGCTTTGATCATTGCATTCCCTGGATATTTAAGACTTAATCAAATTGATGTTTTAAATGTAAACTATTCAAGGCAAAAAAAAAAAGAAAAAATGCAAAATCTAAGTACGATACTACTCATTGAAAACAGTTCACCTTTAAAGAATTATTTCAATTACAGGAAGTTTGATAAATCAAGTTCTTCATCAAGGCATTAAGGAGAAACACTGTCTAAAAATTGGATTTCTGATGGGACATGAGATTTCATTATGGGCCGTATCTAGTCAATAACAATTGCCAATTACAAATTCTGAACTATTCTATCTTAAAATATTTTTACAAACAACTGAAATGATTGGGCTTGGACAGTATATACTCAGAATGCACTGATTCCACACTGCATATTAAATAGCTTTCAGATGTGCACTATACAACAGCTTGCTCAATGGTGTTTATTAATCCATTGCATGCAGTATGAAAATGATTGTGAAGTGATCTATAAAATAGCATTCATTTTCTTAATCCATATTTTTTAGTTGGATACCATTTCTACTATTCGGAAGTGGTGTATAAAAGCAAGTGTTTCCTGTAGGAACCTAGACTGTCTGCAGGATTTATAGAAGTACAGACAGCCCATTAAATAAATATTTTATGTTGTCTTCTTGCATTTGAACCCCTGGGCTTGCCATCATGTGAAAAGGTGAACAAACTAGAAGCTATCCTTTTGGGACTATATTGTGTGTTTTTACTGATCACTAACAGCATGTTACTCAAAACAATAATGCAGGAGACTGGCATCTGTTTGAAAACCAAAAGGCTGTTGCTTATTTTGTGCTGTGAACTATGCTAGTTAGTCTTAAGTTAATGTGTAACCATTGCTTAAATTTAAATCCTTTATTTGAAAATTTTCTAGGTTTTTTACATTAAGAAGGACAACTTATATATCTTATATACCAAATAAAGAATACCTTTAGTCCTATTTAATTTGTAACTGTTTTGAATTGTCATCCTTGGTTTGACAAAAATACTAGATAGAGAATTAGCTTTTAATTATTTTAATTTCACCAGCTGAGGAAATGCTGGAATGTTGTATATTCTCCTTTACTACCCATAAACAGATTTTTAAGATTGGAAAATATAATTCAGATGTGTAATAAATTTAATATGAAAGATGTTTTATAATAAAGTATCAACAGAGAGTCAATGGGTAGGGGAAATTAAGGGGCTGTTTATGATAATAAATACTATGTTAGTTATAGCAGACCATAATATTTTGGTTTGGGGCTATTTGCTTTTCATATGTAATCTCAATATTTCCCCTGATTTGAGAAAAACATAGTTTTTTAAACCAGTTTTAGAAAATATGACTGTTCAAAAGAACAAAATCGAAACAAGCAAATAACTGCAAACAGTAAAATATAAAAGCGTATCTGTTTTTTTTATTTTGGCTTAAAACTCTTGGTTCGATGAAAAGACTGAGGACATGGTCACCTCTACTGTTGTTTTGTTTGGCTGCAATTTGTTTTTACCAATTTTTAAACAGAAAGTTTTATTTGCCTGCTAAGTTTTCATTTCTTTTTGCCAAAAGAGCAGTTATTAAGAAAGTTATATCAGAATTCAGATGAAGTGTAGCACTCTCCTTATGATTGTTAAAGTTAATCTTTTGCAAACGAATGAAAGGTTACAAATGAGATGAGGCCATTTGACCCATGTAGTCTGTTTGCTAATTTTAAACCACACTATTTTATTGTACATCCTTGCAGCTTATGAGGACAATTAGTTATTTTTAAAGCTGTGTGTAATGAATGATGCTGGACAGTGAATCACACCTCTACATGCAATTTTAGATAATAGACCTTCAGACAAAGTAATCCGTTCTTTTGATTATTCATAAGAAGAAGGTAGATTACTTTTGATAAATGCATACACTCTTAGAATGATTAGGCATGATTAATTCAAAGAAATCTGGAAATACAGAATATTTTGACTCAAATTCTACAATAGAATGTACAGATTTAACAAATGTTTTCCTCCAAAGCAAGCACAACATGACCTTCAACACACTATTACTAATAATGGGAAACTTTTGTATTGCAGTAAGACACTATTGACTCTTCACTAGTTGATAGGTGAAGGTAAAATAAACATTCTTTAGTTCCAAAAATGAGGGTTGACCTTGTATTTTGAGTTTATTTTTACTGCACTTGTAGTAAATATAGATCATCATCAGAATTTTGTTCCACTTGAAAATGTTTGATTCGTGGTCCATCTTACAGCAGAATCCAAATAATTTAATTAATATTTCCAAAGAATTTGGTAATGTTCTTTTTTTAATAGGGTTAACTCATGAGAATCTACTGCACTAAAGTTCTCACAGTTTGGAAGTTGCTCGGTTAAATGACTTATATTTTAGTATCCATGGAATGTATGCTTAAATGTCAAGCTGTGTCATTTTCCACAGTGCATCTCCTAAAGCAGAGTTTCCTATTGCTGTTCTAAGTTAATGTTCTACTTCTTTAGTGTGAGCCAACTGGTACATAAAACAAAAAAGATTTGCTGGGGAAAAATACTACAATTTAAGCTTCAATTTAAATCAAAACTCAAATAAACTTATAAATGTAGTTTCTAACTCGAATACTCTGAGGTATAGATGAAGCTGTAGCATATAATATAACAGAAAAGGTTTTTCCAGTTCTGTTTTGTCAGACTCCCTTTAAGATTATTTTATAGTTTAGGATGGTACCATTCAGCTAGGAGATGAATCCTGGATGGGATGGTCCAAGTTTGTACACCACTATTTTATACTACTTCAGATACAGGCCTGATATTCTCAGTTACAGAAACTCTGCTTTTGGAACTACAGAGACAGCAAGTCACTATTTAACTGAGCTCATTTGTATAGTAAACACTTCTACTTTCTAATTATTTTCTGATGAATGTATTCATAGTAGTTATTCTAACTATACTGTGCAATGGTTTTCTTTAACAACCCAAAATTATTGAAGGAACATTTGCCCATAGAATGTTTTCCCATATGCAAATATATATACTGTAGTTCAGGTGGGTAGCTGCGTCAGCATGCGTAGGCTGCAAAGGAACAAGTAATAGGTTTATTCCATGCTGAAAAAAAGAAGAAAGAGAACACAACGTTTCGGCCGTGGAGCCTTCTTCAGGTGTTGTGTTCTCTTTCTTCTTTTTTTCAGCATGGAATAAACCTATTACTTGTTCCTATATATACTGTAGTTGCTAAAACTTTTTTTCTCCAAACCAATTAAGGTCTTTTGACAAAAAAGAACCACCTGTTAGCATGCAGAAGCTGCTGAGTTTTGGCTATGCTGATGAATGGCATGCTGTCAACACTGAAGCCCAGAAGGATGAAGAAGAATCAAGTAAGTTTGTAAATTAAGTCCTGTGTATTTTTTTTGAAGCCTTGATCTTTATGGGTGGATTAAGATTATATATTATTTAGCAAAGAGATTTCCTTTGTGAATCATAGACCTATTTCATACTTTGTACAATGCCAATTTTGGAATCCAAAATGTATGTAGGTAGGTATTAAGAACCTCTTGGTTATTAAAATGGTGGTTGGCAAATATAGAACCTTATGGTGACTTTCTTAAACTTACCTACACACCATTTAGGCCTTCCTAAGTAATCTACTAGTTCGCTAAACACAATAGCATCTATGAATGTAATATGTAGAAGTAAGAGATTCACCATGATTTTACCTAGAATTATTTTATGTCTGCAAAGGAACAAGTAATAGGTTTATTCCATGCTGAAAAGAGAAGAAAGAAAGCACAATGTTTTGGCTGTGGAGCCTTACCTTTCAGTTGCCTTTTGGCAACATTTTGATCACTTTTTTCACCATATGCATGTGAATACAGTGGCCAGTCCATGACCTAACTTAAACCCAATAGAGCATACAGTATCTGGGCTGGGCTGCATTCAGCACTTCTTACTGATTAGAATATGATTTTCTTGAGAGGATAGCTATATCACCCTGCAATTCACTACTGGGAACCAACAGAAGCTGAGGAGGTGTGAGCCTGGCCAGTACTTGGATGCGAGACCTCCTGGGAAAGCAAAAATTGTTGCTGGAAGAGGTATTAGTACGGCCAGCAGGGGGCACTCACCCTACAGTGTATATGGGTCCTAACGCACCAGTATAGTGACAGGGACACTATACTGTAAAAAGGCCCCATCCTTTGGATGAGATGTAAAACTGAGGTCCTGACTCTCTGTGGTCATTAAAAATCCCAGGCCATTTCTTAAAAAGAGTCAGGGTGTATTTCCGGTCTCCTGGGGAAATTTCTCCCTGGCTTTTACCAATCATGGCTTCCCAATAATCCCTGTTTTTCAACTGGCTTCAGAAAAGTGCTGTAGAAGTGTTAGGATGATGATAATTATTATTGTTGAATTAAATGCTCTTATGATATTGCATACATCTGGTTTGAGCATTGCTAGCAAGAAATTGAAGAACAACCTAGTATTAAATTTGTTTTCTGGAAAAATGGACCTTGGTATTTAACTCCATTTAATCAAGTGTTTGAACAGTGTGTTCTAAGTGCCTTACCATTTTCTTACCCACAACAGAAATCAGTATTGATTTAATTTGACACTTATCTCCTTTTCTTTTTCTTTCATTATGTGATTTTTGTCAACGGACACAAAATAAAGTTTAGCATCCATCAATCCTATCAATCCTCTTTTTATCAGCATTAGAATTGAAGACTCTGAAATTAATAAAGCGTTATTCTCTTCTAGGTGTTAACTCGGAACCACCAAGCTCTGTTGCAGCAGACCAGGACCTCTCTCAATGTGACTGAGGACTGAGAATGAAGCCTGTCATATTTTAATAACAGACCATTTGCTTTTCTGCTATTGCAACACAATGGTCTAATTCCATTTTTATTTATTGTTTTTTGTTCTTTTTTTATTTACAATTGTGGATGAAATTCATCATACTGATTTTCTTATCTGTTGAAACATTGCTCTGTCTGTATTTGTTGTTTTGCCTCTTGTAAATTCTGAACAAATAACTCATTTAAAATTTGGCTTTATAATTATATATTTATTAATTTGAGATGTGCTGTGAAAATAGATCTCAAAATTAATTTGGATTATTTTATGTTAAAAAAATACATTAATTCCATTATCTGACTTCATATTGGTCTCTATCTGTGTGGTACCCAGTAGACCATGACTCAGTGCTATGACTGACTTCAGCTTACAGCTATTACAAATCATTAGAACACTAAAATGATTAAACAAAAGCCTTGCATATGAGCTCTAGTAATGCAAGTTTGAGAAAGAAGATAACCCCCACCTTATGTCATGTTTTTCTTAAATGCAAAAACAGATGATTCGTATCTTCATCGGTGTTGGGTATCACTGCATTCCCCACCAAAACCCTTCCAGCTGACTCTTGGCTTCATTTATGTGGTCACATAGACAAAGGGCATTCTGAATACCCTCTCTTCATGCCCAGACCCTTGTCCCTTAGCCAGATAGCTTTGCGCTTCAAAGCATAAATGTACGTGCTTTGAATATAGGAGTCTTTGGTTTTATGGTGCTGCGTTTTTCTTCATACCTATTCGATATAAAAGCATTGTTTACATTAGTAATATGTAGAATAGAATATACTGTAGTAGTAATAGAAGAAAATGACAACGTGGAACATTTACTTCATCTTAATTTGGCTTTATTTTAAAGAGACAGCTGTAAAGGTTGTAAAAATGTCTGAAAATAAATTGTAAGGCTATAAATATCTGGTACTCGGAAACTAAATAATCTCATGGAGTATTATTATAATGTCTAGCTGTACTATAGGCCTAGTAAACAATGTTTCATAAGTATTTTTTCCATTATTGCAAACTTTATTTAGGCCACCTTAATAAAATACAGGTAAAGGCTTGCACTGCACTTACTGCATTGAACCTTAAAGAATGGAATTTAGTTTTTGTTGTCATTGGCCTTTATACATGTGATATTATGCAAATCTCCAGAAAGCTAAGTTAAAGTCGTATTTTAAAACTAGCAAGTTAAATTTGCAAGATGAAGCTACTTTTACAGTGTATTTTCAATCATATTGTATCCTTGGAACTGAGTCTGGAGATGTTTCAGTGCATGAGAATAAATTCATGAAAATGTATTTGTTTATGTGATGTTTCTTTAAAAACAGTTGCCCTGATTGATGTTTCAAAAACTCCCATTTTCACTCAGCAGCTAAAATAATTCCCATCCCAATTACATTTTTGATATTGCTATGATTGCATACTAGACATATTTACAACAGTAACTCCCAATGATGTTGCATATCTTTTGATGTCTTCCATGTTTGTTTTATTTGAATTCTAAAATGTGCTTATGTCCAAATACCTTCCACGAAATCCAACAATAAACTTGCATGTGCATAACATTTTAATTTTGTATTTGATATTTTAATTTTATATTGGGTTATGATTAAGTATAAGCCTTTCTGATTTCCAGTTATATTAACCCTCATGTTACTTTATTGATGTATTGATTGATTAAAACAAGTGATAGAATGTTATTAAAAAAGTGGGAAGAAATGAAGACCTAAGAACATAGGTTTATAAACAAAAAGAGGCCATTTGGCCCAACAAACTTGCAGTTATCATTGTCATTTTCATTAACAATGATAATCTGGGGATCTATCTATAGAGCTGGGTATTCACTGGAGCAATTTTGAATGGCATACCTTAGTTCAATATTTTGTAGTTGTAAATGTCATCCAATATATCTAGAATGTACGCAATTTGACTTGAACCATCTTAGTCCATCTGACGATCTACTTCTAGTTTCAGGAGAAATCTCTTAACTCTAAATCAGCTTTAATCCCATTCAGAGTGCTTTCTTAACCATGGTTCTTAACACTACTCCATTTTACTAGAATTAGCCAAAATATTAGTTTCTAACTCACAAATGCAATGTTAACACAAGTTCTGCATTTTAACATCTTTAAACCAAACCATAAACATGTCTAGTTAAAATAAGGGGTTAGTTTAAATGTCAGTAGTCAATGTACAGTATATTTATGTGATGGTTGTGAATTATAATGGAGCTCTGTTTTTGATGGAAAAAAATTCAAAATAAGTTTAGAATATAGAATTGAAAACCACATTTAGCTTGCAGTTTGGTTTTTAATGTATTGGAGAGTTCATTGTATAATCCTTGGTTTAATTAGGATAATAGCTAAAGGTGGGATAGTTGATAAGGATACATATTTTTCACACAGAGAAAACTTATTGGTAATGGAATTTTATGTTACTTGAAAATACCCAGAATGTCTCAGTGACTTTCAGCAATCATAAAAAAATCTAAAATGAGTTACCAGAAATGCTTTAGTTGAATTAATGCTGAAAACTTAACATTAAATATTTAAAACCTAGGTTTTACTGATTAACCAGTGCACTGATTAACCATGTATTCTCAGCTCCATTTTCCATATCATGTTGATGTTAATCCAAGTTGTCTGACAACAAATGGTAATTTGAAAATTGTTGGATAATTAACAGAATTCAAAGTACAGCCGCGTGATCATTTCAAATGCTGGTTTCTGTAACTACCACAGAGTAGTGGATAGAACTTTTCATACCACTGAATGTTCTCCAAGAGAAACTGTTGATTCATATTTATAATTTATAAAATATGTTTACTATACATGATGGAAAGTCATTTGGTATAGAATTCAACCATATGAATGTTTTGATGTTATAAAGAAACAATATGAGTGAATTGTAAAATAAAGTACTATTTCCAGTATTGGAAGTGTTAGAAGAAATAAGTTTTATACTCTTTTTATGTACTTTTTGATATTTTATGTCATGATTTCACATTATTTTATGAACTGACAATGTCAACTTTTTTCTTTTAACGTTTACACCCACATTTCTAAAGCTATATCAACAATTACATTATGGCACTGTAAATAAGTTCTATTGGTTTCCATTACTACCCAAAAGTGGTTCCAATACTGGAGTCTTTTATGTAAATAAAATTAATGCAATGGTACATGGGACTCTGGAAGCAATTTAACCCTGGAATGAGGTGGTTCAGTGACACTATTTTTGTTTGCATACAGAATGTGACTCCTACTCTAATATAGCCTGTTTTGGTTCAGTGACCTTGTGACGTCGAACTGACTGTACACCTCCCTCTGCAGCCAATCATTTCTGAGAACGACTCACAGATATAAGCATCCCGCAACCAAACAGAGAGGTTTTTCTTGCTTTCATCAAACAACGCAGCAGAAGCCACAAAACATTTCCATTCTGAGAATTTTGAAAGGTAGGGTTGTTAATATCTATTTGGAATTTCTTATGTGAATTTCAATTATTTTTATGTGAAGTATGAAACGTACATTTTTTTCCCCACTTTTGTTTGGGCACAGAGTGAACATCAAGCAATGGCTCCCATTTTACTAGAAAGTGTCGGGAATGAACGAACAGATTATATTGAGTAAGTACTGTGTACATTCGGAAGTATCTTCTTTAGTAAATGTTAGTCAAAACTTCAGTGCAACTTTTTTTTTCCCCAATGTTATTCAGACATGAGGTGGTGCATGTTAAAAATCCTCACCTGGATTCAATGGAGGAGGACATTCTCTATCACTTTAACCTGGGAACAAAAACTCACAACCTGCAGTCAATGTTTGGGGACATAAAGGTAGGTGAAGACTGTATGGTCAAACGTTTTAACCAGGAGAAATACTCTGTTGAATGTGAAGCACATTAAGTTGACTATTTTATTTCTGTTTTTTTTTTTAAGTTTGTCTGTGTTGGTGGCAGCGGGAACAGAATGAAAGCCTTTGCCCAGTTTATGCACAGGGAGTTGGGCTTAATTGGGGACACCACTGACATTGAGGACATCTGTGCTGGAACAGACCGGTACTCTATGTACAAAGTGGGCCCTGTGCTTTCCATTAGTGTAAGTAAACTGTGTTGCATGTGCCACCTGTTAAAGAAAGTCTGTCCATAAGTTTTCGATTTTCAGGTTTCCAACTCTCACTTTTCACTAAAGAAATGTATTCCAGGAAGATGTGAAATGCAACAATACGTGTTGCAGAATCCTCTACAAGTGTATATTTTAAAGTCAGCAATATGCATTGAGCTTCTGCCAGATCAATAATTTTAAAAAGCCTGCTGTCAACATAAGGTTACTGTACTGAAGCATAAGGTTTCCTGTACTGTGAGAGAAGATACTGTAGTGCTGACATTAGTATTTAATAGTGCTGCCCTTTTTATCCTTACACTTGGAGCTCTATAAGTGAATTGGCTACTGCTTACATCATAAGTGCAAGCTGAACTGAATCTTTCCATGCTGGTTAATTGCTCTTCTGATTTTGTGACCCATTTCAGCATGGAATGGGAGTTCCATCTATCTCCATTATGCTGCACGAACTGATAAAGCTCCTGTACCATGCCAAGTGTTCCGATGTCACCCTCATACGCATTGGGACTTCCGGTGGCGTTGGTATGTTGTCTGTTTTCTTAAAATATATAAAATATGAAACGGTTCTTTACGTGATATACTGCTTTGATGAGTTCTGAAAAAAAGTGTGACAGAAATGGCTGCTTGATAGGTCTTAAATGGTTTGGGCCAACCGTCATTATTATGTTCTGTTGTGCAGGTCTGGAGCCGGGGACCGTAGTGATTACAGACAGAGCTGTGGACTCCTTCTTTCGGCCCCAGTTTGAACAGGTGGTGCTGGGGAAGGTGATTGTGAGAAGCACTGAACTGGACGCAAACCTGGCTCAGGAGCTGCTGCAGTGTGCGACAGAGATCCCAAACCTCCCCACGGTTATCGGGAACACCATGTGTACCCATGATTTTTACGAAGGTAAGTCCATTTGAAAGACTCAGTACAGTGACAGTTTTAGTTAGTCTTTTATCTGTTCTTCCATTCAACCCGATTCAATTTGGTCACATCGCACTGGACAATGGCCAGGTTGTTGCTGAAAAAGAGGTGTCTGGCTGGCTTTTCATTATCCTTGAAGTCAGTTTCAGCGGAGGGAGTATCAGCAGTGGAAAGGGACATAGAAGAAATGGTGATTCCAGCGTTCTTCCTGACAGTCCCACTAGAAGTATGTAAACACCTAAGTGGCTTCTCCACTTAAGAATGGAGTTGAGATTTACAAAAGTCAAATCCAGAAGCAGACTGCACCTGCCCTGGAAACCACACATTTCAATATGTGACAACATATACTTACTTCAAGTTTTTGTTTCTCGTTTGACTTTTTTATTGTTCACCATACAGTATTAGAGCACTCAAGTCTTGCACGTGTTCAAGCTTTTGCATTTTAAGCGGATATTGCCGATACATTTACACATCTCTCTTATCCATCCCTGTCAGGTCAGGGTCGTCTGGATGGGGCTTTGTGCTCTTTCTCTACGGAAGAAAAGCTGGAATACTTGAGGAAAGCCCACGAAGCCGGAGTGCGGAACATTGAAATGGAGTCCACAGTGTTTGCTGCCATGTGTCGTATCTGCGGGCTGAAAGGTATTAAGAGTAAATATCCCAAGCGGATCTTTTTATAAAAAAACATTTTCCAATGTGCTCCGCAAAGGTTCTAAACACTTTGTTCCAAGAATTAGCTATAATTGAGAACAATGTTGGTAAGATGACAAGGGTCAAAGTACAGACTTATTAACATGCTCTACACATACCCTCGTACAGGGAACACAGTTATCAAATAACAGCCCAGTAAAGTGGAATGTCCGAGAAGCTTTGGGAATCAAGCCTGTTAAGCTTTGGATCCATGCTTAGAATGTACAAACAAGCAAGAGAAGCACAGCTTGTGAGGAGGAATGGTGAAATGTTAATCTGATAAAAGCACATGGATCATATCATATTTCAGATGTTGGCACTTTATCTGATAGTAAAATATTTCTGAATACTATAGTGTAAATACAATTTTTTCCCCGCTTTATAGGCAGAAGAAATAGCTTGGTGTTATACTGTATATATATATAATCTATTTCTGTTTCTTACAGTCATTAGACTTTTAAAAATCAACTATGGTGAACAGCTAGAATTTCTTATGTGAAAAGAAAGAAGACAAGAAAGCTTGACCCAAGTTTATGAGGTGCTGTACAACAAAAAAATCAATCAGTTCAAATAAGAAATATTACCAGAAGTGACGCTTCTGCATGTTTATGTTTGGGTTTTAGTTTTTACATTGTAAATATTGTGCAGCAGAAGTATTGGCACAATGTAAATATAATGCACTGTGTTCAATATTTCAGCTGCTGTTGTCTGTGTGACCTTGCTGGATCGATTTGAAGGGGACCAGATTTCTACTCCACATGACGTTCTTACTGAATATCAACAGCGGCCACAGTGTCTGATGTCACATTTCATAAAGAAACGCCTTGGACTTTTTGATTAGCATTGCTGCCTTAAATTCCAAATGTAAATGAGTTTGTATATAATCATGTTTTTTTCCTGTAAATAATATATAATAAATTTGCATTGTATAGTTCTTCACATGAATATCTATAATGCACATTTGTATATTGTATGTTTTTGTTTGAAAGACAAAATCTCACAATTAAAAAAGAAATGTAACGAATGTTTTATTGATCAATCACATAATGGTATTGTTAAGCATGGACTTAACTGGTAAAGATTTGGTTGCTCAAGTTAAATATTACCATAAAGCAAGGTTAAGAATTCAGCAATCCAATCCATTAAAACAAGCTGTAATCTAGAAATTTGACAAAAATAGCTTTTAACCTGATTTCATCTTTGTGAATACAAACAGATTGCAGTGTGGAATCTTTGTAAAAACCTCAAATCAAAAGCAAACAGCTTTTTAACTACAAAGCTACTTATTTACAGCTATTTGTGATTATTTTTTTAAGTTTCAATTTCCATGAAAGATGAAGGATATCCTCTGTGTTCTACATTAAATCTGCTTTGACTTCAAAACCACTGTTGGTATTCAGACTCTATAGGAAGATCATGCTACACTACACCCTAAAACATTCAAAGGCTTCTATTTAAAAACAACATATGGTGTGCAGTCCCATCTTAGATGCTGAATGAATCTGCTTATAACCCATTCCAAATCTTCAGACAATAAAAGGAAAAAGATGTGGAGTAAGACGAGGAAGTAATGAATTTTCACATTTTGAAAATATTAATAGTGTGCCCGCAGATGACAGTGATCATTAAGCAGAAGAACATGAACTCCACTACCAACATTTTGATACAGGAGAGTGAGGTCCAGGCCAGTAGAAGACATTAAGCTCCTGTCTTTAAGAAGCAGCTGCAAAAACACATTTCAGGAAAAACACTAATGTGCAGCCAACCACACCTGTGAGAGTACAAAGGCAAGTCTTTGCATTTGGCAAAACAGAACAAAAATAGAAGACACTTGGACAGCTGAGCTCATTTACTAGATTAGCTGAAATTGTTAGGAACTGCAAAGCATGAATATCTTGAAATAAGTGGTAACCTCTTTGTTTACAGAGGCATACCAGTGTCTTCACCTGAACTACACACCCAATAGCAGTGCTGCTGGTGTAAGACATTATAATTTGCACAAAGCATAACTTTCAAGGGATTGATTACCAAAGCCCAAACAATGTTGATTCAAAAACATTTCTATGACAGTGTCCCCTCTAGCCTACCAGACACCTTCCTTGCACCAGAGGAGGTTTTTAGGTTTTAGAAAGTACAAACCTTTTCTATCTGACTATTTTGCATTTTGTATTTATAGTTAATGTTTGTGCATAAATACAAAATGAGAAAAACAGAAAATGATTTAGATGTTTACATTGATATATGATTGATATCCTCTATACAATGTCGGGAGCAACAGAATGTTAATCTTTACAGTCAAAAGTGTAGAATTTAAATAGAGGGATATTTACTTTCTGACAAAATGACAAAATAGTTTTTATACTTTATTAAACTCTGTAAAGCAGAGAGTCCAGAGTATGTGATAAAGTATGATGATATGATGTATGTTACATTAGTAAAGTGTTTTACTTGAATAGGTAAAAAGAACAAGACCATTTTAATCTTGATCAGAAACGACCATGAGGGTGCAAATACTGTATTCAAACTTCTCAGTGACATTGACAAAGTCAAAGTCAGTGGATTTTTTTCAGAATGAACTGTGAAACATGAATAAGAGGCAGAGGCGAACTACACTGAAGAGCATTTAAAACCAAGAACAGGAGGCACTTCTTGACTCAAAGAGTGGCGGGACTATGGCAGAAGCTACACAGCCATGTCGTAGGCAGAACTGTGGCTTATTTAAAAAAAATGGTTGGATCCCTGGATCAATTAACCATTAACTACTAAATGTGCTTGATGGCCAGAATGACCCTCTCTCATTTGTAACTGTTCTTTTGTTCTTAATACAGCAGGCAGATAATGACAAGTGAACATTTACTGTAAGGAAAGAAAAAAAAAACTTTTTGAGTGCTGTGCTGTCAAAGTACAAGGGCTTCCTGGAGTGAGCCAGGTTTATTAAATATGCGGGTCATTTCAAATCAAGAATGATAAAAATGTAGAAAGGGCTATTCTAAATCAGAGTTTCTATACAACTTTGCTAGTAATGACATCTCATTCTACAATACGCCAAATTAAATTAACATATTACAACTGTGAAAACAACTATATATATATATTTCTTTGCAACAGTATTACAGTTAGGTACTTGCACAAATAGCCAATTCACTTTTCTTATTTGATATAATGGCTTAGTACCGAGGTGACATTTGAATGAAAATGTCCTAACATTTGTTTTTCAGAAGTACTATTGGCCTAGTGCATTAGTAGAATTTCTAGATACATAGAGTTTGAATCCCTTCAAGTTATTCTGTTTTTATAAAAACTTTTTTCCTCTTGGAAGCCCTTAATTGAAAAAACGTGGTGATGCCTCTCTTCTTTTGAGATACAGTGTTTATTTTTAATAGAAACAACAAAGTCCTATCTTTAATTAAACCCATATGAAAGAAAATATTCTACTGACATGGATGCCCAGATACATTTGATCTTTTTCAAAAGTTTAAATCTAAAACCTCGGCCACAAGAAAATAATCAAAGTCTGAAGGCGAGTAGTGAACAAATCATGTCAAGAGAGACCAAGTATGTTCCTAAATCCATCAAATGAGAAGAAAATGATTCATGTTTTGCACAATTCAGCATTAGTTTTGAAGATAGGAATGAAAGTATTTCTCTAATAGAACTGATATTTGAATCATGCTTGAATTTTAAATGTGTAAATATCAGAACACACAGACCTAGTAATCAAGCCTGTCCTTGTTCTTAGAACTAGCTCAACAATGAAAGCTTTAGTATGAAGACATCTATCTGATGTTACTGTGATTCAGATTTCTGGACTCTCTACAGAGTTTAAAGTATAAAAACTATTTTGTCATTCTTAAGGTTAGGATGTACATTTCCTCTATATTTATGACATGACATCTGCTGAGAACAACAAGATTACGCCATTCAATACCACCTTTTGGCCTCCTCAGGAACCATCTGTTCAGACTGTTAGGTCCATGAGTCATGCCTGTATTTGTTTGTATTACTGCATTACGTCATGTTGTTTACTGTGTAACTTGCACACTACAAATTTCTTATACTTAGGTGACTCTTTTTGCATTTACTTTTGATTGAATGTAAGTTACCTAGACAATGGCAAAATCTTAATAACAACAACAAAAACAGTACCAATAATAAATAATAATATCTAATCAGTAACCTTCTGGCATTTAATTATATTTATGTCAAATAGTAACAGTAAGCAAATTATTGATACTCAATATTCATTCAGGCAAGACCATTCATACTTACAAGATTGAATATGCCAAGGAAAAGCCAATGGCTCATCTAGGACAAGTTCTGAAATAGAGTGGACTCCATATCTCTTCTGGGCGGCCTTGGTGGGTTGATATTGGAGAGAACGTCTTTAGCGTAAAATGTGTTATGAAGACCGGCTTGCCTGAGTGCTTGTTCTATCCGTACTCTTTGATCAGACAAAATCTGGAAAAAATAACTCAATTAAAGATGGTTTTGTTCATCAGTTTTCATCATCCATCAGGTGAAAAAACACTTAGGCCCCAAGTTTCCATCAGGGCAAACAGCTTAAAACATAAAGCAAACCATATATTTTTATCACAAGTCAGATAAAAAACAATAATATAAAAACTGCCATTTGAATTTTAACACAATTGTTATTGCAATTACCATTATTAATGGTTGTAAAGAAGTAAACATCCACACAATTTGTATAAATATCAACATTTCCTGTCATAACTGGAAAAAAAAAGAAATTGCACAAGAAAAGCTGCCAGTCAGATTAATAAAGATGACATGTTTTCTGCCTAGCCTGTTACAGAACAGCCACATTTGTTATAAACATGCTCATGCTGATTCACTGTCTGGCCTTGACAAAAATAGGTTTCATGATTTTTGGACATGTGGCTAAAGTTTAACTAAGACAAACAGTATTGCGAATGATCCCGAAGTGTAAGGTAATTACTGATCATTTGTATACTGTTACCAAGGTCACCAATAAGTTGGGTTCACTGGAAAACATCTTTGTCTTTGTTTCTATTCAGAAAAAACATCATAATTTTAGATAACATTTTAAATCAAATCAAGGAATGGGGTGAAAAAAAGGGAAAACGTCTCACCTCAGTGTCAGTGTACGTGTACAAATGAAACAGTGGCCTCTGAAGAGCCACCTCTTCCTCAGCTTCTATGTTTTGTCTGGCCTTTGATGATTTTGTAGCCCCCATCAGCCTCACTGGGTCCAGGTCAGCCACAACAGCCACCTTGGAGAATAATCACCCCGCAGTCTGTTAATTCAGGACCATAAAGCCTCATCGTGCCAGAAGGTGGCAGTAATGGTAAAGATTTTTCAATAAGAAATCATCCACAAATAAAAACAGAATATTAAGGAACGGGTAGATAACACAAAACACTAGCTTCTAGATGTGCTCCGTTCACATTTATTTGTGTTCTGTACAGGTCTCCTGCTGCTCAAAAGTAGCACCTGATTTCTCAGATTCTCAAGGCGTCTTTGCCTCTCCTCTTCCTGCTCTTGCAGTCTGAGGGCTTGTGACTCCTTTTCCTTCCTACGCTGTTGCAGTAGGTCCTGTCTGAACTGTACCCTGGGAAGAGTTTAAAGAATAAAAATGAAATTAGACACAGTAAGTTAAGCTCCTAGAGAAGTAGGAGAAGTATAACCTTCGGGGAGGCATCCTCTGAAATGTTCTGAGGGAATCCAAGCACAGCATAATTGTTCCTTAAAGCAACACTGCTGACTGTATTTGACTGAATGCAATCATCCTGCTTCTGAATGATACTCTTAGAACTCAGTTTGTTTGCCAAACAGGGATCTTCAGAATAACAGCTTCAAGGAGAATTCAAACCAGTAACTCTGTTAATCTTTGTTTTATATTCTGCATAGCTGCTCTTAACTACAGTTATATTCCTGTTGATAACTGCTGACTGACATGTCTCAATGATCCAAAGGAGAATGGGTTTGCTGTTGGTAGAGAAAGGACAGGACACATAGGGTGTACACCTCACAAAACAACCACAGTTGTAACAAACATATCTAAATGTAATCTTCCATCGAAAGGAATACAATAATCTTGTATAATCTAAGATGTCAAAGCTGTCCTGGGGACCATGCAGATTTACTTTCAGAAATTGAAGGGGAGGACTGCAGTAATTCTGTCTTGTTCAGACAAAGTAGGTGGCTGGATACCCAGCGGGCCATGAACTGTCGGAAACCACGACAGCATCAGAGAGTCAGAGAGAACCTTGCTAAAGTCCCATCTGAGAAAATGAAGAACAAAAGTTGCAAATCAAACTTGTGCATTGTTTCTGTGCAGGCGGGCGCTTAGCTAGATGATCATGATCGGCCACCACCAGTCACGAGGACACACAGAATTGATCATGGTTCTAGTGCGTGAAGCTTCCTTTGCTATACTAATTTACAGCTCATTCTTCAGGAAGCTAGAAAATTAAACGATCACTTCAGCCATGACACAGTTTAAGCACTGGTGTTTGTTTTGGATTGTTCTGCAGCTGGCACAGTGGCCCAATGGTCAGCAGTGCTGGGACCCTGGGTTCAATTCCGCACCTGGGGGTGCTGTCTGCACAGAGTTTGTATGTTTTCCCCTTGTTCCTCTGGGTTTCCTCCCACAATCCAAAGACTTACATTTAGGTTGATGGGCTGCTGGGAGAAGTGGCCCTGGTGTGAGTGTGTAATAGTGTCTGTTTGTGTGTCTGTGCCGTGCAGTGGACTAGCATC
This sequence comes from Lepisosteus oculatus, assembly GCF_040954835.1. Classification (NCBI taxonomy): domain Eukaryota; kingdom Metazoa; phylum Chordata; class Actinopteri; order Semionotiformes; family Lepisosteidae; genus Lepisosteus; species Lepisosteus oculatus. Next base: position 12,653,667 of record NC_090707.1, read on the forward strand.
CTGTCCAGTGTGTACTCTGTCTTATGCCCTTTGCTTGTCAAGAATTGCCTCCTTTGCTTCTCTCCGACCCTGAACTGCATTACCCAGCTACCTATTTCCACCTGTATAGGACTGCCGATTTCCAATATACTCAAGTATTTACCAACTATGGTTTTGCCAGCCGCAAGTGTTTTAAGGAGTGAAAGCTCTGTGGTTGGCGAAAGAAACGTGTATTTGCAACAGATAAAACAAAGGCCACAAACAGCTGTGTGCTAACGTTTTTCTTGCCCAGTCAGCATAATACTATGTTTTCTTGTGTTTATATGATATGTTGCACATGGTTATATGACTGCATTTCTACTTAGTGTTTAAGTATTTTGCAGCTTACATATTATGATTTAGCATTTTTCTTTTTCTGTGTTTTTCCGCCTGATCATGTTACATGTTTGGTATTAAATATGTCTTCTTCTTTCTCTCCTATTTGTTAAAGATATGTTTTCTGTTGTATATGTTCGGCTCCCACAGCACTGGTGTTCTTCAGTGTTGTGCTTTTACACAAATCAAAAGTGCTTACTGTTTAGATTTTTTACACTGTAAAATGTTCAAATGGTTTTGCTTCGGGAAACTCATGTCAAGTTTTTTCATAGATTTCAGCATAAAGGCATTGCTCATTCTTGCACACTGAATAAAACAAAGAGGGTGTTTGTAGCATTTGATAGGGAAATAAGTATTACTGTCAGCGGTGCTAATAATACTTAAGGTCAGTTTTGCCAAGTGATGACTATTAATGCTTATCAGTATTACATTGTGCTAATCATGTCTATTCATACAATGTTTTTGACAACATAAGACTCTCTGAATTTCCAGAGTATGCCCTTCTTATAGGGGGATTCTTTATTTGTATTAATCTAGTACTAGTCACCTCTTCACCAAATACGACCCTGTTCCTGCCTCTAAATAAGATAGGATCACTTAGGAATTCAAGATAGGAATTTGTCTTTTCACAGACCCCAACTTGCTCTCCATGAGACACACAGACAGGGAGAGAGAAGCTTGGGGTCAGAGCGCAGGGTCAGCCATTTATATGGCACTGCTGGAGCAGTTGCTCAGGGGCCCAATGGAGTAGGATTTCTCTGTCGGCCACAGGATAAGAACTGGCAACCTTCCAGCCACAGTTTAAGCAAGAGGTGTTCCTTCATTTAGGCTAGGCACTAAGACAAATAATCACACCCTGTACACAAATCTTAAACAAAAACTATCTATGAAAATGTGTGCATTAACCACACTGCTCACAGTCAGAGACTATGTCAAACAAAGAACTGTTGTTCTAGATTAAAGTTTTCCCCTTTTTCTCTTACATCTTTACTGAAGCACATTACCTCCACAGATATAACTACAATTTTCCAATCCTGTTCCGGTTCTGTGCTCACTTGACATGTTTCCAGGATTCACTTGTAATATAAGGTAGTGTATTAACTCTAACCCTTTTTTTTATTGAGGTCTTCTATAGCGATTGTGCTTCTAATCTGAACAAAAAATACAACACACTTATTATGAAGCAAGCAGCCATATCACCCTGCAGCTCTCAAATGGCTACCCACTAAAGCTAAGCAGGATTGAGCCTGGTCAGTACCTGGGTGGGAGACTTCCTGGGAAGCTATGGTTGCTGCTGGAAGAGGTGTTAGTAGGACCAGTGGGGGGTGCCCACCCTGTGGCCTGTGTGGGTCCTAATGCCCTGGTATAAAGGCAGGGACACTATATTGTAGTGGGCAATGTCTTTTGGGTGAGATGTTAAACCGAGGTTCTGATTCAGTGGTCATTAAAGATCCCCTGGCATTTCTCGACAAGAATAGGGAGTTATCCCGGAGTCCGGCCAAATTTCCCCTCTTGGCCTTTACCGTGGCCTCCAAATTGTCCCCATGTATGATTGTCCAGGGGTGTACCCTGCCTTGCACTCATTGCTTGCCAGGTAGGCTCCAGCTTCCTGCGACATCGTATGGTATAAAGCGGTTTGGCAAATGACATGACATCACTCGTCATCAACAGGGCTTACAAACTCCTGGATATCTCAGGACAGCAGTGGACAGAACTGTAGCTGGAAACTGAACAAAAATGTAACTTCCTTGAGCGTAAGACTAGACATCAGGCCACACTGAAAAGTAAATTTAAAGACCTGACCTGTGTTAGAGCTCAAATACTAACTTATAAAACAAGGCAATTCTACTATGTATACGCTGATCTCCCTGTTTTTTTCTTGCAGTATAATGGAAACAATATTTAGTATTAAGTTTCAGTTAAGGTTTTCTCAGTTTTTAACACTGAGCACATAAGTGATATTTTTCACAAATCCTATTCACATTTTAATCTTCTTAGTCTTTATGCCTATGAATCTCTTTGCTAAGAAATTTGAGCCACCTACTTGAAGTGATATGAAAATATTTGGGAGGAACCTCTTCTGTGTTCTGAGACGGCTTATGGGAGATCATGTTAGCCAGAATCCAGCACGCAGGTCATGTAGGTCACACTGTATCAGCGTTTCTTGGTGCAGCAAATGGTGCACTCAGAAATGTTTATTTCATTCTAAAAAGCTGCCAGCAATCACTAACATCTGGTTTAAACAAGTTAGAAACTGATGAACAAGTCTGAGTTTCAGAAAACAAAGGCTTGTTTTTATGTATGAAAATTAAAATGCAAGTTTAAATATTCATCTTGACACAAAAATGAAATTATTTGAAATAATTTCAGGTATTACAATGAGCATTTAAAAATATATGCATACATTTAAAGCAAATACATGCGCTGTTGTGCTGAGAATTGAAGCTTGGTAACTTATTACATTTACAGTATTTTTCTTCCAGTCTATTGCTTTTCTCACTGCTCACATAATTAAACCGTGTAGCAGGAGGCCATGATTCCTAACTGTTACCATGAAAACAAAGTTCTAAAGTGGCTGGGGGTAAAGAAACAAACCTTTTAGGCAGAGAATTAGTTTCATTTTTTATGCAACTGTGGTAAGGATTGCTGCCTTTCAGCACTGGGGCCCTGGGTTCGATTACTGGGGTACTGTCTGTATGGAGTTTGTATGCTCTCCCCGTGTTCATATGGAGCTCCAGGAGCTCTGGTTTTCTCCTATAGTTTAGAGACATACTGGTAGGTTAATTGACTTCTGGGTAAGTGTGTGTTTGTGTCTGTGTCTATGTCTGCCCTTTGATGGACTGGCGTCCTGTCCAGGGTGTAACCCGTCATGTGGTTGTTTCTTCCTGGGATGCGTTCCAGCACCCCCACAACCCTGTATTGGATAAAGTTACCAGAAAATTAATGGATGGATGGATTAACTTGTATAAGACAAGTCACAATGAATCGATTAAGGCAGTCCAGATGTTTGGACTAGTCTTAATGTCATTTAATACAACCAGCCATAGGATCTTTTATTTACTGCACCCTCCATTCAAATGATCCCAACCTCTGCAAAACCAGTCCCCTCTCAGTTACTATTACATGGGATGAAAAACAGGAACTAGAAAAACTAGAAGGTAGTGCTTTCAAGGATGCAGTCAGGGACGACACTGTCATTTCCTCTAAAAACTCTGCAAACCAACTCATCAATTATAAAGGAACAAGTAATAGGTTTATTCCATGCTGAAAAAAAAGGAAGAAAGAGAACACAACGTTTCGGCCGTGGAGCCTTCTTCAGGTGTGGGAAGGGGAGTGAGTTGCCTTTTAATCACACATGGTGGAATTCATTTGTAGTTGTTGCGCGTCCCATATTATTTGCATTTGCTGTATTGGATTGTAAAACCAATCAAACTGTGTTGGAAAAAGGACGAGTTTTGTGTTTTTGGAGTTCGACACATTACCTTTCCTGGTCTTTTCTGGCTTGCTCTGCAAGGAGGCCCTTCAGTTCCTCCAGCCGCTGCCGATCCCTTCTTTCCAGTTCGTCTCTCCTGCTCTGCTTCTGCGTGTAATACCGCTTGATCTGGGGGAAAGAGACATACCTCTCTGTTCATATAAACAAAATACACATGATAAAGAAAATAGGAATTCAAATCAGCAATGCATTTTGCCATGTGTACCTGCCACGTTCCTGGCCAGAAACTAAAACAGGGTGCTGGGGTCACTTAAGATCACAACCTTGCTGGGAGCAAAGTCTGAACTGAACTATTTCTCCCCAAACATTTCCAATAACTGCCTAATAGGGACACTAATCTGGAGCTTAACCTGGCTGACAATGGACTCAAAGTATGATACACTGGATAGTAGGTTGCAAACCCTGGCATTCATTTGCATGCCATTTGCATTGGATGAGTTGGTTTGCTCCATTTTTTAAAGGAAATGACAGTGTCATCCCCAACTGCATCCTAGACAGCACTAGCGTCTAGTTTTTCTAGTTTTTTCATTTTCATTTTTCATCCCATATAAAAGTAACTGAGAGGGGACTGGATTTGCAGAAATTGGGACCGTTTGAAGGGAGGGTTCAGAAAAAAGATCTTGTGGATGGTCTAAACATCTGCGCTGCCTAAATTGATTATTTTAGACTCGTCTTATACAAGTTAATCCATCCGTCCATTCATTTTCTGGTATTTTATTCCAAAATACAGTGGTGGGGGTGCTGGAATCCTGGTAAGCAACAGCCACAAGACGAATACACCCTACACAGGACGCCAGTCCGTCACAGGGCAGACAAAGACACAAACACAAACACACAGCACATACACACACGTATACCAGTGACAATTTAGAGTCACCAGTCACTACATAGCACAGAGCATATGCGTATACTGTGGGAGGAAATCAGAGCACCAGGTGAAAATCCACAAGGCCAAGGGGAGAACCTACAATTACGATACTCTAATTGTTACGGAATTACGGAACTCTCCTTCTTGGGTCCTTGTGAGGCAGTGACTTAAGCTACCCCCACCACCCTGTAAAAATCATTTCAGTTTCTCGCCAGGAACACGGCAGGTACACATGGAAAATCTATTGCTGAGTTTAATTCCTATTTTCTCTCTGTTTTCTTTATTAGGTGTATGCTAAATCTTTTGATAATATGAACTGGAATGATATAATGATTATCTCTCACTAAAGAAAAAAATAGCCTTTGAAGAAAATATTCTGCTACATGCACTGCTATCATCCCCTAACAAGAATACAGAAATCAACTACATAAATGTTCTTGTAAATTCGGGGACAATCCCATCCACTATGATGCAAGAAGTTTATCAGTTCTTCATTATCTAATGCATCAGTCATGTAGTGTTGTCTGACTTAGAAAAATACTGATACTGTGCTTGGCCTTCTGATTACTCTGACAACTCCCCAAGAGACTATCTTAAAAACAAATTTGCAGTTTTCAGAGTTATCTATGAGATTATACCAAGATAACTAGAAACATGAGATTACATATAGACAAATCACTTCTCACTTCATTAATCTAAAATGCTTCAGTGTAACACTAGGTATAAGACAATGCATCTGGGCATCTATGGTATAATAATACCAATTCTGACCATGCAAAAGCAGATATAGTGAAACCTGTAGTTAGTAAACTAGCTAAAGTTTCATTGCCTGAAAGATAATGTAACAAATCTATTTCAACCTAAAAGCTGTCATTAATCAGCCTTCATATAACATTCACACGAGCCCTACAGTCATAATTTAATTAAAGAGTTTATAAACCAAAACATTTTTTGTGCCATCTGTCAGTGTGTCACAGGGAACAAGGGAAAAATAAAATTCCTCAAGACAAATACAGGTGAATATGAAATTACATCCCTCCTTCTATTTAGCACAAAGAAAACTTGACTATTAATTAAACTAAAAACATAGTGTACACAAAGGAAATAAAATACCATCTTTATTTAAACCAGCTGTACTTCATACTTCAATGGCTAAAACATTGCTTGCTGCACCTCCCATCCTTGCAAAATCTATCGCTGGAGACCTATACCCGCACACAAAATATGATGGCCCCTCCAGGTGATGCAGTAGGGCATTAAACAAAAAAGGCCTTTTACTTACTGTAAATGATACCTTACACCTAAAAACGCAGTTCTTGTAACAAGATATGGAACGAGTGGGGAAAAAACTGAACTTCTGTTTCATCTCATAATATCTCTCGTATTGAGTGGAATTGCTCAAGATTTACTTTCTCTTTTTGTAGATTTCTTCTGGCTTCATCTTTTTGTTGTTTTGCCCTCAGCCTGTCTTCTTCTTCTTCCTGTTTCCTAGCTGCTATGGCTCCTTCCAGCCTGGCGACTTCCTCCTGATGGGCACGCCACTGTCTAAGCTGGGGAGACAGCAGGGCAGTTGTCCGTCAGTAAAAAGCCGCGTTGCTCTTCCTCATCCCTCCATTTTCCTTTTCAGAAGGAAAAATGCCGAGAACGTTTTTACTGGCTTTAGAAATGCGACTGCAATTAAGAGTCACGCAGGAGCAAAGCTTTGACAACAGCTTTGAAGGCACTGAAGGAGCTGAAGTGGTCCAGTGAAGCCCAGATTGTTTTAGTGACTGGTCCCATTGGAAAGGGGGTGCTGTGTTGTAAAAAGCACAGACCCATGGGCCATGTCTAAGCCTTACACACATCTTTGTATGTTCGTTTGATAATTCCGCAATCCGCTCATACAAAACATTCAAATAGAATGCTAAGGGAATTTCTCTGTGGCAAAACAGTTATTTTCTTTTAAAAGCACATACTGTAAACATCAGTGAGGCATAACATGCATTTCACTGAAAAGCGTGCAGGTGACAGGACCATTAAGAATCAGGTTTCCACAGACTTTATCTACAGCTAGGATGGAAGCATCTTATCACAAATAGCTGTGCAGCATTATCAATAGAGAACAAGTGCTTTTGCAGATAGCTCAGGCCATCCCAAATTAAACACAACAACAGTTAATTCTGTCCCACTCTACTAAAGTGTAGCATATAGAACTCTATGAACCACATTTCCCCAAAAATATTTCATCAATACTTTGAAGAAAATTAAATTGTTCGTAGATCACTTAATTGGAGTCTTCTCAAGACAAAAAAAATGGTTTGCTAAAATAGGAATATAATATTTTTCTTGGTGAAACTGAAAATGCTGAAAGTGGAAAAGCAAATGGGAAATTAGCTCGTAAGATAATTAAAAAGCATTAAAAGCAAATAATATTATATCAGTCAATACGCCCAAACACATTACACATACAGTACATATGTAAGAGATAGATCATCTGAGATGTCTGGCATATTTGGTTTCATAATATCATTACTGATATGATTTTAATGCCCTTGATAATTTTAACTCCTACAATTGCCCAAGTTGCAAAAATATCCCCTGAACTGAACGACATTGTGAAAGATGCCCTTGTCATCAGAAACTCCCCAACACTATTTTCTAAAAGAGCTCAAGGGAAAATGTAACATTGCCTGCTTCCCATGAAGCAGCTCAATACTCTGCAGTTTATTATGGGCTTCAGTGGGCAAAACAAGCAGTGACATGTCAACATACCTTCCAATCATGCAGAGATTTTTTTTTGTTACAAGCTCTTATCAAAAAGCTGCTTAGGTGCAACCGGACAACTCAACTAAAAAATAAAACTAAGGACAAGGAAAAAAGAACTTGCACAATCTATTTTCAGGTAATTGAATGTTTGCCTTGACATTCCATTGATGTTGCCGTTTTGTACTTGAGTCTTACAAATTCCAAAAGCAAGATTCACAGTTGTGTAAATGACATTTACAATACACACTACATAGGTTTCAGGTCACAACCTCTCTCTTTTTGACACTTAAATCAGTGCAGTTTGAATCAAATCAAATCAGTGATATTCACATATTCATGAAGAATATATAACAGCAAAGTAACACAGAAAAGAGCTCATGGCCCTTATTTCAGTCTAATCAACTTTGTAAAAATCATACTATTAACATACAAATAACTGTAATATACAACACAATCAACAACTGACAAATATACAGTACCAGTTTATCATTCAAATTTAATTCAGATGTGGATTGCAATGAAAGTAATTAAAGTTCACCGATTTGTAGAATAAAATGTATATAATTTTTGTCTTGAGAAATACTTTAAATTCTTCCCAGAAAAGATCTTTCTAAAATGGTGGGAATTCCCACTTCTTGTGTTTCTGTTGTGACATTAGTGAGATCAGAAAAGTAATTGCACTCTTCCGACAATATGTAGATCATTTTTCCAATTTTACTTTTTCCCACAAATCCTGTAAAACCTAGATTATTTTTAGTAAAGTGTAAACATCAATACTATTTCTTTCACAAATAATACCTTACTATAGCCTTCACTCTCTGTTGACTGTTTTCTACAGTCTTTTGAAAGGCCAGACATTCTGGCGGCAAAAGACACAGAACATAAAATGAAACTAGTCAGCAGGATTAGCAGGAAAAGCCACATCTTCTGAAATCACATAATCAAACCTAATCTTCAACCTGGCTCAGAAACAGCAGCTTTCAGATAAATCTTCAAAACATTATATTCTGTAGACACTGGTACAAAATATTATTCTGATATTCTCTCAGGATTAAATATCTTATTAAATAGAACAAAACTATGCTACAAGGTGGTGGTGTTTTAAAATTAATGAGATACCTTTATGGATTTTAATAGGTTCTGTGTATGTTGTACTGAAGCTGCACTAATGAGAGTAGCAGTGGCATATGAAATCCTAAGGTACAATATCACTTTTGTTATAATTACAGAAGCATTGAGAATGCACAATCCTGTTCAACAACAACTGTGAAAGGCCAATGGAATGCACAGACATGGAAAACGTTTGAAGAGAAATTAGTTTTCAGGTTAAAATGTTACATATAAATACACTACATTCCTAATGAACTATTATGTCAAAAACTAAGATATATGGCAAAATAATAATTTTGACAGCCAATTCTAGCCAATCCATTATTTTGAACCTTGATTTATGCAAGAACATTAAACTTGTTTCCCTTGTCGTGGGACAAACGTATTGCTAGGTGTTTGGATTTGAAGTTGAATTAGGCCATGCACTCGAAGTCAAAATGCTTTGATTGGAACAAAGCACCTCTGAAACAAAGATGACCAATTTACAAGTTACTGCATTTTTGTGAATGGTTTTGAATGCCTGCTGGTGATAAAACTGTTCACAGAAAGCACTGTGGATTAGTGGCCACCCGCTGGCTCTAGGTTCAAATGTCTGGTGGCACATCGCTCTTGTGAAGTCACTTTGGATATATGTATCAACAAACTACATCAATAATAATAAAAGGGTAAAAATAATAAATAATTTATAATAAATAAATAAAATAATAATAAATAATAAAAGTTCATGTTATAGAATCAGTTTTCTTAAGTTTTTATGCGGCTTATTAGATCTACCATGTTTTTCAAAGTTTGTATAACACTACACCTTACTTCTATATGATTAAATGTGCACACTTCATGATTTAAAATCAATTAATGATTTTAAATATACTTTTCTATTACACTTAATTGTGCTATTAGCTTACCACAGCAATCATTCATAGGGATATATACCGCTCCTTAAATAAACTAAATTAAACTGATGTACAGTATTGTTGAATTATAAGATGTGCAGCAAAACAACAATTAGATGATGGATGCAGTATTCCTAAAATAGCGTTCAAACCTCAATCCTCCTATTAATTTAGTATTAATCTGCATGCAATCTGTCATCTGCCAAAATGTCAGTAAAATAACTGCACATGCATCTGTGGATACATGCTTGTTTGCCAAGCACCACAAAATAATTGTTTTAACAGTAAATGGTAAATCAAAACAGTTCTCTCAGAAACACAGAGGTTGGGTAGAAAAACAGGTACCATTGATCAATGCTAATGTAATCTTTGATCCAAATTTGATTTGATTTGTAGTTCCTTTCTCTTCATAGTATGGATGTAATTAATGTGCAGAGTAGTGACTAAAAAACTGCAGTTTCTTAAGCACTCTGATAACCCAAGGCAATAATTACACTATCAATCAAATTCTTCTCAGCTCCAGTAAGATAGGTTTGTCTTTTTGACAGGCACTGAAAATATGGAAGTCAAAATAAAATTACAATCAGGGTTTTGTGGGACGACAGGTGTATTTCAGTGGTGGGTCAGTTATCCCAATATACTTATTTATTTGAACATATTTTTTAAGGATGAATATTGAATGGTTTGATTTAATAAAATAATTTAGATTTAACTTATTTAATAGGATTCACTTCATTACATTCATTTTTATGCAGTGGTACCAAGACACAATCTTAAAACAGAAATCTCAAATGGTCTGATCACTTCCTAATGTGCCTTATACCATATTCTCCTGATATGAAGCAAACAAGCAAAAGAAATTGTCATTATAATAAGCTCATTACAGACCTAATACTGCATTAAAGGGATCTTTCAGGGAATATGTTAACTGAATGAAAGGCAAACAGTAAAACAGCTTAAGCACTTAACAAGGTTAATGATTCAGATGAAACCACGCTTAGCATATTTTGAAAGATCTCTGGTTCTCTAGATAATGAAGAAGTTATTACAATTTCCCCTTTCCTTTCAGTCAAGAAGAAAGAAAGATATGGGGCAAAAACTGCTTTTCATCTGACCAATTAATCAGCAGGCACACTGATGCCTACATCATTAACACGGTTTCTGTGAAAACATTAATGTGCAAAAAGTACTTCATTGCATGAAAACTCACTGTCACATTTAAAGTGCCATGGATGAGAAAACTTGTATCTGGAGATAAGATCCATCTCCCTATTTCAATCATTTTGTAAGAGGATTTCCACAGAACATCCACCATTCTATAACATGCAGAATTCGAACTGTAAAAAACAACTGATAAGAAACTGTTCCAGTCGTAAATCCTTTAGCCGGAAATGTCAGAAAAGACAGAAGAGCAGCTGCCCCTTCTGATCTGCAAGTGAAATTTCAAAGACGCTTCTCGATTAATGTGATGTTACACTGTGCTGATGATGGCTATTATCTCCCTCGTTGGGGGGTCCATAAAAGGCGTTTAATAACTTCCTCTTCATTATGCTCAAAATGAACTATTTCAAGTGTGATTGTGCATAAGTGTTCCTTGAAACAAATGTGAAAGTTTATTGCTGTAAATGTTCCAATCATAACATGACTATGCCATTTGTAATTTTAACAGCTTTGTTATGTAGAAAAATGAAAATATGCTGCTACATTAAATTAGATTAGCATTTCTCTGAAATATTAAATGTATTTATGCTGATAATCTGTGAAAGTTATACAGTGCTGGAAATACATTCTGTTTTTGCTATAACACCTAGTAAATTGTTGCTAAATATCTTTTTTCCTCCTTCCGGCCTCAACGTTATGCCAAGACTGGAACTGTTGTTTAAGATTAATGGAGGCCAATGGGACAGTTAATCCAACAGAACTGTCAGCTTCAAGACCTTCTATGACTCATATTTTACACTCTTCTCTGACAGTCATCAACCTGCAGTTTTTTGTTGGTTGACTTTAGTGTTCTTTTCTGCAGCGGTAGTCAAATGATTTTTTCACATATACCAGAAACAAAACATCACAGACATGGGTTAAGCAAAGTTTTCCAATAGGACACCTGAACATGGTTAATGTGTAACCGTTCGTACACTGCAGCTAGATATTTTAAATTCCTACCCACTGAAAAAACTATTTACCTATAACTTTCTCCCTCCTTCTCAAATGATTTGCTCTTTCAGTCTTGATGTTCAAGGCTTTACACTAAATTTTATACCCAGCACAATATTTAAATTGCCTGTACAGTATTCAAATGTGCGTATACACAATAGCTCATCAAATCCATGGAGCTATACAAGATAAAGATGTGGCAGCTGTAAACTATTATCTAAATGCTTTAATTCTGTGTAACCATGGTGATATTTTGGCCTTTGGTTTATAAAAACACAACAAGACCCAAAAAGCCTTTAAAGGATTTTAACCACTGGAATAAAATAAAAATGTATTTCAAATAACTATGTTTCTTATAAAATCTAAAGATATAATACACTATGGTAATGCAATGGCCTTTTTATTATTTTTAATTCTGCATTATATAGAACACAGAGAAAAGTGCAGAGGCGGATAGAGAGACTTAGAGGAATAACATGCATAATGTGCATGGCAGCACCACATACAGGGATTATAAAATGCTTAAGGATTATCGCAATGTGGTACTTTGTTATTATTTTATAGGGAATGTATTTCAGGAGTATCAAACATATTCCAATCATGATTCCATTTTTTGATACAAGGTTGTCACCGTGCATCAATAACAAAAGTTATACATTCCTGCAGCTTTTTGTAGTATATTAACATTTTCAGTGATATTTTATATTATTCACTTTATATGATGCACATTTGGCTGTTAACAAAAGCTTCACAATGTTGCCCGTTTCTGAAGACATTTTTACAAAAGACATATGAAAACACAAAACAAAACTCACATCTTCTAAGTTTTCATTGATTGTGGTTTAGACATAAAAAGCACTGTCACGAGAAAGTAAATTAAACAAGAGGTTACCAACACATGCAGTCCATTTGCCTTAACCAGAAAATGGTTTGCCCTGTTTTGTATTAAGTAGCAACAGGGGTGGATTTCAAAACCAAATCAAGCTGTACAGTCAGATTGGGCTGGAACAGACGGGTCAGTGATACTTTTTGTTTGGCAAAGGAATGTTTTTAGATAACCTGACACAGAAGAGCCCTAAGGGATTTTTCTGGAAAACACTAGTATTTATTTTAATATAACAGAAACCTTTTTTTTTGCATTAAGTCTCTTTCAGTTGCAATATTAATAATACTAAACTACAATAGTGCAGTAATAGTACACTAAATTATTCAGTAGGTCATGAATAAGAATACATGCTCAGACTCTTAATAACCTGAACATTATTAGAAAGGCAAGTAAAGAAACCATTTAGCCCCCTTCAACTCATTTAGTTTTCAATTTTTCTATAGTCCTACAATATAACAGTATTATTTGCACTGAGAAGAAATTCCCCAAATAATGAAGCCATCTTCTCTGTGGCAGACACCATGTGACAACTGACACTAAAAACCCTTGGGAAAAATCATTGCTTACCCTTAAGGTGAGGAAAAAGCAAGCTGATATTGATTTTACAGTAAATGTATAAGCAATTGCTTATTGAGAGGAACCAGTGGGTGCCGAACAGCCAGCTGTGGATAAAACAAGTTTCAGAGCAACAGGATCTAGAAAAAGCATCTCCTTTTTATTGGAAAGTACCACATTTATATGGAAAAAATGACATTGATCTGAAAAGTAATTTTCTAAACATAGCTTTTAGAAAATAACTCAAAGATTTCCAACACAGGTTTTTTAGAACACTGTCTAAAATTTGCAACTTCATTTACTAATGGAATTTCTTTCACATTATCAGTTGGACAAAAGGTTTTCTAATATACAAGTGAAAATCTACAGAATTTAACCTGTTAATTTGCATTCAGCACTGCACATAAAGAGAAGGTATTTAGTATATAGCTAAATGATTTCAATTAAGATCAAGAAAAAATATTGAAAACATACAAGAAATATTTTTGATAAAACTTTAAATATTGTAAATGTGGAAGAGATGATGCAAAATACTATACTTAAAAAGGAAAGACAGTCTCAAAGGTGTAAGAACCACCTTAGTTTTTGGACATGATTCTGTAAATGTCACATACCTTTAATTGAACTTATTTCTTATTCATGTCCATGCAAGTGTCTGAAGAAAATTAAAAAAATATATGTTTTATGAAATCTGAGATTTTACAACAATTGCATGGCACATGAACAGACTAGCCAATTGATAGGCAAGAACAATTCTGTATCTGCCCCAGATAAGGCTCATGCCCTATGCCAAGCCTGAAATGAGACCTCTGTTGCAAAACCAACAGCACAGGCAATGCTGCAAGACTGGCTGACTAAATTGCAGTCACTTTCACAGACATTAAAGAGAAGACATCAAACCTCAGAGTAAGTATTATTTTGTAAATGAAAGCAAACTATAAGGAGTCACTGTGCAAATACATATAAATAACATCAAACTCTGTGGAATAATAAAAGCAAAACTGAAATACCCAATTATCTTAATTAGCAGCTGTCTACTACTTTTCAAAAGCCCACAGCTACTTAAAAAGTAACAGACCAAACCCACATACTATTTTAGAATAGCTAAAAAACCCCAGGTTTCATGCAACACTTCACCTTGCATAGAAATGACTGAGATGCAATGCAAACTCCTAAAATAGAAAAAAACATAATTAAATAAAATTACAGCTTTTTTATTCTTTTTCCTACAGGATGCCAAAAGCAATTTACCTGGGAAAAGCAATGGCACTGGAATTAGCAAAACAAGTTAGAGCGTGTAACAAGTTGTAACCATGTCCTCCCGATAACTTACCTTTTCTTTTAGTTCAGCACAAACTTTCTGTTGGTGCCTCCGATCCATCCTGAGTGCCACCTCTTCATCGTAGGTAGAGCACGCTTCTTCCAGGGTCATTACTGCCTTCATGAGCAGGTCTGTGCGGTCTCTGGTCCAGCCCTGCAGCACTGCTTTCTTCTGCTCCACAGTGAAGCGATACCAGTCCCAGTGCCTCTCGTGATCACTCTGCATCAAAACACACCGTTACTGTTCATACCTGCGCTGTCATCTGCCAGTCTCATTAAACCAAACGTTCCACACCACACTATAACCCTTATTATGCTTTGAGCTAAATCATTGCATTTAATAACTTAAAAACCACAGTAATCAGTGCTCGTCTCCTTCAGCATAGCTCCACTAAGGCTATTCATTATAATGTCAGCATATCTGTACTGGATGCTGTCTGGGGGCATTTGATGTCTCCAGTCTAATGGTGATTAACTAAATGGATAAAAATATCAAATGGCTAAATATCTTTATTGAAAATAAGATAATTAGACATATGTGTTCTTTAAATAGTTGCAAACCAAGAGACTTATTGTAATTTGGAGGATGTCTAGGTGGTCACTTATAGTGTCTGATATTTGCATGGCAAATTTGAATAATTTCAACTTATTATTAAAGTAGTCCTATCACCCCGACTGCAGTTCACATGAAAGCACAGAAGACCTGCACAGCTTTTAGCTCCTGTGCAGTATGCCTCTAAGGAAAATCACACTGTTGCTGTAATGTACTGTATACGTGTTGCAGTAGATGGTACTCTTCCCTTTGAACCAAAATAAGCAAGTACCCCAAACCCAATCCAATATGGTAATAAAAGTGATTGCGTTGTAGAAGGTATTGTTTCACAAGCATTAAACTGATATCCTGGTCACACATTGGACACAAGGGATCGTTTGATCTTGTCTCAAGTATAGGTGTGTTCAGCTCCACCATGGCTGAGTTCACATTACAGATTTTTGGCCTCGGTAACTTCTTCTACATGGAATGAGAATTAGGTTTGTTCCCAGGCCCACTGCCCTTTCAAGATGTTCTCATAGCCCTGGGGAGACTTTGTTTCAGTCTGTGACTTTCGTGTCAGCTGGGACTCTGCTAGGAAGCACTTAGAGATTTTTGACTGTGACGAAAGGCATTTTATCAAATAAAGAGACACTTTTCAACCCCTCCTAAGATGATTCCTTTATTTTTTATTTAGTTTGGCATTTTTATATGTAGGAAACAATCTGTATTAAATCTTCCTAAAATTCTGAATTTAATATTTTCTTTTTTGTGTGTGTATTTTACATCAGCAGGGGGCGCACTTTATTATTTTACCCCATATCTCATTTCGGCTGAATAATAAAAAAAAAAAAACTACTTTTTTGAAGAATCGATTTCAGTCTTTTTATGATGTTTCAGCCACGACAGGCTTAACAAATCATGAGTCATTCTGGCACGAATGACTTTTGAAATATACCACTCAATGGGCTCCTTCAAGTTTACCAGAGAGACCCCTGGGCTGCTTGATATGTATGATATTTAATTTTAAAACACTGGTCTACTTTTACATTCACTTCATTTTCTGTGCCATTTATCTGGACTTAGTGAACACATTATTGGAAAAAAGAATAAATAAAGACATATAAGACATTCCAAACTATTTCAGATGCCAGAGACGACATATTAACTCTGAAGTGTTAGCTGTCTTGTACATACAAACCTGTTTGTCAACACTTTGGAATCAAAGCCTTGGATTTGCATTTTAATTAAATACAAAGTGCTCGTGTGTGGCAGAAGAAGGGAGTATTAGTAGTGGTCGGTTCTGATAAGACTGATAATTGCTAAGGTCAAAGAGAATTTACGGGTAATTACTGGAAATGGTCACAGAATATTGGTTGTGTACGCATTCTGGTATGATTAATCTTGGTTTAGTATGGGAGGTCACTCCTGTTAGTTACGGGTTCAGCTCTTCATCGTCATTAAATCGTCTGTTTCCTCTGTTTCTTGGGGGGGGGGGCATTTAGAGTTTAAAAAATAAACATTCTTGCCAAGAAACCACAGCTAATGTGTAGAATGTGTAGGGACCAAGCAGAGGACCAATTCATCACATTTTATCCAAAAGTTGAATAAATACAGATTACTAAAACAGATGTTACCACTATTCAACACATCCATTAAGCAATCTTTTACAAAACTAAGACGCTATTTTATCAGGTGGACATGCAGAAGCTTTCAGACATGAATAAAGACAGCGAAAAACAGCAGTGCCATACTGTATATGCTTTGGTAGGGTCTTAGTAAGATTCATGGGGATTTAAGGCCATTTCCAAACAATGTGAAGAACTACAGCACATTACAAAAACTGCATTCAGCACTGGTTAAAATAGACTTCTCTACATTAAAAGGATTTACAGTATATACTTTTAAATCTAGACAGCTATTGCATTTCCTGTGTTCGCATTGCAATAATGTGTTTTACTTGTTCTCACTGCTGCTTGCAGAATTCAGTACTGGCTCTATAGAATTTACTATACTGTACACTGTAACACAACTGGGTTCTTTCCCAACAAGCCTTCTCAAAATGAAACCTTGAAACAATATATAACAGAGCTGAATGACACTATAGACTCCAAGAACATTTACCTACAAAGCAGTATATGTCAAGTAACACATATATAAATAAACTACTAAACAATGTAACTTTTTAAAAATTTTTACTTGACTTCAATGTAGCACATTGTCCAATCCATCCATTTTCTCACCGATTTATCCAATATACAGTAGGGTCGTAGGGCAGTAAAGCAATCATAGCAAGCAATGGGTGCAAGGATGAATACAACCTGGATGGGACGCCAGTCCATGGCAGGGCACACACAGACTCAAACAGGAACACGCTCACATCACAGCCAGTTTTCCCAGAAGTCAATTCACCTACCAGTATGTCTTTGGATTGTGGGAGGAAACTAGAGCACCCAGAGGAAACCCACTCAAACACAGGGAGAACATTCAAACTCCATGCAGATAGCACTCCAAGGCCCAAGCACTGCAAGGCAGCAATACTATCTACTGCACCACCGTGCCACCATCAGAACACCCTAAAGCAAAAACCAGTGCTAAAACTATATCATGGTAAAGAGATTCATTTAATTTTCACATCAACAAACAAATCTGTTTCAGAATTACTGTTGCTTTTGTCTACATAATATTATGTTTACAAATGAGTTATTTAAAGCTGACAGCAATCTTTAAATAAGTATATAAAGAGAGGTATATGAAAGAAACACATAGGCCTTATATCAAAATAAGTTGCCTTTTACACAAACAGAAGAGATTTTGTAATTAAGATCCTCCAAAATTCTTATTGTGCAATTAGGGTGATAAAAACACACTGTACATAGTTCATTAAGCAGAATCTATTGAACATGCAAGTGTACTGTTCTACAGTACCTTGAGCAAAGCAAAGATACTGAGCAGGTTGTATAACTGTTTTACACTCATTAAATCACTGAAACAAGTCAAGGTTTGTTTACTCTATTTTGAGACAGCATGATAGTTTGCATTATTAATATACCCGATTTGAACATTGCCTTTCTAATTAGGTTACAAAAAGGCAAAAAATGATTACAACTAATTTACATGTCCTCTCAAATTTCTTTCACATGGTCTGTCTCCTGCTGTTTTAGTTCAAGCACGTTTTACTTAATACTGTATTTTTAAAGAGATTTATGTCTTCTGTGAAGTATTTTTAATGTAGCTGTACACATTTACTGTACATAATTCAATGGTATATAACATTACAAATTAAACTGACCCTGTTTCTACTGGCCAAATCATTATAAAATTCTGAAGTCCTCTTGGACTCTCTTTATCAAGAAGAAAAGGCCTGGCTCAGTATCAGGCATATGCAGGTGAATGGCTTGCCAAGTATGAAAAAGAACAAAAACAAAAAATGAAAGAGCAGTTCGATCTTAACATTAAGGCCTAAGTCCACAGCAGAGTATGCCATGTAGTTTCAGTTGATATTATAAAGCCAGGTCTTTAAGAAGGAGAAAGATACTTTTTCTGTTGTCATAGCAACAGCTAAGATGTGGCATATCAGCCAGAGGAGAAACCTGTTTGCACAGGGTGAGACTGGAAATCCTACAGCTCACACTCCAATTGTATGTAGTACTGGACATCATTCATAGCATAATGAGCTGAGGTTTCACCCAGTTCAAATAATGGACACTCAGCAAATTATCATACTTAAAGAAGGTACTGAAACTTACCAGCTCTTGCCTTGATTTGTGAGGAAAAAGTCTATGCAACATATCCATGTATAAGACTCTTCTGTCTTTCATATCATGTGGATATTGGTCCACAATACTCTGAAATATCAGGTGATCTGTTTCACTCCATCCACAGCACCTGAAACAAAATTGAAGGTATTGAACATTAAATAGAAAACATACAAAAGTAAACCGAGGTCCTGACTCTCTGTGGTCATTAAAAATCCCAGGGTGCTTCTCGAAAAGAGTAGGGGTGTAACCCCGGTGTCCTGGCCAAAATTTCCAATTGGCCCTTACTAATCATGGCCTCCTAATAATCCCCCTCTATGAATTGGCTACATTACTCTGCTCTCCTCCCCACTGATAGCTGATGTGTGGTGAGCGTTCTGGCGCACTATGGCTGCCGTCGCATCATCCAGGTGGATGCTGCACATTGGTGGTGGTGGAGGGGAGTCCCCATTACCTGTAAAGCGCATTGAGTGGAGTGTCCAGAAAAGCGCTATATAAGTGTAAGCAATTATTATTATTATTATTATTATTATTATTATAATAGTTTGAAGACAGATTTATATCTAAGTCATATCTCCAAAATTAACATTAAAGCTATATCAGAAAATCCACATGATCCTACTGATTCCTCAAAGCAGAAATCCTTCCAGAAAAAGAAAGAAAAAATCATTTCTAAATATGTCTTCAAGAAACTGGGGTGCTTAGGTCACCACGAACAGTTAAGATCAAAATCTCATTTGGGCCTCACAGGTGGTTTAAAGCTTCAAGTGGAAGGTGTGTTCAGAGTGCAGGTTGAACTCTATAATCTGGGTGTTTTAGGTTCGGCCCTAGCCCATGCCCCTAGTCCACTGTGATTGGGCTAGTGGTTACACACAGTTGGCACCTGAAGTAGGGCAGGCTAGGATTCTCCCGGGACACAGCAAGGACAGTGGCTTCCTGGCCCCTCACAGGCCTGTAATGCACCTTGCCACCAAACCCCCCTGAAGCTGGGGAGTTGGAGGATTAAGTGTGAAAAACGCTATCAGTGATTCCAGATTGCTATAAAATAACAAAAAATAATTGACAATTCTAGATTTAAAAAAATCATCACATTTAAAACTGTAAACATGATTACGCAAAGCTTACAAAACTGAAACCATGAGCTATCAGTGAATCCAACAATACAGCTGAACTAATATCGTCCCACTAAAAGTCAAAATATCGTCAAAATGGAAGTCAAACCTGTCCAATCCATTCAGCCGTTCAGTGATGTTTTGTAACCTGGAACTGTATTTTTCATCAAGGCTCTGGAATTCTTTCAGCAAAGACTCTTTAAGATCAGGGTATGGGCATTCTAAGTTTAACACTTCCTCTGGAATCTGCTGCAAACTACTTCGAATCTCTTCTGTTGAAGAAAGCCATGCCTAAAGAAGTGAACGAGTAAACAGAAGTGAATTAATTTAATAGCGATGACAGAAATCATCTCAACATCTTTCTAGGTAACCTTGAGTCCTGTAATTATTACCTGTGTTCTGGTCGCACTGATCTCTTCTTCCACAGACAGGCACTCTAAATCAAGTTTTTCTATAATGTCTTTCTGCTGCTTTTTTACATATTCCACCTACAGAAAAATATTGCATGATCAGAATATAGGAGCATTCCCACCTGTCTACATTCTTGCACAACCTGCACCTGCAGGACAAATCTCTGTCATGTATTTACACCAGACAAACAGGAATTATGATAAACATGCTACTACAAAAAAATTACAAACATTTTACCTGGGGAAAAGTAACATAAAGAGCAATTTCAGAAGCAGAACAGTAGCTATCTTTTTTAACTTTGGAAGAACAGAGAAACACACTATACTGTATATATGTTCATACCATGCTTGTGTTTAGAAATACAAGATGACTTTCACACAATTTTACTCCACTGGAGGCTTTCTTTTTCCATGTTAAAAGCCTAATTCTGTATTTCAAAACACAACCACGCTAAAAACCTTTGCCCAGGTTTGACGGCATGAGTCAAATAAGCTGGAGGATGTGTCAAGCTAGGATATTCCAGCTAGGATATTCACTGACTCTGGCTTGAAGACCTGACTGGCATCTTGTTCTTGAGCAGGAATTGTGAGGGGTTTTGTGGATTTCGGGTCCTGTCATTCAGCAAGGCTGCTGCTCATAGACTGACTCTGCGCTAATGCACTAAGCACTATCAGCAAACACTGAGTTTACCCTCCTGTGGGGACTAAAACATTGCATTATGAATCCTAAGAAACACAAAAGGCACATAAAAATAGGACTGTGTTGGTGAGAGACAAACACACCTGAAGAAGGCTTCACACTTGAAACGTTGCATTTTCTCTCTTCTCTTTTCAGCATGGAATAAACCTATTACTAGTTCCTTTGCAGACTATGCATGCTGACGCAGCTACCTACAGTACAGTACCTGAACTACTAATATCTACCTAGTTCTCACTCATAAAATGCACCCACTTCGCATTGGGTTATTGCTGAAATAGCACTGGGGTAAATATTTGACTAAACTATTGGAATTAGCACAGTACAAGGTAATTTCTATTGAATACCTTCTTTAGACCTTTTTGTGGTGAAATTCTTAAGCTCTGTCTACAGACTATTTTGGACACTTTATATATGAAATCAATATATCCAAATATTCATATGAGGCATTATACAAAAATAATCAAACGCTTGGGAATCACAGTTTCAGTCTCAGTGTGCTGAGCTTCAGTATGAAATATGATTTAGTTTGTGAAGCAAGTTTATTCCAAGCTACATACTGAAGTGTTACCTAAATGTGCTGAACAAGTGTGAATGTTTAACCTTAGAAAACTGAACAAAGGCTGACTGGAGTGTACTTATAGTATCCAACAGTCTGTCAACATTAATGTGACCTATCCATATGCTGCAATGTATTGGGCAAGCCTGACATCATACAGAGATATTTACAGTAAATGTATATTATAATAAATTGATTCCCTTTTTCGTGCGGGTAAATGCAACTTCGGTGTTCTAGTGATCTCAGTTTCTGATTATATAAAGGCTTTGCAAGGTCAGGTCCCAAGAGGATTAAAGACCATGACCGCTTTACATCACAGAAGGAACCAAACTGCCAAAACAGCAAAAGCAATGAGGGTTTTATTCCCTTCTTTAATTGATCAAGGCCAGCAACCCAAGAACAGATTTTAAGATGTAAAGTCTGCTCTGGTGTTGCTTTTAAATCTGTTAAAAAGCCAACATTTTATTAGTTACAGAAGACCTTATCTTTGAATGAACACACTAGAAAGTCAGTTTTCCCTTTTAGGCTTAAATATGATTCTGAACATTGCCCCTGAGAAGTAATCCTTTACACACAGTGAAATACTTTGGCTTTATTTTATTGGAATTACTAAAATGAACATCTGGAATGAAATAATACACTGCATTATTTATAAATAAGGAGCAGGACATGCAGACTTATATATTGCTAATTTCTAGATATATCTACTGGAGGAAAAGGTATTATCTTTCTGATGACAATAAATGGCACATATATGTCCTGATATTAGCTTTTCAGGAAGATGAAACAGAAATGAAAGGACAAATGTGACATTTTAGTTCTACTTAAGGGAGAAGAAATAATTAAGGGATCAAAAATAGATATTGACTTTTTATGGAATGATAAAATCAAACAATCTTCTCATCATGCGGTTTGAACTATTATTGAAATAACTGTCATATTATCAGAACAGTTGTTGACATTTTTGTGAGACTAGATAAGCAAGAAACAGTTAAAATAAAACTGAATGCCATAAAATTTAGAGAGAAGAAAATGATCCTGAGAAAAATTAAATGCCACCCTATGAAGATATTTAAATTGATTTTTTTTAGCAAATTATTTTCCACTTTACATTCCACAAAATATTCGATACGGTTTGCAATAGCAGGACCTTCTTGATCAAGTTTTCTGATGCAGGACTTAATAGTTAAACGTCTGATCTGTTGTAGTCACATAACTTCTAAATACGATTATAATATACAAATCGATAAAATATAAAGGAGGTCAGGATGTAATTGCAGAAATTAGTGCCTTTTATTGTTTTATGGTTTTATTTAGAAACATCAAATTGAGAAATATCAAAATAATTTTTATCTTTACAGAAGAATGCATATTAATGCTTTTAAATTGTGTGATATTGCATCATTATCCTACAATGATGCAATATCACATAAGCTACACAGTTATTTTGTCACTAATAAATTTCCTCATGTATTTTCATATACCACTGTTGTTCATTAGGCTTTCTAATTGTGAAAGCATTATATGATTAAAATGAGAATTATTCAACTAGATACATTACACATATAGTTCCATTTCCAATATGATACAACACTTTATTCCAGTTCTTTGTTTTGCATTAAAGTGACTATGTTTTACACACACAATAGTTTGCAATAATTAATAGTGGGCCACCACTAAATACTGTACATATATATACAGCATAACTGCCTTAAAGATGAAAATTAGGTATAAGTATGACATAATATCCTTTAATGTGGTACTCAACTATACTTCTTTGACAAGTTGAAATGTGTGAATTTCCATTTGTTTCTGTAACTGCAGTCGAGGCTGGCATTTTCTGGCATTAATTTGCTGCATTTCAAAGGAATCTATTACTTTTTCCATGTATATTGATTTAATACACATATAAATGTATACAGCTATTATGCTATTAATTATTATTTATATAGACCACATACTTCATCTTTGTCTGGCTTTATAGTCAGGTCGCTATCATACAATTAAGTACAAAAAGACAGAAGAATAAATATAATTTGCAATAGCTCTCAGGTTGAAAGGAACTAAATGGATTTGTTTCACTCACTAAAGTAAAGCATTCATGAAAGTGTTAGGAATGACGGAAATCTGCCAATAGATGACTCATACATTTGCTCAAAAGTAAGAAGTAAGTGACTCAAAGAACATTTCTATTCATCTAAAGTGCTGGCCCACTTTCAAAGACATTTTGCCTCACTTCACTGAAACCGTGTAACTTACTCCATCGGTACTGGATTTTAAATATAACAAACCCACTACAGTAAGATATATAGCAATCAAGAGAAACCTAAACTTTGAGTGCAGCAACAGTGCTACAACACTAAAAAAAGGAAAGAAATATATACTGTAATGCTCTGGCTTTTTCATCCAAGTCAAGATAGGTAGCCTGTATATCTGAAAAAGAGCTAATTTTTATTGTGTTTTTCAGTGTCTACACTATTTTCAGTTCAGTATTCTATACTATTCAGTAAAGTTGTTGGGTATTTGTTTTTTTGGTTTTGGTACAGAAGCTCATGCTACAGGTTTTTGATATTGAAAGAATATCTGAAACTCATAATACAGTGCTTAAATACAGAATGACAAAGGCATGCAGAATGCAGATATAGAAACGTACTGTAAGTGAGAATTTGTTTTACTAATTAATTTTTGCTGATTTAATAAGAGGTTGCATTTTTTATATGCAAATTACCACTGAGGAACATTACTTTTTTCTCCAATAAAAATATGTATCTGAATGTTCTAGTTAACAAATAGCAGCCCCTTATATTTATAATTCAATGATGTAGCTACTTTATACTATTACAACAAATTTAGAATTTAGTTCCGTTTAATTACTTTGTGTATATCTGTGTATTTTGCTTGATTGTTTTATTCTACAATGCTTTAAAATAAAGGTAAAATGTGAATTACAAGAAACAAATGTGTTGATTACATTTAATTTGAACCAGACAAAATGGTTTAAAAAAATAAATTCTACTGAAGAAGCTTCACAATCTTGGTATGTTTAGAGACCCCCCTGACCTAAATAGACCAATAAATACAAGAGTTGATGAACAATTACATAATTTAAAGGAGAGATCACTGTTAATCTGAAATATTTCTTCTGAAATTATGGGCTGCAATCTTAGTCTGGTAAATGCTCACCAATGAGGATAGTTTGAGGGTGTTTATTATGAGGATTATGTATTTCATCTTATTTAAACCCTGTTGTGTGTTTTAAATGTGTATTCAATTAAAATGGCTTTGTTACCTCAAACAAATCATCCAATACAACAAATAACATAAAATAAGTGCCATAAGAAATTACCATGATATTCACTTTCTGTAGATAGACTTGGAAATGTTATTGTACATCAAAAGGAAGAACAGAAAAGCATGTTAGTACCTGCTCAAGTATTAGGTCACATTGAATCGACTGTGTCTTTAGGGGGTGCTGTGAGGTATAAGAGCACATTTCAGACAGTCTGGAGCGTAAATCATCCTTTAGTTGCCAGATGGGATCCACTGTATCAGCCCTGAATAATGATCTCTCCTTCTCCAACTGTAGCTCTGTCAGCAAAGACACGGTGTCACAGTGTTTTAGTATTGTAACAGAGAAGAAATAAATAATACTATGTAGAAGTAAACTGATAATGGAGGATACAGTACCGTTGTCCTTCATTTGGAATAAGAAGTCATTATTTATTCCTTCTTCGTCCAGGAACTTTTGAATCTCCAAATCGAGCCTTTGCCTTAAATACCAAAAAAAGCAACGATGAATAGAATGCATATTCGTTAAGTGGAAGGTTTGCATTTGCTACACTCAAAGAAATTCCTGCTTTCATCACGCTCTGATTTTCCTTGTTATTATACACCTATTTAAATTACTTTCTCATTATTACTGACAATGTACTGCTTTGTAGAAAACAAAACCTTGGTGAACAGAGTGATCACAATACAAACTGACACTGCAACAAACACCTTACTTTGGATATGTGGCATCCATCAGTAATGAGGCACAACACTAAATTTGGTGTAACACATCGCAGTTGCTTACCTGGTATAATTACACAATGTGTGACTCATATGATAATAGTATTAATCAGTGCCATAGTATAATTAGTATAATTGGTGTTATAATTGTGTCATTCAGCGGTTTCATAGTCAGTTACTACCCAGACATAATAACGCAACTCAAAAGATATTGTTGGCTTAGAATCTTAAGCTATACAGAAACATTTAGACTCTGTCCATTTAAAGACAGTGAAAGTCATGATTTAATAAGTAAAACAGGTATAAAGAGACTGAAATGACCATAGGAACACAGGGATACAAAGCCTATTTAACAAACTGAATGCAAACAATTAGAGCACAGTTCTTTCTAATGGGATATTTTAAAGAGATTGCTCTACTACTCTGACATTCTTATCACCGTTGGTGGACATCTTGTTATCTCCAGTGGACAGTGAAAATTAATTTTTACATAATCTTTCAAGACAGTTTATGAGCTTTTATCGGCATACGCTTAGATGGCTCCATTGTTAGATGGCTTGAAATAAGGATAATTTAATCATATCATCAGGGGAACGCCTAATGGAAGCTACGCATTATGGTTTGTAATTGTCACTCACTATAACCAGGGCTCTGGGGAAGTGCACATTGAAAGGTAATCACTGGGTCTGCGCAAAATTTGAGTTTCCTAACTACAAAAATGGAATAAAAGAGGAAGAAGAATGGCAGGCATTTATAATGCCACGTAGCTATACAATACAACAGTGAGCACCTGAACAGTCACATAAAATGAGATGAATAAAACTTGTGCATACATTCACAAATACAGTTCCTGTCATTTAGCAGTCGTTGAATGCTAAATTGCAACTTACATGTCTCTTTGCAGAAAATAAATAATACATCCATTTGAGTTCTCCATGATGTCCCATCTGCTATGACTATAGTCAAAATATTTGCTCTAGTTGTGGTTTGCTTTGAAAACAGTTTTCAGCACAAACCTATTGAAATGAAAGCTTTACTAATGCGATTTTAGTGAGCATTTTGAATACTCTGTTGATTCTGTAGAAAACACATTGTAAGGTGCTACTGTATACAATATATAATATCGTAAGGGTAGGTAACCCTACTTCTTGAATGCCAGGTTTGATTCTGGTTTTCATTCCATCTCAGACCTTAATAGCTTAATTGAACTCACAAAACAGGACTCAAATCAGTTAGGTTTGTTTGCTCTTCATTAGGTGCTAATGGAAAGGTGACTCTAAAACTAGACATATCCCAGAACTCCAGGACCAGGTTGCCCACCAGTGCACACAATGCACACCCACCCTTTATTTGAAGCCTGTTACCACTGTTAAACTTGTATGTAAAGATAAAATCACAGAAAATTTTGCATCTCAGTCTATTTAAATTAAAATAGCCAAAAGGATAATAAAATAAGATAAAGAGTGTCCACTCTGCCAAGCTTATTAATTCAACTAGTATCTTACATTTTATTCATACATATTTTTTACAATCCTGTCTGCTGTGGAGAAAACAAATCTAGTATGGGACTTTGGTGCCTCTGTATAGCATTAACCTTGAAGCAAAAAGGTAAAATTGTTATCCAGAGAACAAGTATAGTCTGTAACAATAACCCACAGCTATCAATGCCCTTCATATTTTGGAAAACAAAATAAGAACAAGGCCAGTTGAACTTTTTTCCCTCAATGTGAGCAGCAATTGGTCTTAAAAACAATATTCATGAAGGGTACTGCAGTAGCCACTGAATTCATAGCACAGTCCTCAGGGTGCTCTCTGTGGGCAGGGAAAACAATCAGGAAAATAAATAGCTGTTGGTTTCATACTCGATCCATCTATAATCTGGGTTACGTAGTCTTGTTTATGAATCTCTGTGGTTTTCTTTGGAATACAGTTCTAGATTATTGGTATATATTTAGACATCATATTAAATCTTACCCTGCCTTCATTAACCTGGCATATTCTTTGCACCAGACCTGTCGATGTTGCCTTGTAACTGTGTTTTCCTTGGTCATCCTTGCAGCTTGTAATGTTTTGTGAATCTGAAAAATACAGGTTAAATTTAAAACAAAATGACTGCAATAATGCTAAAAGTAATACTGCATTGTTTCTGTGTGCCTGCAACATAAATAAATATTATATAAATCACTAACATTTAATTATTGCTTTGTGCTTTCACTTTTAGATGGGCCATTAAAAAGTGATCTTTAAGCTTTTACAAACTACAATTTACAACCGCTCTCTGAGCTCAAGGAGACTTGTGTTAAATTGATGGTAATATCTAGGAATAAATGTGATCCCACACATTGCAGAACACTAAAAATGATATCATATTTTAAAATTGAAATTGTCATTTAAACCAAGTGTAATGTAGCTTTAACATATTTATTGGTGAACCATAAAGAGATCAGGGCATTTGTTTGATATCTTCTTTACTTTTACCCTTTTGTTTTATTTCATATCAGCGTGCTTAATTTGATTTTAAAATCTTCCCTGGTGGAGCCAAGTATTGAAGAAGAGCATCTGGTACTCTATCACTGGTGTAGATACATAACAAATTCACCAGAATACAGAAAATTATATATTAGGTAATTAGATTTGATCAAAACAAACAATATTTTAAACTTCAATGTATATGGTAAAAAAAACACTTCTGAATTTGTTTTGTTAAGTTTGGAACACACAAAACAGGATAAATACATGAGCAGCCCCCGTAAACTGTTAAGATTATCAAGATTTTAGCAGTAAGTTGATCCATCAAGTTCATAAGGCTGTTCCATCAGAGATCCAAGGGAATCGGCAACCTGGTTAGTTAATTAGAATGTGCAGTTTATCAAACCCTACAGACTCCCATGTTAATTTTTGCATTATCATAAAAGACTGAAAGCAGGGATGGCATTCAGGCAAGTGAGGTATATCCATACATAACCTGTCTTATCTTGCCCAAGCAGAGTGCTGAGTTGCAGTAAGCCATTGGAAACACTAATGAGGCAATAAAATGCTGCTACTGCTGCATTTTACCAATTAGTAAAACTGCAGGTCTACAACCATAATCCTCTCTGCCCCGGGGTTAACATCACAAAGTGATATGATATAGAATGAGAGACCCAAGGCTTCAAACTGCTTCAAAGTTGTTCATAGTTAACCCTCTACAGATCCATGAACATTTAATGATGTGTAGTTTTTATGTTCCTTTTTACGACATGTTCAATTTACAATCCTATTTAGAAATTGTTGCTGTACAAATAAACACGCATATATTTTGTATAAATTATAGATTTGATCATACATTTTTAATTTGTCACAGTATCAGCCCTTTTATATAAACTCCTCCTAATGGATTTTTAAAAAGAACATATATAAATATGAAGTATATGTGAAGATACAAAAAAAGATAAGGCAAATTAATCATTACACGTCCTTTCTCCAGCTTCGTCGGCTTTGTCTTTGGGCTTTGCATTTGACTTGATTTTGTAAATTCCCAAATATGGTATCACTCACTGGTTAAAATGCATTACTGTATTCATTACACTCCAAATCCCAGTTTCATCAGAGCTTTAAAGTCTGGCTTTATTGTTTATTTGATTAGATTTTAATTGCTTTACTTTGTTAAGAGCTCTTCTGCTATAGTACTTGCAAAGTATTCATTATCACAGACTTCTACAACCTTAATAGATTTGAACAACAAAGAGGGAATATGGCTTGGCTTATTAATTCTACACATATATTTTGAGTTACAGTCTTGATTAATTTGAAGAAGGTATGAAAACATAAGGGTTTTCTTTTGTACTCTCAAAGGAAATCTACATAATGCATTTTTCACATGACCAGATGCATTCACATTGCTTTAAAAGATATGCATTAATGAATATTTACAAATTCATTCGAATTTAGAATTTAGAATAAAGACTTAAGGAGAAATGTATCAGCAAAACTATCAGTTAACTGATGTATTCAAGTAAAAGTATGAAATAAAGAAAGAGACACTTAAATAACGTGTCTGTTCATATGATGCATGTCTACTACTTCTGAAGTAGTAAGAAGGAAGTTTTGAGTTAAATTTATGTATTCAAAGAAAGGAGAGACTAAAAGCTGCAGAACACTCTGTGTTTGCAGTCAGCAATAAATTAAAAATGGTACAATGAACTTAGCCACTGAAAATACAATGTCTAGGTCAACCTCCTTCTCTCTGTGTCATTGTATATTCATATGCAATCTGCACAGTTAGGTGTGCATAGGCATCTCTGCATGTGAGGACATCTGTCATTATGGGTATCGCCATGTCAACATGTTTACTAAAGATGTATGACAGCACTCTGCAAGCATTCGAGAAAATCTCAGTGATTTTGCTTTAATTTCAGCACAGACATAACATAATTTTGTTGTGGGTCCAGGCTATCAGGCAGGCCTGATAATCAACAACATGACCAGCTGTGAATCTTTCACTAATTCTACAGTGCAAAATGTCTGTGGGTTGTCCAAATAGAAAAAAATAGTTTGTATACCCTTATTATCATGTTTTGTCTTTAAACAAACAACATGGTAGTCCACATTTACTTTCAGATCAAATCAGACACGTTTGTGGTTTCTGTACTTTATAGATTCTGTTTATCTGAAGTTAAGTTGCCGATATTAAGTCTTTTGAGACAACAGAACCTAAACCTAAATTGTGACAAGACAGAGGAGATGTTCATAGGCTTCCAACATTAGTGTTCCAAAGTTGGCCTTCAACCGATGCAGAAATATTTACTGTATACTGTACATGCCTTTATTTAATCAAGACTACAGTAAGATTCTACATTGGCTGCTGTATATCCAGAATTCTGGGGTTTGAAAGCTAAATAAAGGTATTTTTTCAGCACATAACTCCTATCATCTGGAAAGTGTACAAATTAAGAACAAAATTTAAGGTTCCTCTGCTCAAGTATATGGTCCTGATTAGTCTAGCTGTAGCTTATTCTATAGATTTACTGTATGAGTTCAGACCAACCCTTAATCTGAGAAATGCTGATTCAGGTGGTCTTACTCTGCCAAAGATCAGCCTCCACAGAACAGGCGACAGGGCTTTCTCCTGTGTAGCACAACATGGGTGGAACTCACTCCCCAAATCCATTAGAAACCCTGCCGACATCCACATTTCCAAATCTTGCTTAAAAAATATTTTTAATACTAAAACGTTTAATGCATAATTTAGTTTTACCAAGTTAGTTGGCTGTGATTTTATCTCTTCCCTTCTGTTATGTGTATGCCATTCACTATTGTACAGCTTTTTTGATTATCTTGGAAAGCACTCATAATTGAAGTTGTATTATTTATTATAATTATGATTACAATTCAGAAGCACACACACAGTCAAACTATTTTGAACTCACACATGCTTTTACCTTTAGTTCTATGTTTGCTGATGCAAACCTTTTGGCTTCTGTGATGGCCTGCAGTTGCTGGTAGTCAACTGGTTTATATTTTTTACTTCCCAGCCCATCCTTCATTCGGAGTGTCAGCCTTTCTGAAAAAGAAAGGAAACATGTTATTCAAAGACAAAACAGATAAAAGATAAAATGAGAGATCAAAGATAAAAAGACCCAATAATACCAAAAACCAAAACAAAACAAAAAAAGGCTTCAGAAGACAATGGCATTCTTTACATAACTTTACTGGCAAGAGGTCATGTATTCCTCATTACTGTCCTGTTAGTATGACCACAATTTTAGTTCAGGACGATGCATCCAAAATGTGAATTGAAAAGGTTAACTCTCTTATATATATATCGTACTATTAAGGTCTTTGCTCACTGTTGTAGATATTTTAAGTTTTAAGATGCCAATATTTCAAATAAACAATGATAAAATACTGAAAGAAACAGGTTTTATGCACTCCTAGGATGTCATTAATATCTTTAATCTTAAACATTCTTCTTAGGAGTGACAACTGAAAGAAAGGCAATGAAGCAGAAAAACACACAGCTACTGCACCACATTAACTTCCCTTAGGACACATACCTAATATGGATTGAAGTCTATAACTGCAAAATTGTGAATTATTATCATGCATGTAGGTTGGGACGAGCAACGCACATCTTTTATTACGATATTTCTACTGATAAGATTAATACTGTGGGAGAAAATATTTGAGTGTATTGTGCATCATCTTGATCCCCTTTTTAGTTATTTTTTATATCTACATTTTTTATTGATACCCCTCTTTCTCCTATTCTAATGGATTTGTTTTTCCATCAGACATTCCAACTCTTGCTTGGGATTGTTAGGCTGCAGAAATGTTGTAATTCAATTCTGAGATTTTAAAAGACTAAAATGAAAAACTGAATTTTAGGGTATTCATGATCTGTTGATCAAAACCACAATGTTGTTGTTAATAATACATATGTTGCAGTCATGTCTTAACCATTAGAAGAACCTTTATAAAATGTTAAGATTACTATATAAAATATCAAATTAAATGTTAACTCTAAGCTAGAATATTAGATACATTTGGCCCTATGTATAATGCTGTGCTCATGTAATGTCCATCTTTGCTTTGGAATGGTTTTGTCCCTATGTATTTTCAGCTGCTGTTGTCCACCTTTTATACTGTATACTGGCTATACAGATGGACAACAGAGTTGGACTGGCATCTTTAGAACACCAGTCCAACTCACACTACCAATGCTTGTCCAAGACTGGTAGAATACTGTAATATATATCTATATATGTGCTATACGTACACCTTTCAGATTGTGTTCAGACACACTACTGCAAATCAAAAGTCAACGAGAACTGCATATTGGAACAACATGCTTATATTAATGTAGAGTTTGCAGCTCAAACAGCTCATCCAAGTGCAAGCTGTGTAAAGTCACTAGCTGACTGTGACTGAGATTTGCCAACTAGCAGGGCACAGTTGACTGAGCACTGCAGAGA
The DNA here is from genome assembly GCF_040954835.1 of Lepisosteus oculatus. Classification (NCBI taxonomy): domain Eukaryota; kingdom Metazoa; phylum Chordata; class Actinopteri; order Semionotiformes; family Lepisosteidae; genus Lepisosteus; species Lepisosteus oculatus. The sequence goes on from NC_090707.1 coordinate 12,686,077, forward strand.
TGGTTCACATTAATTGGACAGAGATTAAATAAATATGTCATGATTGTTCTTAAAAATAGTTAACATTTTTTCTGCACTTTCATCAGTGCAAGACTCTACAGGCAAGCTGACAAGATGATACAAAAGAACTAGTCGATCTAAACACTGAACCAATCCTTGAAATCTGACTTTGCTGTTCTGTGAGTAAGTCAATGCAGCTCAATACTAAACCTTCACTGCTCTTTCCTATAACCAAGTATTTTATTTCCCCCTGAGACTTTGATTTTTTTCACACTGAAACTTGTATTGTACTCCAATGAAAAAAACATTTTTTATGTTTGGTCATCTGCTACCGATATCATTGGTCCATGTGTATGCAGTAAAAACTAAATACTTACCGATATCTTCTACTCTATGATTAGTGATAAACATACGAAGGTCTCTGCCACTCATAGTGTTTATGTCTACAAACTGAAAAAAAAGAATCAGATGTGTTTTATATCTAATGTTAAAAGCTATACATCTAACAACATATTTTTAACATTCCCTCAAGGCAGTAAAGTGAGATTGCAGTTGATTTTTAATGATTACACAACATGATTTTTACACTAATTTTACTGATCAAGTTTTGCAGTGGAAATCTATTTTGGATATTTTGCAATATAATATGATATCATATCATAAAGTCTAGGAAGATTATAGTGTTAATCTTGAAATTCTGCATATAAAGCAATTTAAAAAATGCTGCATGTTGTAAAATACTGAAATCCTTTAAGTCTATAAAGTATCATAATGTACTTTTCCTAGTCCCTTTTTAAAAACAAATCCCTCTTTTGACAATTTATCGATTACTAATTATCTATAAATTGCATTGTAATCAGTGTGGTAGGATGATTCATTTATGTGCACATTAATCTATACTTTGATTATTTACTTAATAACGTTGGCATGAAATACCCTCCAAATGGCAGTATCTTGAAGGTTTCCTATATTGTACTGAATTAATAATTCCATTCAGACATGTCAGTCAAGATAAGCGATGCTGGAGTATGTGCAGCTCTCTGAGCAGAATGAAAATTCACATGCGCACACACCACTACAGCTCTCAGTCGCTGTATATAATTGCTATTTTTTACCATGAAACATCAGACAGGTGACCCTCCATCACAATTACCGTCTAACAGTCAGAACAGACCACATAAAATCCTATCCGCATTGATTTTAAAGGATTTTTCAAAATTGAGGGTCCCTCTTCTCAGTCTATCTTTTTTACATAATATACTATATGTACTGCAATCATGGACTATACACTGTTTTCTTATAGTCTTCAACCTATCAATGAGGAACCACACATGTAGAGGATGAGTGCATATTCAGGCCATTCATTCTTCTTTAACCAACATGTAAAATATGCCCAGACACTGAATAATGTCCAAGCTTGGGTCACAATTGAGACCAGATCTTCAGACATGATAAGAACACATCAGAAAACATATATTTCTACATTTGTAAAGCAGGAAGGCAGCAAGTTGGATCCAGACAAGAAAGGGTATTCCAGGCAAACCACTTCAGTTAGTATATACTCTTATATAAAGGTCGCTGCAATCAGATTCTTTTTCATGGTTTATTTGGAATTGATTTTTGACCTCCATTTCATTTCACAGTTAGGTTTAAAAAGAGCCCCTTAGAGATTGCTTGATCCATATATTGCTGCCTAATCATTACACAACCGTGTACCCAATAACAATGAGAATTCTGCATTTAAAACCCTTCTTACACGTTTAAAATTTTAAGATCTAATTCCCTTGAAAGAAACGCTAATCATTTTCAGGTGGCTTTCAGTTCATCGTTTGCCAAAGAAAAAGTGAAGAAGAAGTAACAGTAAAAGCTTCAGCCACCTTGAAAACAGCCTCCGTTAAATTTAAATGGTTAACAGTATTTTATTTACTGTTTATCAAGAACGAGATTAAGTTGGACACTCAATCATTCAAGGTACTTGTATCAGGAAGCCTACAACAATATGAATAATTCATAAATGAATATTTTAACATCAATTTTAATGTAGAGGAACGGGAGGAGATACACTTTTGCTCCATTACTGATTGTGGAATCGCTTTCGTTTCGTTTTGAATAAATATAAATAAAAAATAAAACATAGGGGTTGTAACAGAAGGATTACTTACAAGGACGCGTTCGAAAACGAAAACACATTTTTAAAGTAATGGTTGGTAACCAATGAAGCATGCTACAGCTTGTTTGGACCTCATACGATACCGCACTGTTGGGGGGGGTATTCATATTTAACCACTCTGTCTGGCCCGCAGAAAATGTGCCACTCCATAAAAGGAAGAAATACCATCGACAAAACATCCAAAAAGTTTCATGCATCGCTGTCATTAGTTTTACCCTGGGTTTACAGCGCACGATCTTGGGGCGGTATGGATTGGAGATTGGATTAATTTCCCAAATGATCATCCTAAAATCTGAAGGTATTAATTGCATCTTCAGGTGAAACAAAGATGCTTCAGTATTTCCTAATTCTTTTCCCCCGCAAATAAATTAAAAATAACTTCAGCAGCGATGTTCATCCTAAGAAGGAAATGAAATACACCTATTGAGAATATTCCAAACGCCGTTTGCACGCTTGTTTAAACGTACTATATAGATACAATATAGAGGCGAAAAAATATTCAATTCTTAAAGTACAGACATACAGTATGCGCATAAGTTATTAATAAGTATAGGAGACCGAAACTTCACATATGGACTACGTTACGTAGCTACAAAATACAGTGTTAACCATGACGCCAGTTAATTACCTTATGTCTTCCTACTTCATATATGGGACTCCAGTAGGTTGACAACATTTGTAACCAAGGTAACCCAGCTTTCCCTTCTAATTGGTCCGTTTAACAATAGAGTTCTCCAATGAAATTCCCACCTTTTTGGCCTAGACCCAATGGAGTCGGACGCTGGAAAACTACAGTGGCGCTGACGTCATGCTTCCTCGTACTCCTGAGTAGAAGCAGGAGAGAGAAGATCTCGCCCCGAACCATGGAGACGAGCTAGCTGTATGTGTGTGGCAGGTCAGGAATTTTTTTTCCTGTGTTAATGGTCTTTGCGGTATTCGCACGTTTCTGGTTTTCGATGGCACGCTTCATCAAAACGCACGGATTGCGATAATTTCTCTGCTCCCGAGGGTAAGTGCTCGGAAATAATTCAGATGGATACATGCTCCGTGCGTACAGACGCTGGTAGTATCCCGGTAGTTCCCAACTGAAATCATGTTTCGTTCTTGTAAAAAAAGCAGATAATTAGTTTTCCAATTTGTCTTCTTTTTATTACTTGCATTGCTTTCTGGCGGCAGCTGAGAAAGTGAAGCCAGCGCAATGAAACGCCTGTGTAAGACATTACAGTAATCTTTTTCTTATGACTTCTATTTAGCCACCTCTGTAAAACCTTCATAATGCCGTCTTATGATGTGGAGGAATTCAGCTGCTTGTGCTTCTCTTTGCATTGCAACTTTCAACGATTGTAGTGGTTTTTCTTTCCTTGCCGCTGTGCGTGTCTTCTGGAAAACGATTGGTTTCATTGTAACATATGCTTCACTGGCGTATCTAGGAGTGCAGTGATGGCAGTGTTACAGAATTGAATGAACAGGCAGGTGTGCTGTGCAGGAATCTCAGGAATGCTAAATTGGAGAGAAGGCGGCGGGGGGGAGTTCACGTTTTGCTCTTGTTGCCTATTATTTTACTGTAATTTCCCCCTGCAGCTCACTTGAGCATTGTGGAGTTATTTGTCTTCTTTATTGTAACAACTGTGTCGACGCGCAATGTATATCCAGGTTGTGGCCGGTCTGCTCTCACTAGGCTTAATTTCTTTTTATGCAAACGGCGGACTCCAACGGGGGGGGGGGGTAGTAATTATCTTGCTTGATCTTGGATTTAATCCAATCCATTCTAACATAAAGGCAAACCAAGATGCGCCCGCGATGCCTTTTTTTTTACTGAATAGTTAAACTCTAAAGTTAACAACTGCCCCCCTCTCTCCTCCAATACACACCGCCACCCTGAACATGAAACCTTCTGCTAACTGTTTAGATATTGCTTAGCGCTAGAGGGGGGGGGAAGACAAAGAATATTAAAGACTGTTTTGAACGTCACCAGCCTAAGCAATGGGAAACAATAGCAATCCGTGTTTTGGAATATCGAGTTGATTCAGTTGTTAAAAGTGCTGGGCGTGTCGGTGTACATCTGAAACAACAGTACTCCTCAGCGGGGAGCTTTAGTCGTTTCAGTTCAAGAACGGCGCGATCAAATTTCATATTGTAGTACCACCGCTTTTTAGGGGCTGCGAGATTTTTCCTCTACCCCCAAACCCGCCCCCCCCCCCTTTTGGCAGCAAAACCCGATAATCCCCGATGTATTTTTTTTACACCAGAGTTGGAATGCGGACTCATTTTAATGTGAAGTCTCCACAACTGTAAACGTCTCTTTAAAAAGGTTGCAGTGAAAAACTAGCGTTAAAAAATGTCACTTTCATTTCAAGCCCGTACAGTGACTCAAGGAAGCACAGGCGGCACAAGGCAATCCAATATCTTTTTGTCTTAGAAGGAAATGACATTTAGTGAAACATAAGAAAAGCCTTCTCTGCTTTATAACCTCGCTCTGTGCCTGGGAAGATATTATTATGATTGAGGCCTCAGCGTTGTAATCAAAATAATTTCTTTCTTTTTATCGAATTGAGTGCCAGGATTCTTTTAGTATAGAGTTCTCCTTTGCTGCTTTGTAGCTGGATCCCTTCCGATTTCAGAAACTAAGGAAGGCTGTCCCCAGTGAGTCCTGGGATGGGAGACCACCAAGGAAAACACGATTGGCTGGTGTTGGTGGTGTGGTGTTGGTGGACCAGTAGGAGGCGCCTTTCTATCTGGACCCAACCGGTGCCCCAGTGTGGTGACCAAGGCACTGTGCTCTACATGGTGCAGCCCTTTGGATGAGACATTATACTAAGGTTCTGAGTGCTTGGTCAGTAAGGTTCCAGTGGAACAGTTGGAAGGAAGAGGTGTAGACCCCAGTGTGCTGGATAAGTCCCCCTCTTATATGAATATACAGTTTGGCCTTCTTAAAGTTCTCCCTTTAATTAAACTGTGGAATCTACTCATCACTCTGGGCTGCTGTGGAGTGAGGTAGCTGGAGCTTAATGGCTGCCGTGTGTCACCCAAGTGGTAGCCATATCCCATAGGTGGATGAAGGGGATCCTTTCCTGTCTGTAGGATGCTTAGGGATGAGAAGTTGTAAGATTATATAAGAATTTATGTCTACTTAATTATGTGCTATTTATCCAATCTATGTGTGTGAGTAAAGTAGGTGTGTTGGTTTGGCTTTGATTTCAGAAGAGGTTTTTGCAGTCCTTGCAGTAAGGTAGTTTTTAAAAACCTGTGTTGCTTTGCAGTGTCCTTGACTGCTATTATGTCCTCAATGTCTGTTTTTTTTCATATATCTATGTTGGCTGTGTAGGCCTACCTCAAAACAAACTTTCATAAGCCAAGACATGCTAGAGTCCTGAAATGTGGCAAGAGATTATAAGAAAATGTTGTGAGGTAGGCCTACACAGTCATTTTAACATTTCAGTAAATATGGTATGTGTTTATCTGTGGGATTCTCTTGTTTTTCTTCAATACTGTGGGGTTACTATGGTATCTGTTTTAACAAAAATTGCTCTTGTACCAAAGGACTCATCAGTGCTGCCTGACAATATAGAATGTAAGTGTTTGTTATAAATCCTGTCCTAAAACCAGTTGATAAAACACTGCATCAATCTATGATGCACCTCATAAACAGACTAACTCACATTCAACCTTGAAAAAAAGTCTGTCACAAGCCATTTATTCTGCAAAAATATCACAGATACGAACCCAATGTCATCAAGCGTAACAGCAAAAAATCATTGAGGGTACCAAACCAAGCTTGAGTCAAAGAGGACCTGAAATATTGGAAGAGAAATGGCAACATCCTGGCTTATGATATACAATATTGTTATATTTAAGAACAAAAACATAAGAATGGCTGCAAATGAGAGGACGTTTGACCCCATCTGGCTTGCATGAGGGGAAATGGGTAAATTACGTCAAGGGGAAAAAAAGAAGTCACACTCCCAAGTTATTGAGGTTCAGTAAAAATGAGTAAAATAACAATCAACTGGACAGAGTTCTGAATGAACAAGTGTGTGCATCCAGTTGATTTTGCTGCTTTTAGAAATATTTTAATATCTTCAGTTGTCTTTAAACCAGAATTATCATTTTCTGATGTGTGGTAGGTACCATCTGGAACAGTTGTAATTTTAAGGATTTTTGTGAAAAGGATTCCCTGTTGCTCCATAGATGTGTGTACAGGTACGTCTAGTGTCATTCCTCCTGTAAATTAAAAATCAATAAACTCAATTACCGCTAATTCCAATACAGGGCTACACATGTATGAATACAGGAGACGATTTAGATTAGGGGTCTCCAGACTTAGCACTGTGGAGACCCAGTACACTTAGTCTTATAGGTCGCCTGTTTCTAGACATGGACATCACATTTGTGTTAGTGATTAATTAAGCAAGTGATCTGCTAATGTAAGAGAGCTATGGCCCATGGAGATGTAAGGGTACTCAGATTCTTGTCCAACATGATTTCTGAATTACTTGAATGAAGTTCCTTGAGGACAAATAAAGTTCTTCTAAGTCTGAATTAAGTAATTCACCTACTTAACTGTTCACAGTAAAATCATTCGAGATATTTAAAAAATTGGTGATTTAGTGGTGACCTATAAAACTTGCAGTATTGAAGCTCTTCTGGATCAGGGCTGGAGACCTTTACTTTAGAGATACCAACAACCTCGGTAGACTACCTTTAGTTGTGGTAGGTGCTACCTACTACACCACCTTTCCACCCTAAAATAAATTTACTGTAGCTTCCATGATGAATTCCTCCTCAGGCATGTGTGATTTCGGCTCAGTCAGAGCAGCAGAAAAGCTCCATTCTTAGAAATGATCCTGTGTCTGATTGTGTTGGTCATGCAGTTCATTCCTCATGTGCTCAGTTATAATCCACAAAAGCTTAATTAACCACTGATGTAAATTCAGAAAATCTTCTGAATTGTGACTTAGGTGTATACATGGAAAAGTTCACATGGGCTCTGCCTTTAGTGATGATTTATGTCTTTTTGTAATTGTCTTTGTAATGTTTCTATCGCAAATGTTTCTTATTTTGTGGGTTAATTCTGTCACTGATGTTTAACTTGCTCTGATCTCAAAATTGATTGGTAAAGCAAGAGAATTGGACCCCAGTGTAATAGTAAGGAAAAAAAAACAGAGCTTTGATGGTTAGCTAAATGAGGCATTTGAAGTCTAGCTATGCTGACATTGTACAGATAAAGTAATTTGCATCAAATTTGGAAAGTTTTCTGTAGAAAGGAGTTTTTTAACACTCTGAAAACTGTCACTAGGCTCAGTCTTCTTATTGTCTTACCCCCATTGTAATTTGTGCTTTGCGTGCTATAGAAATTTGTACTGTACGTGATAGACTCTGACAGTTGGTGTTATGTTATAAAGCAGCAAATGGATCACTGTTTTTTCTTATACCAGTGTGTATTAAATAAACAACTGCGTGATTGTCTTCTATATAAACAGTCAGCACAGCATTATGACTATGTTCATAAAGCCATCTTTATTAAAAGGAAGAAAAAGAGTTAAAATATTTTATGGGTTAGTGTTGCAAACCTTCTGATAGTGGTTATATAAGTGTTCTTGATCTCAGCTGTAGCTTCAAGATTCATTACTGTTGTGTATTGTTGAATTTAACGTGCAAGGATATGTGAGATTTATGATTTACGTAAATGTCTGCTTGCGTAAGGTCATGTGGAACATAACCCTTACTTAACTTGGGGTGTGCCTGTACTTGGTTTCTTTTTATCACCTTTTTGCAAATAGGTGCTACAGTATATTAACAATTTTCCTGTCAGTGAGTATTACCCCTGTCTGGAGAGACTGCTGGAAGAGTTTTGTTAATGGTTAATTGATACCATCTGTTTCATTAATTATAACTGGTAAACCACCATCAGGCCCTGGAGAATTTTTTATCTTAAGTGTTTCTAGTATCTGTAACATTTCTGCTTCTTCTATGCTAATACTGTTTAATGTATAACTGTTTGTTTACCCCGAGGCATGTTGTCTGTTTCTTCCTTGGTCAACACCTGACAAAAATTAATACAACTGCCAGTTCCCTGTCATCATCTAAATGTTTCCTATTATTGTCTGAGCCACTTGTTTCATCTTTCAGTGTTCTTTTGGTGTTTATGATTCTTCAAAAATATTTTATAGCCTCCTTTGCCACATCATTTCTCTTTATCTTGGCCTTTCTTATATTATTTTTACCTGTTTAAAATTCATTATTTTCTTTAACTAGATTCTGCTCTTCCTTTTCATTTACTTCCTTTGTCCTTATTTTTCTTTTTTTATTATGTAATTTGGGTCACTGCTTTCTTACCTTAGGATTGACTTAAGGAATGAGTCTGTTGTGTGCTTTAATGTGAATATCTTTAAAATGGATGAGACCATCTATTCTCTGCTGATTTTATTTGATGAGAATATATTTATATGAACATTTCTTCAAACTCTGTTTTCTTGACGTTATAAAATTGCCACTCTATCCACATATCTCTGCCTCTATACTTCAAAACAGATTATACTCGGATCACAGTTACCTAATGAATCTCTTACCTTTCTGTCATTAGCCTTGTCTAGTCCTTTTTGGTTTTTCTCAATCAGTGTGAGGAGAATTAACATCGCCCTTGATAACCACTTCTTTCTTCACCTATGTTTTTGAACTCATTATGTAAAACTGCTTTATAATACATATCTGAATTTAGCGTTCTGTTTTGTACATCTGACCCATATTGTTTCCAAGCAAAGACAATTACAAAGACCATTGCCCAAATGTGGTGCTTCTTTTAACCATTTAACCCTATCGCTGACTTAATTGATTAAAGTATTCCTTAACATTTCTTAGGCATGTGCTACAGGAATACAACGGGTTCAAAACTCCAAGTGTAGTCTTTAAAAGCCTGTGATGAAATGCAAGGGAGAATGTGTTACTTCAGTATGTAAGTATAGATATCGTGTTTTACCTGCAAATGTCTCCTCTTCTGTTTATATTCATTTAGATTTTTTTTTATTGACTTGCATCTTAATTAAGCGTTTTGGTATGAGGATATTTCTGTTTCATGTTCCAAAACTACAGTGTTTTATTTGAGTTGGAAAGAGAATATAAGACAGCCAGTTGCATCTGGTCTAGTTTACGAGGGGATGTGGTTAGCAGCAGCAGTGGTTAAGTCAACTTAGTTGGTTTTTGTTCAAGCCTGTTCAGCATAGCCTTTCCCCACAGGCTCTGCTGAACCTTGAGCTTTCATGCCCCTGCTTGGGTTTTTTCCAGTCTAATGTGATGTGTAAGATGCCGAAGGGTCTTATCTGAGGGTCTACAATGTAAGCAAGTCATCATCTTTATTAAATCCGTGCTCCAGAGAGTTGTCATCTATTGAAGCAATGCATTTGAATTGGACAAATTAATGACTTCTCCTAATAAGGTATTTCAGAATCAAAAGTAAAAGAAAATGCCCTTAAAACGGAGGCATCTTTTTATATTGCTCATTGTTACCGTTTCCAAAACAGCTGATCATTGACGTTCGTGCCATATGCTCAGGCAGCCATGACCAGTTGCTGTGAAATGTGAAAACGAGTGAAGCTGGGAAGGAGCAAAGGCTATGTAAAAGAAAAATACAGACATTTTAATTTTTAGTCATTTAACTATTACAAAAAAATCAAATGCTTAGGTAGGGTGTTCTCATCTCCTAATTCTTTTTTATATTGATGTTAAATGATCTACTTGGACATAAGTGCTATTTTTTGCCATTTGATTCTGAGGTAAGGTGACACTTCAGCAACTTATTTACACTTTGTTCTGTATAATGCGTCCAATTTATCAGGTAGCTGTTGTTTCTGTAATCTTTAGATGGGTTTGCTTGTTTGTATGACCCTGCACTCACCATAAATCAGTGTAAATATCATCTGACATCAGCTGAACTGTCCAAATGAGATCGAACACTTTCCATTATTTCTTCTTATTTTGGACTGGCAATTACATTTTTCATTTTTCACTGTCTACGGTTATTGTTGATTACATTTGTGTTAATTATTTTAAATTATATTTTCATAAGACATTTCAAGTCTTGTCTTTCCCCTGGAAATGCAGTTGTATAACAAATTGTTAGTTAGATATTTTGAAGTACCAGATCAAAATAGTGGAAGTGCTTGCAATTTTTTTCTGTATTAAGTCATAACTTTTTCTTCCGTTTTGCTTGGTCTGAAGTATACACTGTATGAATGTATTTTTACAGACTGCCTGTGGCCAAAATATTTTAAATACAGTCCGTACAGCCATATAATTGGTGAGATTTCAAGGACAATTATAAAATAAACATTGCAAACGCTTTGAAGCAGTTGAAAGGTCAGACGGTATTTATGAATAACACAGGACTAACTCATGTCCGTGATTTCATGCCGAGAACGTTTAATATTTTTTCTGTTCCCAAGCTTTTACAATACAGATCTGGTGTAGGCCTTACCAAGCACTTACCCAAAGAATTTCAGAAATTCTAACCATCTGAGATGGTTTTTCAACAGTGCTGTCAGCAAGTTATCTTTATCTTGTGAAAGATAGAAGGATAACTTTCAATACTTATGAATATTTAACAAAACCTTTGGATTTTCTTTAAGTTTCGAAGAGTAAGTTCTAGATTCACTTACTAGATACTAGATACAGTAGCTGTATGGATTTATGTATTTTCTCTAGGATCACATCTACAGTAAAGAACCATAAAGGCATTTGCTTGTCCTGTGCATACTTGGCATAAGGAAGAGTTTGGTTTGAAGCTGCGAATCAAAAATTGCTGCATTTCTCTACCATGCTTTGTGTTATGTAAAAAACGTTTTTGACGTATATTTGACAATACTTTTTGCATTTGTCTTTCAAAGCTACAATATGGGATGATAAACATCTTGAAACTGAACTAGAAAAGCTATTTCTCTCTTTAACCGATGTAATGCTCATCATTGTAATATTTAAGACTAAGGCCTTTGTGCTTGCAAAACACCCCGTTTCCATTTGCACCCCATTTGAATACGTTAATTAATACCTTTGTCATTCTGATCAAAATGTTGGCATTTGCATTTCCAAGTAGTTGCTCTTAATGAGCATATGATATGTACTTTATCTCACTTGTAAATGGAATCTTTTAAATGGGACATGCTTTCTATTGATTTGCAAAGTTTAACAAAAATAAGGGGCGATGGAGTGACTGCTTCTATGTGTTCTTCACGTTGAAGACGACAGACTTGGGGTGCTATGTCTGCATGCGGGCTGCAAAGGAACAAGTAGAGGTCGATTCTGTTAAAAAAAACATTTGAAGAAGGCTCATTGGCTAAAGTGTTTTTTTTTCTTTTACTACTTAATAACTTAACAATTAACCTTGTTCCTTAGTTAAATCTTGTACAGTCCCAAAATCAAAATGTTGCTGTCCTGTTATTTGGTTCTCTGCTTCTGGGGTCTCGCAAAAATGATGACCTCCCCCCTTCTAGTGAAAACAACAAGGCACTAGTGCCACACAAGGGGATTTAGTTTTTCACTCTGTCCTTTTAAGGATATAATTTGTCTTCAGAGGATTTGATGTTTTGAGTACTGTTTACAGACTACAACTTGAGTTAGTTTATTTTTTTATGTTTTCCATGGATTTCTTTTTTTACATATAACCCACAGCAGGATGGATTGGTCCGAAGATTAGTTCATTCCTTGAGGGCTAACCTCAAGTTGTAGAGTGGTGAAATTCCTCACAGAATATGTAATACTCCTCCATGTTAACACCAAGTTACTGTTCTGTTGCTAACGGTAAGAATTAAGCACGCTGAAGAGGAAACTTAATATATTTTAGACAACCTTTTGTATTATGGAATGAGATTTTTCAAATGCCATTTGGTCTTGTGGAATCATTTTAATTTTCCCCAGTTTTTACTGACCAATTGTAACTAGTTAATGTAAAAGTAGACATTAACCAAGAGAAATAAGGTATGAATCTATTGCTGGCATTACATTTCATATACTTGTTTTGCATAAGAGTTCAAATGTTTATACTTTTTGAAAGACTTTTACATAATCTTTAACGTGTATAATATAGATTTCTCCTTCAGAATTGTGATAAAGCAGTTTTGAACTGTAACTGCAGGCTGGTGATCTGTAACTAGACATTAATGAAACAAGATACCTTGAAGTACAGTATGATTAACAGACAGAAGCTGATAATACAGAGAAATCTTGTGGATTCATTTAACATAATTCTGTTTCAGGCAGTTTACTTGAATAATCCAATCACTGTAGGTGCTGCTGTTGTATTACTCTTTAATAACAGAAGGTTCCTAAATGGGTTACTCACATCCCATTGGTTAAAGGTCAAAGCAATGTAGTATGATATCTGTCAGTTTGTTTAGAAGGCCTGTGATTCATCTGGTTAAATCAGGACCGGAATGTACAACTTTCATTTGCTTATAAATTTAATTGATTCTCAATTAGACACACATCAACACAATTTTTTATGAAGTGTAAGCAGCACACAGAATTGATTCCTTAGAAAGAATACATAGGTTGTGGACTGTTTCTGACATTTTTTTCTGATTGACCCATTACTTGAGTTTTGTGATCAAATAAAACCAAGCTGCTTGTCATAGAAAGAAACTAGTAATCTTGGCTTTTTTAGAAAGAACTACTAGAGTAATCATTAAATAGACATCAGACATTCATAATGATAAGTTTCTACTAAGGAATTTACTAACAGTAAGTGCATTTATTTTGCAGACACAAATGAGTACATGTTGAAAATAAAAAAAACACTTGCCTGTTTAAATGTACTACTATAGTTACACTGTAGATTTGCTGTGAATGTTTTTATTTGATCTATTTTGGCATGAACTGTTTTTGTCATTTGCCAGGATTTTTTAATGAGGAGGTCTTCTGGAACTCTTTGTTTGATAAAATGCTGGCAGGATTCATTGCTGATTTAGCGTGATGTGTTGATAAAATCCTGAAAGAGTTTTTAGATTAAAATGATGTTAAGGTCCTGGGCAGCACAAGATAAAGAACAACACAAAGCATGTCAGCACTTTGGAGGATTAGGTATACAATCGATTTCTTTCCAGTACAGATGCCCCCCTCAGTGATTCATGCTGAGCCTGAAATGGACAGGACGTTTGGTGTGCCATGCAGCCTGTTTTTGGTCAACTCCTTGTCAACTCCTGAAAGGATAGCTGTATTTTCCAACAACAGACCGCTATACAGTTGTAGTTTGCTGTCCAAACAAATGTGACAGGCACTGGGTGGCTGCCAGTACCTTCCCAGGAGTTTTCATGGGAGTAGGAGGAGGGGGTGTCTCTGTAATTTGATTAAAACAAGAAAATACCTGCAGGGAAACCAAATTCTTTATTAAGGCCCTTGGCGTCTAATCCGATTATCTCTTATTAGTAAATTTTTTTTTAATCAATCTGGTGATGCAAAGTGACCAGATCATTCATGCTGTAAGGAGTAGAGAAGAAATCATGCTGAATAGTATTGGTCTCAGTCAGCATTCACTGGATAGTAATACACAGTAGGCATGTCAGGATGTGATGAATAGAGTGTTGCTATGCCAGGGCTCTAAACCCTATAGTAATGGAGGCTGATACCCTGGAAATCGTGAGGCTTATCCATGAAAGGTCTCTGTCTCTGTCTCTGTCTCTGTCTCTGTCTCTGTCTCTGTCTCTGTCTCTGTCTCTGTCTCTGTCTCTGTCTCTGTCTCTGTCTCTGTCTCTGTCTCTGTCTCTGTCTCTGTCTCTGTCTCTGTCTCTGTCTCTGTCTCTGTCTCTGTCTCTGTCTCTGTCTCTGTCTCTGTCTCTGTCTCTGTCTCTGTCTCTGTCTCTGTCTCTGTCTCTGTCTCTGTCTCCTTGCCAACACAAAGCCTAAAACGTGTCATCATCAAAATGTTTGTGCAGCACTCCAGTTTGCTTGGCACAGTTCCCTCTTCTAAAAAGTATATTAAAATACCACCTGTTGACTTTGTTTTTTCTTGTCCCCGGGAGATCATTTTCACCTACGGAATCGATTCATTATTTTCAGTTTTAAACACTTAGGAGAAGCACATGATTACTTTAACTTTGAGTCTTTGGTTGCTGATTATTTCCATACACTATATCAGGAAACCCAGTTTCTGCCAAAAGTCCATCCTACCTTTACCCACCTCTAATGTCATTTCATTTATAAGAAATTAAGGCATACTTATATCAGTTATCGCTGCTTCATTGACCAGCTTTTTCTGTATTTTCCATCAGGTGATAGGCTTTCCGTTCTGTGCACAGAATTAATGAGAACTGAATAAGACGTACAGTAGCTGCTGTAGGGGTGGCACAGTGTTTAGTGCTTTTGCCTCCCAGCTCTTGATGGCGTGAGTTTGCTTCTGGACTGAGGAAGCCTGTGTGTGCAGTTCACTTGTCATTCCCAGGTTTACGTGGCTTTAATTTCTGGTTGCTCTGGTTTTCTTCCACCTTCAGAAGATGAACTGGCTATGTTAGCTGTAATCACTTGTTTGTGTGTGAGCACCATGTTGGACTGCTGGTTCCATCAAGGGTGTTGTCTCGCCTTGCACTTTATGCGTCCAGGCTAGCTTTTCTAGCTAGATGGAAGCATAGGGTGTTTAGTTAGGGGTTCAAAGAGCTTGCATAAACCTCAACAGGGTGTATTTCTTTTCAGCAGACCTTTTCATCTCTGAACAAAAGAACAGGCTATTCAATTTTATTCTTAAAAAGAAATGAATTATGTAGAAATTTTCCTTCAATTTTGCCATATCTATACAGTCCTGAAGTGCGGAAGTGAGATTAAAACTTAAATTAGTGTGATAATAGTTGCACATTAAGATAATCAACCTTTAATAAAGGTTCAAATCTCGCAGTATGTTGTAGAAATTGTGGTGTTCTTGGTTCAAAAACTGCTTATATCGGCTTTATTCTTGGTTCAATTGTATTCACATTGGATACAAAGAATCTTACAACTGTGCATTCCTTCAATGTAGTTATTGAAATCAAGAATAATTTCACCTGTACAAATGATGGCAATAAATGCAGTGTGTTTTTGTATAATGCTTTACATTATTAAATATGTCACTATTCTTTATCAGACTGGCTCTTCTCAATTGCAGCAATTTTAAAAACAGTTCAGCCAGATTTTACAATCTCAGACAAGAGGGTGAAATATTAGGATGTAAAAAAACATGCATAATGTGGAAAAAGAAAAAGGAATTAAGAAAGAGAAGGCATTGGATTTATTAATTTACAAAAGATGCCAAACAGAAAAAACAACAATAACAAGTATATACACGTGCAGATTCACTTACACAAGGACACTGGCGTTTCTTGGGTGTTGTATCCTGCGGATATAATTTCTTACCAAAACCACACATTCCGCTCTAATACAGCAAAGCGCTTCAAAGTCGCATTAATCATATCTGAGATGCACAGCTGAATCTGAATTGTACTGTACATGACCTGTTCTCCAGGTATGATCTTCATTTATAATTTGGTTCCTCCCTTTATGGCTTGTAGCTATATCACCCTGCAGCTCACAACTGGCAGCCCACTGAAGCTCAGTAGGTGTGAGCCTGGTCAGTACCTGGATGGGAGACCTCCAGGGACAAAGTGCTGCTGGAAGAGATGTTAGTGGGGCCAGTAGTAGGGGGCGCTCACCCTGTGGTCTTTGTGGGTCCTAATGCCCCAGTATACTCACGGGGACACTATTCTGTAAGAGGCGCCCACCTTTGGATGAGACATAAAGCTGAGGTGTTGATTAAAAAATCCCAGGGCATTTCTTGAAAAGAGTAGGGGTGTGTTACCCCGGTGACCTGGCCAAATTTCCTATTGGTCTTTAACCATTATGGCCTCCTTATAATCCCCACCTATGAGTTGGCTTCATCACACTGTTCTCCTCCCTACTGATAACTGGTGTGTGTCCAGAGTCCTGGAGCATCATCCAGGTGGGGGCTGCTCATTGGTGGTGGAGGGGAGTCCCCATTACCTGTAAATCACCTTAAATGGAGCGTCCAGAAAAGCACTATATAAGTGTAAGGAATTTTTGTCTTCTGAGTCTGGTCTTATCTTAAGCCTTACACCACAACGAGTAGTTTTTCCCATTGCAGGACCCACAGTGATCCTCACTCTGCTGTGGAGCCCTCTAAGAGCTGTAACTTGGCTTCAAAACCCATAACATGTAAATTTGTGGATCTTAAAATGCTAATCTTGTAACTGTGTTTCTTTGTTTTTTTTTTAAATAGCTTTATTTATATGCATGTGTAAATACTTCTGTACTTTCACTGTCCAAGAGCAGTGTGACTCATTGAATAGTATTCGAAAACAAAGAACACTACAGCATCTGTTTAGTCTAGCATGACAATTTGCAGTGGTCATGAACACACTGACCAGCTGCAGATGTTACACTGGCCTTCTCCAGCTTCATTAAGATAAATCTGAAAGAAAGGAGAGGTTGTAATGACAAAAAAGGTACAAGAAAGTTGAATGTTTTTTTGTCAAGGCAACCATATACTCTTTTCTTAACATCTGTTATATTAATAATACCCTCGTTTTTATTGTGATACAATGGCGAATACTTCAGTTCACATTGCATATTTTTGTGTATGGTCCTATTAAGAAAAAGGAATATAATTCATAGGGTTGACAATGAAAATAGGGTAGCTGTGTAGAGAAATGAGACATGAAGTATCTGTTTTCCTTCACTGGGATGAGCAACTGTTTGTGACTGCTGAAGTCAGTCATTGTGCAGAAAAGTGTGAAATTCTTTACTTTTGGATTCAATAAAGTCACTATTCATGCCTCATTTCTGTTTACGCTGGAGCATCCTAGATGCATGTCAAATACAATTGTTTTCGTTCTTCTCCATGTCCTGTAAGGTACAAAAACCTCTTTAAAGACGACTTCAGATTAAGTGAAGATGACAAAGACATGGATATCCTTAACTCAGTATCTGAGTACGGTGCAAGGTGTTGATTGGTGTATTATGGGTGTACATTTATTAATGCCAGTATTACCCTCTTGCATGTAATACAGGTTTAGGTCCTTTGCATTATTGCCTGAGTAGTCTTCAAGCTTTTTCCTCCAGGTTAAGGTCAAGTGTGACTTGCACAACAACACTGGCATAATGTAATGCATAGCACTACAAGGGGGTGTGTTTCAGTGAATTCAAAGTGACAGCTGGTTGTGTGTCTGTGAGGGAGAGGTAAAAAATAAATGAGGCTTCAAAGCACATTATTACATAACCATGTCAAATGCAAATTGCAGCGGGGTTTCCTGTGCGGCACGAACTGTAAAAATACTAGATTGCATTGAGTGGAAGCAGTCTAGGGAAATCTGAAAATTGGAAAGCCGTAAATTCAAAGTTTAATAGGGTGAAGTGAAAGCACATAAAACAAATCTGGTTGATCAGATGTGGCTGGATAAGATTCTAAGATCAATTAGCTACTAATTACAAAAGAATCCAGATGAGCCTAATGGCCTACTTGAGTTGGCATTTAGGTTGAGAACCTGAATCAGAATACAGCATTGCCGAATATTGTTCAGTCACTAATTAAAACCTTCAATTTAGAAAGTTCATCAGGTGCTTCATCAGTATTACATGGTGATCTCCTTGGAAATTGCTCCATGCTTTGGTGGCTTCTTCTATATTACATGTATCTTATCTTAGATCTCTCTTATAACACTTAGTATGCTAAGTGATTTGGTCAGTATGTTATTTGGGGAAACCTTATGTAAGGGACGAGATTTCACGGAAATTTATTTCCTAAAGGGTTATTTTTTTCAGGTATTCTGCTTTGAGGCCTCAGACCTTCTGTTTATTTTCATTCTGTGATTTTAAAGATGTGCAGTCCTGTGATTTTTTCTAATAAAAAGGACTAGTTTTGCTCATTTCCATTTCTGAATTCCAGAAAAGGTTAAAGGAAAAATGTTAACATGATGAAATGAACATGTTCATTTCTAAGACTGTAGGTTACGGACATAGTAATAGCTCTTAATGTATGCTGCAGACATGTTTTGTGTGTTAATGAGTTGGAAAGAAGTATATGAGCAGCTGACTATACAATCTTAGCTAGTTACTATAAACATATTGAATGATTTATTACCTTTATTCAAATCCTTATTTGTTGTGTACCCTTAAACAGGTCAAATTAAGTAACACTAAGCTTCTGATTTGAATTAGGCTTTTTTTGTATCGGACAAGTAACTGTAGATCAGATTTTTTTTTTTGCTTTTTGAGAACGGTTACAATACTCTTGTTCTCACTTCATGTGAAATAACCTTTAGTTATGACCCCCTCAGGATCGCTGAATTCATTGTTTTTCACATTTTATAGAATAATTCACCATTGCCCCACGCACCGATGTGACACAACTGTAAACTGTAGTGCGATTCCAAAAAGTTGTCTTATTCTGTTATTTCAGGATTTTGTTTATCCATTTGCCTGAGTACTCAGTGTTTACAGACGTTGTGCCAAACAAAGTACTGGGGAAAAAGATCATCACAGGATTTGTGGTCTGTCACAAGCTTATTGAAGAATCAAAGCTATAATTGTCTTATTTTGATCATGCTATTGTTTTGGAGTTCACAGATATTGAATAACTGGATTCCCTTGGGCTAGTGCTTTAGCTGAGTTGCATTCTTTTTCTTCATCCTCTAAAGAAAGAAGATAGTAGTTTGAAGCTTTGAGCTGTTTCACCAGAAAATAAAAAAATGTACTTTTTAGTTCATGCTGTTATTTCTTTGGATTTTATATTATCAGTAAGTCAAGTGAACAAAGTTGTTTATCTTCAGATAGAACCCCCCTTCTCTTATAAGTGCAGGTAAATGTACAGCTAACGGACAGAAAAATGGAAACACTTGGGTAAATTATGGACAAAAAATGTAATGAAAACAAAGGCTTTTACACAGCTAAGGCTCATGCATTTTTTAAGCAAATAATATCCCAGCATGCTGTGGGTCATGTATAAAAATATTGGACATGCCTGATTGCTTTTTTTCAGGTATGATTGCTTTTTTTGCTTATGATTATAATTAGTATGACTGCAAGAGAGGACCCCAGTGACCTTGAAAGCCAGACGATTGTTGGGGTGTATTTGGCAGGAGCTTAAGTAACCAAGATGGCTCCACTTGCTGTTGATTTTATGAGCAGTGGTATTTAAGGTAATGTCACCATGGAAATCTGAGTGGGCAGAAGTGCGTACTACAAGACAGCAATCTATGTATTAATGTGAGGTGAGAGGCTAAGCAGATGCGCAACTGCTGATCAGCTGACTGCGAATTTCATTGTGCAGCCAGTGCACAGGGGTCCACCGAGAAACTGTGGTCAGGTTGCAGTGAAAGAAAACACTCATCACACCTGACAATGGAGTTTTGCCAGTCCAGTCGTGCAAAGAGCACAGGCAATGGATTGCCAAGCAGTGGCGAAGTATGGTATGGTCAGGTGAATCATCCTTGTCATGTTCTTGACACAAAGGACGAGTGCATCTGTGGTGCTTACCTATCAAACTCTGAGTGCTTGGTGCCAACAGTAAAGGGTTCTGTTATGTCATGAGGCATAGTTTCATGTCATGGTTTGAGTGCATTCAGACTCATTCTTGGTGGTGAGGGATCATCTCTTGCAGCTGGTCTCTCCTGCTAGGAAGGGTGTTTTCCAGGATTTCATGACGGTGCCTCCATCCACAGAGTATGTGTGTTCCCACAATGGATTCTCATGACATCGCTATCCTTATGTCATGGTCTTCTCTGTCAACAGGTTATTTTACCCAGTCAAAAAACTTATGGTATATTCAGGCACAATACCCAAGACTACATTTTCCAACTCCATCAACCAGGTGAGAATTGATTAACCCATGGAAAAATGGTGCTCCATCCTACAGAATCCTAAATATTGGTAGCTTCAATATTGTGGAGCATACAGCTTGTACTGGCTGGGTGTGCTGGCCCAGTGCTCTGTTAAGCCACTTTACATTGGCATTTTATCCATCTGTATATTTCACAGAGATAAGTACATTTTCCATCCATAAAATATTTTTTGAACATTTCCTTTAAATACAGGGCCTTTGGGTTATGCTTTTGCTGTTATAACTGCAGTAGTTTTCAGCGTGCCAGCTTTG
Source organism: Lepisosteus oculatus (assembly GCF_040954835.1). NCBI lineage: Eukaryota > Metazoa > Chordata > Actinopteri > Semionotiformes > Lepisosteidae > Lepisosteus > Lepisosteus oculatus. Next base: position 12,706,362 of record NC_090707.1, read on the forward strand.
CTTAACTAGCTATAGAGATGTGAAGTGTCCCGTCCTCTTCATGTTGCAGTGCGTTAAAATGTTATCACCTTAACCCTGACAAACATTTTCTTTCCCTCTTTTTAACAAGACCTTCAAAACAAGCCTGGGGTTTCCCATGGGCTTTGCATTGCCTGCGAGACAACAAACCAGTGCTGTTTCCATGACATTGTTCTAGTGAATGTGAATTTATGTGACGTGACATGAACGAGGAGGAAAAAAAAGGTCATTTTGACTTTTTGCATGTATTACAACCAGTATGGTCCTGCAGTGCTAGTACCGCAGATGTTGATTGAAAGAGAAAATAAATGACAGACACCCTCCAGGAATCTGCTCGATAAAATATATATATATATTTGAAGTAAGTTTCAATAATGTGGAGACTCATGCTTTCAAGTTTTTGTTATTCATACATTTATTTTCCCAGGGCTCTGGGGGATGGTAGGATACGTGGGGATCCCGGTATCGTGACACTAGGAATTTGTGATTGTAGTATTGGTGGTGGGGAGGATTAAGACCACACCGAAGGAGAATGATGAGGAAGAAGTGCTTTAATTTAACTGTTGCTGCTGTCATTCTTATGTTCAAGTCCAGTATAATGAACTTACAGGTGTTGACTGTTGATAAGTGGGCAGCTTGCTAAGCTGATTGCTTTTCTTACAAGTGTGATTGATCACCTGGTGTAAGTCAGTTCATCTCAAGGTATTATCAGTTAAAGATGGAGATCTGAACTCCTTATTGGACAAATTACACTTCACTTTGTGGCAGTTACAGTCATTATTATACTGTAAGATTTGATTGATTTAGTTTTGTTATTAATTCATTTTTTTTCACTAAGATTTAAATATTGTATGCCAGCTATTTGTTTCAAAACTCTGTTTTTATACTAATTGAAATGGCACAAAGGAAAGTTGCTGCTAAATTATTCAACTATAACAACCATCCTTCTATTTTATTTATTAAGCATTACGTTCGGACTGTTTCTGTGCTCTGCAACCCTTTTCAAAATGTAAGTTGTGTTGTGTACTGCTTAAAATGCTAAAATAAATAAAACTTTGTTTTATACTGACATGTTTCTTGAATTTTAAATGGGGGGGGGGGGGGGAATACATTTCATTGAGTGGTTATTATTGCTTTTCTGTAACAACGGCATTTCTTGAGTAATTAAGCTTTCCTTCAGTGGGGAATTTTTTTTCGTGGGCTTCCCTTAGAGTGCTTGTACAGTATGTGGATGCTGGTTTGTACCCTTAGGCAAAGAAGTCTGAATTTCCAAAATGGGGAAAAAATGCAATTGACTTCTTTAAAACTCATTAAGTGCTTCCTTCTAACCACCCCAACCCTCTTGCCCTCCCCCCTACCAAACTTTTTACAATTTTTCTAGGGAATATCTTGTTGCTGCATTACCTCCATGTGTCATACCTTATAATTACAGTCATTTGAAGGCAGGGTTGTGCAAAAGCTTCAGCTTGCCAGATGATTTGTCACATAAACGTGAATTTTAGTGCCCGAATAGATTATACCCCACTTTAGAGGCATTTATAAGGGTATTTCCATTTATCCTGAAAATAATATCTGTAGTTGGAGGGCAGGTGGGTTGTGTAGGTAGAGGAGAAAGCTTTCCAGTAAATTTCCTTCTGGAAGCTACTGCACCGCAGTGGTGAGGAAACAGTGGGAAAGTGAACATGGATATTGCCTGCAGGATCTCTGCCTGCATGTAGGCAGCCTGTTCCAGTTTCTTGTTGTAATAAAAATCTTCATTAGCCTGAAGTGGTACCAAAGTACCAATTTAAAGAGTAAATTTTACAACTTGAGCTGTCTGCTAAAAATCTCTTTATTTTCCTCTGTAAGCCATTGCATTTCAGTACATTTTTTAAAGCTGCTTTAAAAATTGTCTATGATAGTCTGGGTAAAGCAAAAAAGAATTAGCCAGGGCCTGTGTAGGAGCAAGATTGTGTTCCAGATGGGAGTGGGAATGGTGTGGTGAGGCTATGTATGGGCTAGCTACAGGACATGACTTCTACTTAAGGGAGAGTCTGAACATTTCTGTAGGTATTTGTCATCCATGACTCTGCTTCCTCTTTCTCACTTTTTCAGGCCCATCCTTGTGTGTACAATGAGTTATAATGGGCTTGAGGTTTACATATTAAAGCATTTTTATCATAGGGTACAAGGTACGTTTACAGCAGAGCTGACCTGATAATCATTCAGGTAGCAGGAAATCCCCCAGTCCGTCAGTTTAGCAGGAAAAGAGCAACACTTTTTAAGATGCAGGACTACGTTCCCCTGACACATTCTTCTTCAGTTTATGTGCAGGATAACCGGGTATAAAGGTATGTTATTATAACCTTTCTGTTTTATACACTGAAATCTTTAAGCAGCAGATCAAATTCTGCTGTTTTTTAAATTCAAATGAGCATTTTTTCTGAACCACATTTCTCTTCTTCAAAACATAAAAATGTTAGCTCTGGCTGGAAAGATTCCTGAGCCCTAGGGTGTGTCAAACTGAAAGTAAAACATTTTTGGCTGTCAGGCGAAACTCAAACATTGGTAGAAAAATCCCAGAACAGCTTTGTTTTCCAGTGTGAAGTAACACATCTTGCTCAGTGGACCATTTTAAACCCTTTTTTTTCTCTGCTTTGTTTCAAATGACTTGTCTACTGGCAAACAAGTGTAAAGTCTAGCCTGTTGAAGTTCATTAAAAACTTCCGATTTGCTCAATCCTACCCATGTGTTTTTGTGTTTAAAAAAATTGCTCTTTCTCTAACTGCTCTGTATTCACAGCCCTGTCTGAATTAATCTTTGCTTCAGCCTGCCTTAAAAAGGCCGGTGTCTGTTTGTATAATGTGAATACACTTTGTGCTTTGGTGGGTCAGATTTTCTTATGCTTTTCAGTTATTTCATTTTAGGTTTTTCTGAAATACTTTATGGACTGGGTTCGGTGAAGTTTGAAAAGATGTGGTGGACACAAGTATTACCTTTATATCACAAAGTCAAGCCGTTGTTTGAAAGAAGCAATTAAAGTTCAGTCTTTGGGCTCTCGGCAAACATTATTAAAGCTGCTGGGAGCGGTGGTATGGAGGAATTGCTTTCTTCCTAAATAGCTTTTCTTTACTACCTTTGTTTTTGCCTGATTGGCCACTACTGTATAAGCGTTTAATTTAGCAGTCTGTTGAGGTGTGAGTAAACAGTGATCTTCCTGTGCTTCTCATCTTCTCTGGGGTTTTTTTAATAAGAAACGTGATGCGTTGCATACAATATATATTAAAGCTTAATTAGTGGGCCTTTTAAACACTTTTCACTGTGCTTGCAGTGGCTGTAATTTTTCTGTTTAACAATTCTGTGTGTAAAATAAACTTTCCTTTGTGACATTGATGCAATATTGCATGTTAAAAAGTAAAATAAACTTAAATAAGTGCTACTTCAGTATAGTTTCTTCTGCAAGGCTTTTTAGTGGAGTAGAGGAGTTTATTGCCATATGTATATTAGAATTCTTATTGCGGTGATCTCCTGGGACATGCACGTACTGTGCAACACCACACAATGTAGACAGTACAGTACAACATAATAAATAATAACAACGGGAATGATAAATATGTAGTAGTGAAAGGAAAAAAAAAACGCGGTAGACCATGCAGAAAGTGCCTAGTGCAGACGTGCATTGAGTCCGAGTCATTGCAGTTAGCTGTTCAGAATGCGAATTGCAGTAGGGTAGAAAGAAGTAGGTTTGCAGGTTTTGCAGAAGCAGTTTTGGTTTCTGTTGAGCACCTGGACACCAGAAGTTAATTCTTCCACAATAATGGTTTTACCAGTGGACTCTCTGTGTGTTGGGGTGAAGAGTAGAGGAGATGAGGGACTAGTGTTAGAACAGAAGTCTGTTAAATTGAGCCACTACTCTTCCAGGCTCCTTGTTCCTTCTGCTAAATCTTGTGTATCTAGAAGTCAATGGAAATATCTGATGTTTACTTTTTTTCTTGGATACATTTAGTCAAGTTAATTGAAATGTCAGTCAGTCTGCGTGGAGCACCTGACTGTTTCATTACTTGTGATCAAACCTCGTCCTCCTGAGATGTTGATTACAGAACTCCTCTCTATGAGAATGATGAATTCCAGGTACCTGACCAGATTCCTATGGGGTTACTATATAACAACAAAAAACTACAACAGTTTGGTCTGTATCTTGTTAATTCTCCAAGATAAGATTTTTATTGTTTTAAAAATCTTCTAGATTTAGACGCCACAGGTTACAGTAGTGAATATGCCCTGCGTTACAGTAGTGGTTGTCTTTAGCTGAAATTGTCAGATGAATTGCACATAAAACTATATCTGATCTCTCTCCAGTACATGGTTATTTTGTTGTTGCGCTAGATGCAAAATAAAGGCTATAGATTATCTTATTTTTCTCCTAACTGAAGTCAGATATGATAGTGCTATCAAGATGTATCTTGTTAGACATTCTTTTAACCTAAACCCAAATTAAACTAGAAGGTGAACTCTGCCTCAATATTGTTGTGATAAACTCAGAATTTGGAGCGTTTCTCTCTGGAATTAGCCATCCAAGCCTTGTTTGCAATTTATGAATGGCACATGGGCTAAATGTCTGATTTAGTTAGTTATTTGCCTGTCTTCAGGAAAGCTATTGTACTGTACTGGAAACTTTGCCCTGAAACTGTTAGTTCATTTGTAAAGTGCTACTGCCAGATTTTTATACCCAAGCCGGGTCAGCTTTTTTTCTTGTCTTAAGCTTCATTAACTTGTAGTTTTATGTCCCTCTTGCATCAGCGCCGACTAAATATTAATGAATGAGTGCCATTCTTTTCTGTAACACTTTTATCTGATAAATGGTTTATCTAACTCTGTTACAGATTTCCTTTCAAAACAATTAATCTTTTCACTAGTATGCCGGTTTCTTCATAATAACACTTAATGCCTTGTACTTTTGTCCTTTTGAGTGGCTTCAGTAGCTACAGAATTATGTTTTTAATGTTGATAGTAGGAAATAGGGATTAAATCCCTCCTGTTAACCTTGTTAATGGGGAATTCGCTGTAGACGTTTGTCATGTCAGGACATGTACTGTAGACCACTTGACGTAAGCAAGTAATTCTATTCCACTTGCAGAAGGATTCAGTGTTGCAGATCTGAAAGTGTTTAACCCTCGCCTTGCTTTCTAATGCTTTGTTTTCAACACTGATAATTCAGTGAAGCTTGTGTTTTATGGATAACGAATTGCTCATTAAAGCCATGTGTCAAGTGTGGGGAGTGGGGCAAAATTATCCCGTATACCTCTGTGCTGTAGAGATTTGTGATATTTGTCAGCTGTGGTCAACAAGATCTTGCAAGGGAGTGCGTGGCTCAGTTCATTTCGGTGATGCATGTTATATTGAAAGAAAATAGTAAATGGTTCTTAAGCACTGTGTCCCATTGTAGATATGGGGCTGTAATTGATGGGGCTTATTGCAAGTGAAGCCAGAGAGAAGCTGAGGGATGAAGTCATCTGACCTCATGATGAGAGGCAGGGTGGACCAACTGCAGGCGGGTTAAAACACAGCTGTTTCTTGGCAAAACCAGAGGAGATGGGGGGATATTAAATGACTTGTAAAGAGGATTTGGATTTGAATACTGTAATGTGCCAAGACAGCTTGGTTAGCTGCAAATGGACTGCCAGAGTTGGAGTAGCACTGCAGTGTTTTTTTTAGAACTGGCTAAAAGCAAGAAAAAAATTAAATCCCATTTATTATTTGATCCCTACAAAATACAGAACACTCAACCTGCTGTTTAAAATATATGGCTTTAAAAACACAAAAGGCTTCCGTGTTGTCTTTTGATGTTCTCCAGTTGGATCGCTGGACATGTCTCGTATAGCAGGCCACTTTCCCTTCGTGTCCATTTGTGTCTTCTGGCTTGTGTTTAACTGCCAATTCCCAAGATATCCAAAAGATTGACTTAGTCAAAGCCCCTGAGGATTATGAATACGCCCATTTCCATACTTGCCTACAAGTTCTGTCAAGCAAGCCTTCACATAACCCGATTTTTACGCAAGTCGGAAGTAATCCTTTCTTAGTCATTGCATGACTATGTGCAGTATTACCATTCATGACATTTATAAATAAGACATTTATGAAGTTTTAAATCCTGGTGATTAGATTGATTAAATATCAAATATAGTATGCATTAAAAATGTGCTGGAAATAATGAATCAGTGGAGATGGAGAGAGGGAGATTGATACACAGAGCTTGCCACATATTGGTGAAAACAAAGTGTCATTTAAGCATAAAATGGAGCCCAGGTTGGATGTCGGTGCTGACCACATTATGCTTATTCTGCACTATTCATCCATGGAAGGAACTCACAGCTTGTGCATTCATTGCATTATGCAGTTTTAGTACAACATCCCTTGGTTTCAATTTGACACTGTTAAACAATTTTGAATTGTTTTATTTTTTTTTATTTTCCTGTCTAGGAAATGAAAATGTCAGCATGAATGCTTCTAAGTCTTTTTCATTGGTGATGTTCAAGCTCACAGCTTCCCACCGTGTATATTTATAGGTTGTTACCCGTTATTTGCCAGGTGTGGACCCTACCTCAAATCGCCTAAAACTTTAAGTTTTTATTTTTTTGTGTTTTTTACTAGTCCCAAGAAGGTTAAAAGACCACGTTCTTCTTTTGTACCACCGATATGTCCTTAAGTATTACCTAGTAGACAGTACTTACTGCCTACACACAACACTGATTGTATTTGACATCTTTTAATTGCATCACATGTGCTTAATGGTTCTAAGTTTGTCTGGAGACGCAAGACTTCAGAGCACTCGGCCTTCTTGCAAAACCAGGACAGTTAATTTGTTTTTAAGAAAGAAGCAAAACTTGAAGAACTAGCCAGGTTACCTTTGTAACTGCCATGCTGCTCATTTGAAAACATTTTAAAAGACATCTGCACTATAACACAGACTGAGAATCAAGGGCTAAAGTGAGGTATGAATGATTGTGTACAGTAATAGACTGTTAATCAGCTAGTGAAAGTACATTTGTTTGGTAAGTAAAACTGGTTGGAAAAAGAGCAGTGCAGTCCTCTTTCTAGTACACTCTTGGTTATTTAGAGCCTTAAAGCTTCTCAAAGACTTGAAAGTCCAGGGTTTTCTCTTCCACTAAAGATAATTTTCTATGAAATCACATACATTTAAATAACATAACAGCTTATTTTTGGGGAAGTTGCTTTCAAACAATATGGTACAGAGGGGGACTGTCAGAATTTACAGGTATGATTTCTTTCTCGTAACAGAATATGGCTCTGTAGTTACTGGAGATGGGCAGAGGCGTGATTGTGAAAGAGCAGACGTTATTTATGGAAACAGGACTGGTCCTAGGTTTTCATGACAAAGCTGATGCTTAGTAGTATGACATTTTGTTTTGTGACAGCTGTCCATTGATCTGTGTTTTCTGGCCAGGGTACAAAAAATACCCTAATTGAAAGGGATATAATCTTAATTATAATTCTTAACACTACTAATTTATTGGAGGTTTAATTTTTCAGGATTATCAATAGGCTTGTGGAAAAAGCATTTCTTTTGTTTATGTATGTTACATGATAATAACAATGAAAAGGTTGCTAAAGTACACCAAGATTGGAGTCTAAGTGCGTGATTTTCATTTTAAATAGCTTTTAAATAGCTATCTGTCAAGTCGAAAGATTCCGAAAAGTTGCATTCCCTTTGAGAAGTGGAGTGTGCACTGCAGCTAATAACTAGTCTTACAGGAAAAAGTCGAAGACTAACAATTGTAACACCCTAATGGGTTTTCTGTACTAATGCTCTTCAGGTTGAAGTATTTTGTTAAGTTGTTGTACCCTAGTCATTTTTGTTTCCTTAAATCTTTTGATTTCTTCCCACTCGTTTTTTGTTAGTAAGACATTACCTTACAAAAACTGTAGTTTCTATAAGACATGTTATCTGAAAACGTAAAGCTTTGTTTTTTTATTTTCCAACTACCAACCTCCCTTCAAACTGTAATTAGCTGACAATTTTTGTGTGAGATCCTAATGTAGTGAGAAGTATTAATTGCCCTCTGAGTTTAGAAACTGAAAACTATATGAAAATGAAAATGCATCTGAGCTAAAGTATGAGACCACAGGACCGAGATGCAAATTGGGGCTCTTGAATCAGAGATTAGCATCACCTGTAAACTCTGCTCGAGGGATTGATTAGGCAAAACACTCAGAGGCTGTGATGCGAAGTGAAGAGCAGCTTGTCTCATTTCATAATTAGCAGGGTTTACTGGGGAACAGAATTGGTTGATGGTGAGTTTAAATGGAAGTCACACAACTTAGAATAAATGCCAAAATTGAAGAGCCCTATGTATATTACAGTATACACAATCGAGTGTGTTTCAAGTTTCCTGGCTAGAGGCAATGTTGCATACTGGTACTACTTTGTGGGGGCACCTATTCTATTGCAGATCTGACGTCTTGCAAATCTATAGCTTGTGTGCAGTTTTGAAACCTCTGATGATACTGGGTCACTTTAAGTATTGAATGTATTGCAAATCCACATAACATTTCTGATCCTACAGAGAGTTTGATTGGGCTGACTTGTCCCTCTGTACGACTGTCGGCTTCCATTTTTCTTTACTACTGATATACAGAGAAGATTGTTTTACAGGATTAGTAAATGCACTAGCTGAATTTTCAAATATTCTGCGAATAAAAGTTCACTTAGGATAAAGAAGTGAAAGCTGCGTTGAATTTCAAATATAAATTTGCTTTTGCTTTTACTCTTTTACTCTTCCTGCCTTTTCCTTTGTGGACTAACAGATTTTAATGTGTTTTTTAGGAAAACAAAAGTCAAACACCAATAAGAAAAGAATATACTTTGGCATGCATGACAGGTTTATGGTTGTTGGAAGAAAGGATATGAAACAAGTGTCAGGATGATGAAACTATGAAGACTTAAATGTGGGTAGCCCAATGGAAGACCTGCTGAGGGTGGAGGGGCAGGGAAGTGGACAGCATTCTAATGGGCTGCAGATTTAGATGGGTCAGCAGGACACAATTTGCCCCCTGATCACGAGTTAAAAATGGAGAAGCCAGCCTAGACTCTTAACATTTTCCTGCACGTAGTTTATGCAAAGCAGGTTTCTACTGCAAAAGAAGAAATCTGTCTAATTGTAGATGTATTTAGGTAGTTGCACTTTTCAAAAGCGATACTGAGACTAAACATTTTTTTTGCCTGCCAGAATAAAGCTCTCTGGATTTTCTAGTATGCTGTATACTGTATTTATATATTGGTGAGTGGTTTGTTTTGATCCACCATCACCACCCAGCTATCTGAAGATTCAAAAGGTTTCCATTTATCCATCTTTTTATCATTTATGATATTCAGATATTACTTTCTGCTGAATAGTAAGAACACATACTATAAGAGTGCATAGTCTGAGATCTTGGAAGAAAATATCATTGTACATTACCATAGTTGGCTAGTTTTGAGCATGCCACTTCTAATGCATAAATATTTACAAATGTTTTTCACATGGAAGTTATCAGCAGCTGTTAATGTACTGCACTTTGGGGATTAGATACGAGATGGTCTATTCTACTGAATGCGTCTGTGCCCACAACATTGCTTAAAATGGATGGAGCCCAGAAGCCATATTTAAATGAAATAAGCTTACCAAGTCAACAAATCCAAAGCCACAAATTTTCTGTTTCAGTTAGCAGTTGCCCCCTATGTCCTTTTGATAGACTTGTTTGTGTGTTTGTGTGTGTTTGTGTGTGTTTGTGTGTGTTTGTTTGTGTGTGTTTGTTTGTGTGTGTGTGTTTGTGTGTGTGTGTGTGTGAGGGAGTCCTGCAGTTAACAGATTGTGGCTGGTTGTGTTTACAGGAGGCATGCCAGCTCCTGAGCAGACCTCAGTGACAGAGGAGGGGCTGATGCTCAGATCTTCCAACGCAGGCATGGAGTCAGAGAGCACAGCCACCAACATTCTTGCTTCAGTCAAAGAGCAGGTATGTCAAGCTACTATCCAAATACAGTCTTAATTCACCAGACTTGATGCTGACCCCAAACTTGTACACTATGGGTCTGGCAAGAAATATTTTTTTCTAAGTTTTAGAATGCTTTTTTTTATACCCACCCAACAATGAAATAGCCACTTATGTGCTTACCAGTTCTTGCCGCACAGCTATGAACAGCACAACTGCACATGGGGAGATTGAGGAAGTGTATTGAGCCAGCCAATTTAGAGCCACTTGTTTATTAACATGTGGAAAACACCTCCATACTGGAAGTGCAGTGTTGATTGGAGGAGAGGCCTGTCTCTCGTCGATAGCACAGTATGCCTGAAACCACCAGGGAGGTTGCAGGGGACACCACCTCACAGAGAGAGTTCTGGAAAACTACTACAACTACCCCCGGCAGTGCTCAGCTGGTCACAGTTGGCTAGTGATGTAACCTTTGATTACAGAGCTCAACCTGTGCTTGGGCGAGTGGCTTTCTTTTTAAGCCACTCAGGAGGCCCCAGGCAAGAAACATTTCTGATGTTGGATTGGTTTTTATAGCAGTGGCAGGGCCTGTGTTAAATTAAAATCTCAACTAACCTGCCAATCCCAAAATAAAAAAGCTCAGTGGGGAATTTTTTGTTTGGCTAATGCTTATTGATTCTGCCCAGATGAAACCCACCATTTATTACTGTATTTCTCATTTTCTATTAGCAGGTGTGATCTGTTTCATTTTAATCTGGCCAAGGTTTTTTTTTTTTTAAACTTGGATGTTTGTGTTTTTATTTGACCAATTTTGTGTATTTTGATTTGTCCCTGGGAAATAGTGAGCTAGCACTTTTTATGATAGTGGTACTACACTTAGTTTTTAAACACCCTAGCATACTGTACTATTGCACAGACGATTACTGTCATAGGCTTTTTCTCAAAGAGGATTGTACTGCATTTGTTTATTGTGGTGTGTGCGCTATCCAAGAACTATCAAATTAAAACCTTGAAATTGTTCATTTTTAGTAGAAAAAGTGTGTGAGTGTCATGTCCTTAGTTCGGCAGCAACTCCCTTCCTGTATGGCTGTTTGCCATGACTTGGAATGCCCCAACATCTATTGTTTACTCACGTCAACAGGAAGTGTGTTCCACTGGAGAACACCTGTTGATGTAACTTCCCTTTATGGAATTATACGCCACAAGTTTTCACCATGCTCCGTGTTTAGCTGTGGAGGGCTCCACAGTTAAATCTCCTAAATGAGGACACAGTGTAATGCGTGATAGGGAATTGTTGTTTTTGAGACAGTAAATGAGTTTCAGTCTATGGATAAATTCTTGAATTTGGATAGACTGGAGGAAACGGGGTGCAACATGAAGGTCGCCTGCTTTTCTGTAGGAGTGTTTTTTTCCAGAGGCTTTCCTGCAATTGTAAAAAGACACGCATTCGAAGGATCTTGCGAGTCTAAATAAACTAGCCTGAGGGACATGGATTTATAATGTGCGCTGATGTGGTGAGTACTTTTGAAGTGAGTTAATCACTTTTAAAAGTGCATGAGGACCATGAATATTATTCATATGAATATTATTCAGTTCTGTCTCTTGAAAATTCCAAACTGAACATTATCTCATGTTGGGTATTAACATAACGTCTTTCACAAAATATAGTTTCTGCTCCATTTAACTTGATTTTTGTATCTATACTAACCATCTTACAATTTTTTTATTTTTAGTAAGTACAAAGACTAGTAGTACAAGTAATTCATTTAAAAAGGCAGCTTGTCTTATGCCTGAAAATATTATACTTTATTGACAACTATCTATATATTGCTGCTTAGTTCAGGGCATAGTTGCAGATCTTTTGTGCTTCATGTCAATAAAGCACATTAATAAGACAGAAGTGAAAGTGAGGTGTTCTGACTTTATGCTAGCCTGCTGAATTTGTTTCCTCTCCTGTGCCATGACAAGATTCAGAATAATTTGGTATTTTACTCTGCTTCTTACCTTATTTTCCTATAACATTTATTTTGTTGACCAGAACATTTTCTAGGTTTTTTTATGTAACATTCTAAAATTGAAATTTACCCTCTACTGAAATAAAAAAAAATCTGAAAGCTTGCAATAGGGAAAGTGCCATTTAGGGTCAAAGTGCTGGTTTTATATTTTTACTTAGTATATGGTATTTTGCTATGTGCATGCATCAATAGAGTCTTCTTTCTTGTTTCAACAATAATAAAAAATCATTACTTTCATGGCAAACAGCTGGACTGCAGCAGGGTTTTTATCCTACAATTCTAATAGCACTGTCCCTGATCATGATCATTTAGAAAAGCTAGATAGAGCTATAAAATAATTATACTGCATATTTAAGGTCATTAAGAACATGTTTTAGAAAAGAGGTTTTGAACCCCTTGTTTAGCAGTATAAAATTCTGAACAAATGTAAAAGCTGCAGTTTTCCAAACTGTTTGCAGCTAAGGTACTTCCACCTTCTTTTATAAAATTGCTTTTAACAACAAGAATGTTGGTAATCGGAGGGAAGTATTATTACTGTAAAACTGCATTTATTGCTTTCAGTATTGCCAGTCTTCTAGTAAGTGGCTGGTTTTAAGTTGGGTCACACCTCTAGTGTTCTTAAATCCTTTGTTCTCCCTAACTCAAAGGGGGACTGCTCCGCGAAAGAGCAGGTTTCAGCACTTTTTCTTTTGTCACAGTTTAGAGTGGCTCACTTAAGCAGCTGTGTGTTGCGTGTAATTTCATAAAGGCAGCTGGCAGGATGTCTCAGCTACTGTAGGTGGACCTGGCTAGGTGAAGAATTTTAAGTTATCCCTCCCTCACAACTGCGAGAAATGGTTCCCCGAAGAGATCTGCTTTGATTAAATTCTACCATATAACTTCTTGTCAAGCCTACAGGAAAAAGAAATGTGTACTTCTGTTGCACTTCTTTAAACTTTGTTCTTAACCTACTGAAGGTTAAATTTTATGCTGGTTTGAAATATACTTATTTTTTTTAAGTCCTTGGAAAAGTAGCTGTTGTAGTTACAAACCCGACATCGAAGCCTTTGTGTTTATGTGCATGACAGTTAAATAAAACCAAATGCATGAGGCTAATTGATGGCTTGGTTAGCAGAGCTATGAGCTTTGCTCTTTCACTTAAGTTAACAGCCATGTCCTTCTTTCAGCTGAAAGCGTGCTTTTCCAGTTCTGTCATGTCTGTTAAAAGCGTATTAAGGAAGAATAGCACATCCTTCTAGTGGTTTCTTAAGGTCAGACATCTGTGGCCTGTTTTATCAATCATTTGTGCACCTTGTTTCTTGTCGTTTCCCTGTGTCCACCCAGTCCTGATTCAGAATGAGCAGAAACTGTTGTCAAGGAGGCTTCAGAAACAAGGTCCCTCAAAGCTGTAATTAGAAGTTCTTGCCTATAATTGGTGACCATGAAGGCCCTGAAAATAAAAAATGCCCTGTTGTTCCAAGATTCATATCTTGTCAGTAGTTGCTCAGGATGTTTTACAGAAAATGTTTGTGTCCTAAGTATATGAAAGTATAAATTTGAAACGGAAAAGGAAGAGATCCTTTGTTATATTTTGAGTTACAATTTTTTTGTTACAAAAGCCAAAAATGTGTGTGTGTGTGCTGTATATTTGGGAGGGTGGAGAGTAGGGGGTACATGTACCGTATGAGTACATATTCATCTATTATATTTGATGTTTAAAGAATTAAGGTTCCGTCATAGTTGGTTAAACACACCATGATGCTAGCAAATTAAAATTAATATGCACTGTAAATTAACTGAGCTCCGGAGCAAATATTGTAGCCAGCAGGAGTGGAAAAGCCGTACTTCATGTGTTTAACCCTTCAGCTGTCCATTACAAGGCAGGTGTGACACTGGGGTTTTATCACAATAAAACCGCCAGACTTTGCAAAAAAAAAAGAAGAATGAATACACTATATAAGCTGTCTGGCAGCCTCAAAGAGCCTCAGTTTTATCTCATGTGGTTTTGGTCACCAGAGCCTTCCAAAGAACTTGAAAAAAAAAAACAACAGGAGGACTGCCTGTGTGGAATAGACAAATGTAAAAATGCATGTGGTCTCTCAGTTTCCACCTCTTATACCATAACCTTTATTCCCCCTAAGAAGGGGTATATTCGGATTTAAAGGATCAGTTGCACATAAGGAGGGTCCAATGTCATATTTTCATTTGTAACCCCTCTAGCTCTTCTAATTACTAGTAACTAATTGATCCAAGAATCTCATCCAGCCATTTTTGGGAAAAAGCGTGGGTGTTAGCTTCAATGGCATGGCTGAATAGATTCTTCCAGGCTTTCGTAACCCTTGTATCAAGAAAGTGTTAGTGTACAGTACAATGGAATTGAGTGCACATAGATTTCACTGTTGATTCTAAAGAAATCCTTTTGATTGACTGTCAAAGATTTTAGTTCTTTTATTGTGTTAAATTAGAATATCTGTACACAATGTTCAAAATGAAGTATTTCCTCAGTTTTCTTATAACATATCTTGTTTTAAATTTGATGATTTTTACTATAATATATCCCTGTGTTAGCCTTTTTTTGTTTCATCGCGTTGTATAGCAATGGCAAATGATGTCAGTGCTAAAACCTAAATCCTTTTAATCTTTTTCAAGCTCAGACTTTAAAATCTGTAGTTTCTGTAACCTGCACTTCTATGCATTAAATATCATCAGCCAGTTCTTTGATTTCTATCAAAATTGTTCAGAAATTTTTGCCTTATTATTTAATATGCAACTTTTCCTTGCCTGAGGCATGTTGTCAGTTTCCTGTGTAATATCTAATACATCAGCCATTTCCCTTGCACCCTTTACTGTTCTAATTTAGATTTAGATTTTTTTTACTCTTGATATTAAGCTGTTCTGTGCTTCAAGCACAATGTTTTGAGAATGTTGCAATTCATTCTGTAATGATTTATCCTATCCCATTTTAGTTCTCCTGAACTCGTCTCATTCCTCTTCTGAAATTCTAAACCTTTGCTTTAGACTCGATATGTACAATTTCAGAGTATACTTCAAAAAAAAATTCCATATTAGGTTCAGTTTCCTAATCATTTTCTTATGGTCTTTGTCACTCTTGTCTTCATTGAAAACATTAGTAAGTTTTGCAAGAAAGCAATTGCTAACCATATCAGCAGCTAAACCAAAGAGGTAGACATCTTTGGGGTTCTTTTTTCTAGTCCATACAAAAAAAGCGGCGCGGTGGCTCTGTGGCTAAGGATCTGCGCCTGTGACTGGAAGGTTGCTGGTTCAAATCCCGTGGCCAGCAGAGGAATCCTACTCCGTTGGGCCCCTGAGCAAGGCCCTTAACCCTAACTGTTCCAGGGGTGCCATACAATGGCAGACCCTGCGCTCTGACCCCAAGCTTCTCTCCCTGTCTGTGTGTCTGTGTCTCCGTGGAGAAAAGCTGGGGTATGCGAAAAGATGCATTCCTAGTGCAAGAAATTGTATAGGGCTAATAAAGAAACATTATTATTATTATTATTATTATTATTATTATTATTATTATTATTACATTAAAAATAAAAATCTCCCACAATGTCCACTTTTTTATACATTCATCTCTGATTTAATTCTATTAGACAGCAATTGATAACCACATCTGGTGGTCTGTAGCATTTGAATATCTGACTCTTACAAATGATACGCTTCTTAATGATATTGCCAGTTCTACTTTGCCAAATCTCGATGCTGTTCTCACAGTTAATATAGGGTGCTATTACTGCTTCGGTTTTCAGTTGTGCAATTGTAAAATAAAAGCCATGTGAGTGAATATTTAAAAAAAATCAACAGCTGCTACAGTAGGATGGCAACATTATTATAATAATTTTTAAATTTTCATTTAGCTTTCCATCATTTTTGGAATCATTTGGGTAGAGATTTTAATCTGTGTGAAGCAATTCATAGAACTGTTTCCTTCGTTTCCTTACCTCCAGCTATTATTTAATCCGACTTTGATTTTGAAGTCAATGAGTATTTTTTTTATAAAAAAGTGTTTAGTCAGCAGATACACTGAGGCTCATTTCTCTTCAGCATCTTATTTTGAAAATTTCTCACAGCAGAGTTTTTTTTTATTTACCTTATTAAAGTCCATTACGCCATAGGAATTTCACTTTTGCATTAACTAACCTTTTACTGTATGGGCATTGGAGCATGCAAATGCTTTTTGTATGTTTGGCCACATTTGCTTGTCTTAAGCCCCCCCCCCCCATTTTGAGTAAAGAAGGTTATCCTGGAGGTGAATTTAACATGGACCTGGTACATGCTGTTGATCCCTCTTTTCAAGGTTTACTTTGTGAGAGAAAAAATAAAAATCCTCCATTGAACACATAAGCAGTTATCTTCAGAATTATTTTCAAAGATCTGTTTGCTTCCCTGTGCTTCCCTGGTCTGCTGTGTTATAGTAGATCAGCAGTTCTTTCCACAGTTTTGATATTTCTTGCTTATCTTGGAAAAATAACTCCTGAAAAACCCTTGCCCGTTAATTGAAAGCATTCTGCTTTGGTTTAGGAATATATAGTAATTCTTTTTCAAGTCTTCAGAAACGCAGAAGCATGGTACGAGGCAGCGATGGGGTTAAAGTCATTCCGCCTGCTTCTGCTGCAGTATTTTAGGTGAAATTTGTACAGGACTTCAGTTATCACCCTCTGCCCATTTTTGCACATTTTCTTCTGTTTTTCTTGTGATTCAAGGGAAAGGCGCTGAATGCACGAGCATGACTATCGGTGGTAATAAAATATTGAAAGCAGGTTCAGTTTGGAGAAACGAATGAAAATGTGGTGCTGGTGAGTATGTTACTGCAGAGACAGGCAGAGGAGAAGAGATAATCTCCTCAGAATGTGACGTGACAGGAGAGAAGGGTGAACTCTGGTGCCTGGTGTTCGGCTGATACACAGTAATTTGGCATTGGCATTAAACCTGAAGACATTGCTTTTCCTTAACGATGATAAGAAGAATCAACGTGAGGAATATGTGGGAAGCAGTCATGGAGAAAGTTATGCAGTCAAGGAGAGTACTGGATGGACACCGTGCCAGGATAGTTCTGGGATGATTAGTGCTTCTTGCAAATGGGAAGGATTTTCACTGGTGTTTTTTTTCCAATACAAAATTGAGGATTCTCAAGGTAACCAGAAACACTTTTCCTGCTGTTCTATTTTTGTAGGTAGTTAAAGGATAATAGGCCATTGGTGATAAAATAGACTGAGTTTTTTTTTTTAAACCTTGTAGTAACGAATGGTAAAAGAAAAGAGAACCATCAACTGTGGTATTTAAACAAAAATGTCAATAAAATGTGAAAATAAATTGTAATATGTTCATTATTAGCCTGTTAAATAGTTTTCATATAATGTTTCTTTTTATTTCTTTTTGTGATTTAACAGTGTTACCAAAGGTTGAAAAGAGTGTGTTATACAATTATACATTCTTGTGCTGGTCTTCATGAAACATTTGTCCAAATGTTTTCATTCTTCTCCTCTAGAAGTGTTGGTATTTTTAACACTTTTCCACTTGGAGATCTTTGTTAATAGCTCAAACAGAAAAAGTAATCGCTGTGGTGTGTACAAGGTATATACTGTACAGTAGTAGTTGCAACTTTTGTAACAGTTTTCTGGTTTGTTGTTTCTGCCAATTGTAGCAATTTCTGCCAGATTTTTACTCACTTTAAATTTCTATTTCAGATTTTTCTAACTTTTACCTACTTGTACTGTACATATTTGTCCTTTGCACAGCTGAATAAAGGGCTAAAATGTATGTCACCTTGAATAAAAGTGTCAGGCCAAAAATGAATTCATAGCAATGTATTGTTTCACATAAGGAGTGTGAGTTGGTAGGAGCCTGAAGTTATTTGTTGGGTTGCAATGCAACAGCATCTGAGCTGTAAATATGTTTTACATTCCTGCTGAGGGAAAAAAGTGGCAGTTAGAGTTGTTGGAATTAAATAGCATATAACATGTCGCTGTTTTTTTGTATTTGTACACTCCTCCATATGGATGAAGAAGTTTAAATCTCATTTTAAATGAACCAGGCAGGGTGTGGATTCAGAATTCCTAATCATAAATTGTCTGTGTACTATTAAATGTGTAATAGCCTGTGAAGACCGTGGGTGTCAGTGGTAATACACTTCTTTATTTTCACAGCCTTGGATACACATTTATACACTAAACCAAAGACAAACACACACATCCTTTCCTATTACAGAGCCTGTCGAAGGAACAGCAATCAACCTGTGAACACGGCATCCATTTGCTTTACTCTCCACAATTAGCTTGTTTCTTAATAATAAAATCCTTTGCTAATGTGTCAGATAACCCAACAGAAGACTAAACTAAGAATTAAAAAAATCAATTTGTGGTGCATTATATTTTTAAATAATAATAAAAAAGCAGTGCTGCATTGCACAGTGCAAAAATGTCTTTTACTGCTCATCAAATAGTTTTTCCAAATGTCAAAGCTATGGTTCAGTCCTACAGTGTTCTCGGTAACATTTTCATGTATTATCACTTGTCTCCTCCACTCAGTACAGATGTGCCAAGATACCCTTCTAATCACATCACTGAACACAGGAGTGGCAGCTCCTTGTTGTATGGTTTTAATGATCCACTGTGAACTGCGGTCCACATTGAAGTCCTTGAAACTAGGATGGATGCCCTTGATGTATTCTACCTTTTTGTCAGAAATGTATGAGATTCCCCTTCAGCTACATGGCTTTTGTTTTACTTTTTCTTTGCATTCAGTGAAGCACATTGCATGAGTGTGTTTTCTGTAATTACTTGTTTGAATATGCAGGCGCATTGTCTTGTGTAAGTTAAACATATGGCTTAATTAATTTTGCTACCTCATCAAGTTGAAATCATTAGCTGGATCATGCCAAACATGACATGAGGCATATTGTGGTTCAGCATTGGAGTAGTTAAAGGGGAAATTCTGAATTCCGATTCCTGGATTCCCTGCAGCTATTAGTCCCTACTATAATCAGTTTTTTGCTGCTGTAGGAATACTGAATATTTTGTAGGGTCTAGGATTAAGAACATGTTATTTTGAATCAATCACTTAACATCAAGGGCTGGAGATTAAGTGATGAGGGATTTTTTTTTCTTTTAATGCAGTCCAAAGGCAATATGGGGGCATAAGGACATATGGAGAAGAGATTTACCTATTATAGTTACCAAGTGGCAACATCCACTTGAACAGTTGTGTTCTGAAAATGAAGAAAACCTCTTGATAATTCCTGGATTATTTTGAGAGTCATTATTTTGTAAAAAGTTTTTTTTTGTATGTGGTTTCAATAATGCATACAACCCATTTTTTGGTACACCAGGAACCATTCCAAAGAGCACAATGAAGTATGGGTTATCACTGACTCTGCTGAACATTGCAGATTGTGCAGAGTTGCTAAGGTTCAGTTGACATTTCTGGGTATTTCCCTTGGGCTGGTTTAGACCCATAAAGAGCATCACAAAAGCTTCTGTATATCCCTATTCTGTACTAGAATTCCACATTTATGTACAGTTAGATCTTTTACAATCTAAATCTACAGACAACCAAATATTTCTTCCTGTTTACATAGCCATTTTCCAAGCCTCATTTGATTATCAGTTCATAATGCAATAAACCTAGAGCATTCAGAATCACTTCCCAGGCTCCACTGTGTTATCAGCCTGACATCTCAGGATTTCTAGATGGGAAAGCTTCTTTGAATTTTATCAGCTTAATCTTACAGCGCTCAGCAGACATCTGAAAGATCGGGTCGGTGACATAGGACTTTGTTTGTCTGTCATTTTCTTTTCTAATTGAAATATACAGGTAGTGGATAAAGATGAAATGCCTGAATAACTGAGGGACAGTAGATATATTGAAAGAAAGGGCCTCCATACACCTGTGACTTGTCTGTTATTTAAGTCCATAATATCCCAGCGTGCCTAGAGTCATGAATAACAATGCTGACAGGATTGGTTGCCTATAATTATGACTGGCATTGCTTTGGACTTTGGCACAGTGTGTAAAGGCTGATCTGGCCACACAGCGAAGTCGATTTACTGACAGCAAAGGAGCATTTCCAGTTTTTGTCCACTACCTGTAGCTGTCCTTCATTTTTGGCTGGTTAATCCAAATAATACAAAACACTTACTGTCCTGTTTAAACAGCAGTTACAGACAACACTTGCGCATACAAATTCCAGAGAGTAACCTGGCTTTAGAGGTTTTTCTGTGCTCCGTATTTTTTTTCCCCCATCCACAAAGCCTACATTTTGTGGCAATCTGTTAGGAAAAAATGTGATTTGCGGGAGTGTCTAGTATGTTTCATATTCTGCCAAGGGCTCTGAATGAATCCGGGTTGAGCAGTCGGAACCGTTCTTCTGTTTCCCTTTAATTTTGGCACAATTAGCCAACAGACTGTGCCCACAAACCCCTTCCTGTTTACATTTCAGACACTTCATTGATATTCCTCTCATGCTAATGTCTTCAACTGTGATACAAGGACATACGATATTACAGTGTGGCTACAAACTCCTGGAAACTATAAAGAATGTGCTTTCTGTTATATATGCAGATATAACTAAACACCTCAGCTATAATTTGATTTAAATGAGTGTGTACACATTTAAAATGTAATGGCAGGTCTAAATTTAAGAATCAGTACTGTTCTGTCAAAAAATATACAGTATGAAAAATATTTTTCAATGCTTGCATTTTTCTATCTTGTGATATATATTGTGGATTCTTCAATTTCTAACTACACAAAAAAATATTCAAGTCAATACAAAAATCATGAACCAAAATGAGACCAGCAATTCAATTTCTGAGATTCTGAAACTTTTTGAACCCCAGTATAGTTTGGGATATTCGTCTGTGTTGGTCCCATGACTTGATCAACTCCGCCATAATCCCAGTAGAAAAGCTAAACCCCATTCCTCATCTAAGATTGAGGAAAATGCAAAAGATACTGCATTCCAAATCTCTTGCAGGCACATTAATACATTTTCAACAGTGTGACTTTTAGGGTGTACCGAAGAATTGAATTCGGTGGCGTAAGTGATGTCACCCCCTTTAATTTGCATGCATGTCTTTGTTACAGCCAAATGTTAAAAACAGTTAAAAGAAAAACAGCACAGGATGAAAGGAAAGTAGGAAATAGAAATGTGAACATCAAAGTAAATGGAGTAAATGTTGGAATAAATGAACCAATGTCAAAATGAATAATTCAGTGTCAAAACGTGTAAAGAAATGATGTGTAGAGAAAAATATTACTCAATTTTTAATTTTGGCAAAAAGTCTAACCTGAGTTTTCATTTGAAACTTAAATTGTATACTGCTTCATTTAAAACAGTTGCTCATTAAGTATTGTAACACTAGTTTCAAGAAGCTGATTAAAAAGGTTTTGATCTATTTTGCCTTTTTGCCTATTTGTAGGATCTGTTTTCATTTTTCATTCCTCTGTTGAGGGGGGTGGGGTGGGGAGCTGTCTTTGAGTTTAAGTAGCGTTTTTAAATGAGGATATTTCTTCTCTCATACCCATAAATTACAGTGCAGCTATCATATCAGTGTACACTGGTGTCTCATAATGTGCTTTAGTTCATCACTCATTGTGACGTATGCAGTAAAAATAAGAAAATGAAGAATAAAGTCTACAGCCTCAATTCTTTTGGGGACCGGGGCAAGTTTTGCTTCTTGAAAGTAGTATATGGAAAGATTCCTGTCATGGGTCATAACAGCACAGTGCCACATTCTTCTAAAAAATGCTGTTGACTTGACAAGACAGAAAATGTGCAGCATCTTCTTCTATGGTTACATTTCTTCTTCAGAGATCAGTCATTTCCACTGCAATAAGAAATTTGCTGCCTCAGTGGTTATGATGCAAGCATTGAGGATCTATTTCCGTTTCTCCTTTGGAGGCAGGATGGGATTGGTCTTTTTCTTAATAATTGATTAGAGTATTGACCAGGCTATTTCAAGGTACTGGTGTCAAAGGGATTCTAATCTATTGACCTATTTCAACAGTTTTGGTTTTGAAATATATAAAATTACCCCTTAGTAAGACTGGTTTACACCAGCTCATCAGCTGAAATGTCTAAATGAATAACCTGCTTAACAGTTCAAATTGCGGAGAATACTTTTCTTAAGGTTTAACCTTGAAAACAAAACAAATCTGGTATTTCTTGCTCATTAATGCTTGTTTTTTTTCCCCCACTTTAAAAAGCTAGTGATGTCCAAAACCTGAATTATGAACAAAAAGGACAAGAATGATCCAGTATTTCAACAACAATGTTGAAGAATGAATAAATCTGCTCAGTTGGTGATACTTATGTTAAATCCAGATTTGGATGCTTCTTGGCTGCAGTTGCATTTAAACTACATTTCCATAATACATTTACTAAAGTTACAGGGGAATTGGTTCATAATACTTTAAAAAATCCAAGCCGTGGGAGAGAAAATTTTGTGTAAAAAATTGTTGTTAATGTATTCTCAAAAGTCAAATCTAAGGGAATAATATGCAAATGACACTGGTAATTCTTATTATTGACTTCCTCTGCTTTTGGCTGTAATTCTGAAAAATAAAACTCAGTTAATTACCAATCTAGGCATTTTGTAGTCCTAATCTTTTGATTCTGATGGCTAATTGGTTTTTTTTCTTTTCGCATGATTAAGATATTTTGTATTGTCGTGTCTGTGGAAGTGAGGAAATAACCTACTGTAATA
This sequence comes from Lepisosteus oculatus, assembly GCF_040954835.1. Classification (NCBI taxonomy): domain Eukaryota; kingdom Metazoa; phylum Chordata; class Actinopteri; order Semionotiformes; family Lepisosteidae; genus Lepisosteus; species Lepisosteus oculatus. Next base: position 12,729,070 of record NC_090707.1, read on the forward strand.
CAGTGAAGTAATCCCCAGGATAATTTTAGAATTACATTTGGTGAGTTACATTTAACTTCACTGTTTTGTTGTTGAATTCTGGAGTAAGAAAAAGCATACTGAAATCTCTCTACCCCTGAGGGACGGCTTATTTATTACTGCAGTTTTTCCCTCTGCTTCATTGATTAAACATTAACAAGAAAATGGCAGAGTTACTTTAATCCAGTGAAGCCAACTGTAGATTGATGCGTCATGATTTTAGATTTCATTTAGAGAATTAATCAGCATCCTCCTGTCTGATCATTTTGATATACTCAATATTTGGAACAGCCTGTTCCTTCTGATTCTTGTTATATCATTTGCAGTACTGCCAAATGATCTGTGGTCAGGAATGCTTAAACTGGTATTTTGCTGCCCTGTCAGTCTGTGATCACTTGGCAATGGGATTGCCCTACCAAATGTTCTTGTTTAAATAAATCCCTCTCTTATCCTAACAGAATGTTTTAAAGGGGAACAGGACCATTCTCAGTTTCTGAGCAAGGATCTTAAGAGTGGGCACTATTTGGAGGGCTATGCATCCTAGCTACAGAGCTCTCTGTTGTGTAATTCAAGATTAAATGGATAAAGTGATGTATTTTGTGTCGTCTGATTGTTTTTCCCCTATAATTGAACAGGATCTGAATCAGCATCATTGTCAGAAAGGGTGGCAGACCTGAATTTGAAAGGCATTGTGATCATCACAATAACTGAGCTGATCAGATAAAATTCTTGGTGCAGCCAGTCGATTGGCATTGTCTCCCTCTGATGCCGCTATATATGTGCTGCTTCTTTGGGATTTTGGGATGACATTGGACAATGAGTGCTCAGTGTGAAGTATTTGTTTGTGCAGTAATTGGTGCTGCAATTTTTTTCCCCTTCACAACAGGAGTTATCATTTGGCTCTTGATTAAAGCATTTTTCTCTTTATTTGGCGTGCAAGTATATTGAATTTTACAATGTTAAAGATGAAGTATAGATTGAGCCGCTGAAAAATAAGAGTAAGATGTCTTTTCTTTTACCTTACTCTGCTCTTGGTTCATTCTTGTTTTTGACCTGTATTGCTGTATGGGGGGAGAGACTTACTATACATACACTATACATATTATTCAGTGTGTATATAAACTAAAATCTGCTTAAAATAAGGGTTTATGTAGGCTTGTCTTTGTTGTCTTTTATCAATATGAAGGCTAGAAATGTGTTAGAACACATAGAAATCTGTTAATTTGGAATGTGTACTATAAGATCTTAAAAAGACTGATGGTTGAGGACATTATCATCATCGTTATTGCCATCTGCAGTGCTAGCAGATGCAGGAGGAACAGATGGACAAGAATTTTAGCCACAGGATGGGAAACAACCACCACTCTGCTGGTTATAAAGCCCTGTAAAAGTAAGCACTTTGAACTGCATTGCGATGCCGTTGCCTGTTTTATGGTGCACAGGTGCATAAAGCAGGCTTTGTAAGATCATATGTAAGGCCTGGTCTGGTGTTAGGTGTTAGTTGGGAAGAAACAAATATCTTTCATTATACTTCGTTGACATCAAAATGGGTTTTCTTGGGATTGATTTTTCCTATCAAACCACTTTTGCATAAAACATCTACTTTTTGTATTTTGTATTGAACACATCCTTGTATGGTTTTTCATCACTGAATTTACAAATTCTAAAATGTTGCTGGACTGATATTAATATTATTTTAATAATAATAATATTAATTTCTGCATTCGGATATTCAAACTAAATTTCCTTAACATAATATAACTAATATAGATCAAAATGTGTGTTTTTTTATTTCGCCTTTATCCATTTCAGGATCTTTTTTGAAGGTTGCATAAAAATATTTGGTATGTCCCATGTGGCTTCACTAGTAAATTTTGATGGTCATGGTTTCGAGTTTGGATGATGTCACTAGCTGACCGTGACTGGAAGTCCCCAAGCAGTGGTGTATGATTGGATGAGTTTGGGGTGGGAATAGTCAACCAGGGCTCTCTCAGTTCTCAGTGACAGTGCGACTCCTGTGGCCTTCTGTCTACATCATCTGGTAAGGACTGTGCTGTCTGTAACATGTTAAATAATGTTAAAGGGTCTCTGAAGTGGATGGGTTGTTGGAGTCTGTCAAACACTTGCTCATTTTGTAACCTGCAGGTTTGCAGAGTTTGTAGGTGTGAGCTGTGCTGTGAAAAAAAATGAATCAAGTGGGCATGAAAAATATAGTAGAAATAATTGGCAGTTCTCAATTACAAAAAACAACTTTCAGTGTTTCTGTACCTTACATTACTGAGTTTCTCAGCTTTGTGTTTTACCAGTGGGCATGGTAATGTGTCCTGTTAGGCTTCGAGAAACACAGAGGAACTGAAGTTTGCATTCTGTGCAGTTATTCAACTTCAGTGAACGACATGTCCATGCAAGGGTTGTTTGCATTTGGCCAAATGACGTACACCAAGACAGACTACCAATATTGTCAATTACTGTGCCTGTATTTTATCTAGATCCAAGTTGTTGGTCCTCTGGGAATATCTGAGACTGTGGTGGAGGAGATCTGGGGGAATGTGTGGCTTTAGCAGTATAGCCCTCATCAATAGGGAACAAGGCCTTATGTGCACCTCAGTTCAATCACTGATAGCCACTCGCTCCTCTGTAGGGAGAGTTTCACGTGAAGTATCATCAGTAGAAGCAGTGACTCTAGGGGTCTGTCTTCTATGGCTGCAGGCTTAACACAATAGTTACTGTTACTGACAGTTTCCACCAACTGCTTGACTGCTACCGGCACTATCGCTTCATTCTTATTTTAACTTCTGAAAAAGTAGTAAACTATTTAATTTATTCAATTTTTCTTCCCACATGGATCATTTTGTTTCATTGCTTCTGGCTAGCTTTGCCTAGGTAGTCTATAACATAACTTTCTCTAGATTGATGACCCGTGTGTCATTTTCGGAAACATGAAGTGTCCTGGATAGACAGAGTGGAATAGTTTGTGTGCCTAGCATATTTACTGTGTTTAAATAGCTTTTGCTGTAAGACTGTTTCTTGATATTTTTTGATGCGAGTGCATGGGCTGACTCTTAGCTGATAGATGTGAGTATGGTTAATCACAAAAGGCCTCCAACTGAAATTGTTAAATTCATGCTTAAACCATATGTGAAGAAGAAAAAAAATGCCGATCCTATATGACACCTGCAAAAGCAGTGAATCATCATCATCCGGCAACTTAACAAGTAAGGAGGTCTTTGTAAGGCTTTTATAGTTACGACCACTTGATCAACTCCAGCTTCAGAGGTCAGAGCCTTGCAGCACTGCTCCCTAGGCAATGAGGAATTCTACAGCACCAAAAGACCCGTTTCTTGCCATAGGAGAATTCGGCACTACAGAGGTCCCATGGGGTGGTGTCACCATGTTTAAAAGCCTTAATGCCACAGAGCCTTTTTACTGCTTTTTACATTGCTGTCTGTGATCCCTGTGCTTATTTATGGCTCACAAATTTTGATTTGAATTTTGATGTATAGGGTTTCAAGTCAGCCACAATGGACAGTATTACAGTTTGAATCTGGCCTATTTTTTGTGCGGTCTTAAAACTACTATGCAGTGTTTTTAATTAAGAAAGCCTACTTGTGATTCTGGAAATCAAGGAACAAGTAGATAGAAGTTAATTCCGCATTAAAGGTAGAAAGAAGAAATCAAGGAGACCAAAATGATAATGAGCCTTCTTCAGGTGTCTTGAAATTGGATAAGTTGCACCTGATGAAGGATCCTGTTTTTATCTTTGTCTCCTTGTTATCATGGAATTAACCTCTACATGTTCCTTTTGCAACTTTGATGCTGACACAGCTCCCATCTTGAATCTCTTTATGGATATCTCTTGAAAATGTCCAGTGACTATATTTCCCATTTGCTGCTTGTGTTTGCTACAAATATAGTGTAACATTGACCAGTGACAGAACTACATTTTTAGAATCTATAACACTTCCTCCACCAAATAAGCATCTTTCAAGTGTTTTCTGACTTTTGGTGCCCGTGCAAAACTGTGTCCTTCACCATGGGGTTCTTTATGTGGATTACAAACCTCAGATCCAATACGAGTGCACGTCTTTGCTTTTGTCTGGTTTCTTTTGGTTTGCTTTTACAGAGGATCTTGGTTGTTCTCGGTGTCAAAGTGAAGAAAATGAGCTGAGACAATTCCTTGGGAGAAAATATCACAATCACAGTGTTATGTTGATTTTAATGGCCCTATTTTCTGAGATACTGGCAACTTACAGCCACATGCCTTAAAAATCATCGTGAACAGTATCAAAAGGGCCATCGACTCCATTTTTCATGCTCACGTTTTAGAATATGGTATTTTGTCATATGCCTTCTTTAAAAAAAAAGGGCTACAGTGTGATTGGAAGTTTTAGCGGATGGCACCATGCTTAAATGCATCTGCGTCACCAGTCGTTTGGGTCAAATAACATGTAAGGACTTGCAGGCAGTGTTTTGTGAAATGAAGCCATCTGGGTACCCGTCAGAGTGGAGTTGAGCACAGTGCCAGCTCCAATCATTCTGTCCACTTTATAACCACACTGGCAGAACTTGTAATCCTCAGTGCAGATTCATGGTTTTGAAACATGGTGATAGCCGCTGACGTTTCGATAAACTCATTTTGTCATCCCCACTCAGAAGCACAATGGAGCACAGCAGGATAGTTATGATTTTTAAATAAGATTTTTCCCCTTCTGTTTGTGTTGAAAGTGGAAATGTCAGATACATGGAATGAATTTTGTTAAAAAAACAATTAAGATGAACACACACTGTACACCTAGTGTCAAAGCCCCACAGGAGTGGGAGCCTTCTGGGTTTTGCAGAATAATTTAAGACTAAGAAAACAGTGCTTCCAAAGCAATTATATATTCTGTGGAATAGAATATTTTATTTTTTGATAATTATAGAGTTTTCAGACCCTGGAGTTTACCAGTTGAAATCGTTCTAAAATTTAGTTTCATTCATTTCTTTGTCTTGGCAAAGTTTATTTTTGGTGTTCATGTTCATTGAGTGTGAAACTTTTCTTTGTCCTCTGACTATGATTTTATTTATCAAAGAAGAAACCCTCTACAAAGACTGTAAAGGTACCTTTAAGACTGTGTGTGTGTGCGCTCTAGAGAATTTAGAAATACTTGGGGTGTTGACTGCTGTAGAAGGGTTGTGTGTGGGAAGTAAGGGAGATTAGTCAATAATTTACCTGGTCCTGTTTTAAAAGTGCGGAGGCCTCTTTTTTGAGTGCTTCGTCTTCCATGCTCTACCAGGAGTACAGCAGGGAGCTGTGAGCTACATGCCCAGGAGCCCTTTGAGGAAAAAGGAAAAGTAAATGACTCCCTGTTCCAACATGTCTCCAGATAACTTCCTTGGAGAGCGGTCTCAGGCGAGGAGTGCTTTCTGCTTCCTCTTCTCTGCACCAGGTTGCACATGACTGGCTCTGGTAGAATGGGAGCCGTGGAGCGAGCGGTTCGGGGGGAGGGGCAGCAGCGCAGAGTAATGTAGCAAATCCCGGACTCTGGAGCTTTGACAGAAATGCTTTTCTTGTACTTTGAAAGGTTGAGATCAGTGCTGGAAAGGCACAAGCATGTCAGCCTAAAAATCGGGGAATTTGAAGAAGCCTTAGAAAGCCTGTTTCAATGGAAGGCTTGAGTGAAAGTGCTGACAGAAGACGCACACAGGGGAATGCAAAGCTAGATCGTTGTGGCTCAGTCATAGGCATAATTAGAGAAGGTGAGTGCTTAAGCTACTGTGTGTGACATGCTGCAGTGCTGGAGGAAACTGGAAGACCGGCATTCTGAGCTGAAAGGTTTACGTGCAGGATAATTGGGAGGAAGATGCAGCTCTGTTGCATTTAGCCCCTGAAAAACTGAGAAAGCAAGGTTCGTTTTTTTTACTTAGGCCGATTTGAGGGATTTCTTGTAATACTGCCTTCCAGTAGCAGGAGCTGTCTTTGTAAGGGGAGGGAAGGGGATGCTACCTGTCAACTTTCTGAGAAAAAAAAAACAAGTAGAGGGGAAGTTAAAGTGATACATCAATGTTGCTTTTGTGCTTCTCTTTAAAAATGACACCGCTTAACCGGTGTTAAGCCTGGCAGTATAACACGAGACTTTGAACAGTTTCCTAAAACAGTGGATTTGTTTTGGATGCAACAGTAGTTGTAACACTTCTCACGTCTCCCTTATCTCTTTCTTATCCGTCACAGGAGCTCCAGTTTGAACGCCTGACCAGGGAGTTGGAGGTGGAACGACAGATTGTTGCTAGTCAGCTGGAAAGATGCCGACTGGGGGCAGAGTCGCCTAGCATTGCCAGTGTCAGGTACAGGCCAGTTACTATCCTATACTCCCAGTAGAAACCGAAGAGAAATCTCAGCTCACTCGCCAAAACAGCCATGATAACACGTCAGAAAGCATTGTCCTTTTACATACACAGAAAAATGACAATGTTTAATTTGCCAAAGTATTGGCATGTCATGATGTCGTATTTTTTATGCAACTGCAGAAGCAGCCCTGGTAGTTAGTGAATGTTTTTTCCTCCCTCTGTACAGGGAGTCTCCTTTCTTTTCCATGCTTCATTGATTCCTCTCTGTACAAAAAATCTGTCAAATTGAAGCTCCATTAATTCATATTAAGAAACATTAATTTTGAATTGCTGTGCTTTTTCCCCCCCTGCTGTCAGTAATGTGGTTTCGAGTCCTTTTCCTCAGACTCCCCTGGTGTCTTTTTTTCCATTTTTATTTTCCTCTGCTTGGTTGATGTAAAATATACTGACTGCGATGACATAATGCTGCATGTTTCATACTGCAGGTTTCAAGGACCAGTAATAGCTTTGCAATGCTCAGGTCATTTTTGCTATGTGCCCAACGAGCCAGTCCATCAGGATAGTATTCTTATAGGTAGAAAGAGGTGTTGTTGCCACATCTGCTATAAGGGTCTCATTGAGTAAAGACATGGGGTATTTTCTATGGAAAACGTGTTCGAATTTTTTTAGAAACGCTAAGTGAGTATACTTTTGAAGATTTCACCATGTAACTCAAATATTTGGGTGGATTTTTCTTCCCAGAAGTGAAATTTCAGCCCTTAAGATGAGCAAGTCATGTCAGGTGGTAGAAAAGATTTATCAGTGGTTTGCAGAATTAAAACTGAAATCCGTATCTCTGGATCAGACAGTCTGAAGTAACCAACTAATTAGCACTTTTGCTTTTTGGGTGACGGCTCTGGTTATGTAGGATTATGTGAATCACTAAGCTTGATTGCTTAATCTTTTGTTGCTGCTTTTGAAAGCCAAATTTGGATGTTGAACCTTCAGATTGCTATTGTTACTATAGATCAGCCAAGTTAATTGGAATAAGGTTTATGAGGTTTTGTATAGGAGCTTGACACAGCTCATTGTCGTTTATTTCTTGCAATCTACTATGTTGCTTTCCAGAATAAAAACACCTTTCGAAAGCTATTATGAATGTGTTCCTTTATAGCTTTTGCAACTTTCAGCTAAAAAGAAAATGGAATGAAAGCTGAATGCCGAGACCTGGAGTAATGGAGCAAAAGCAGATAAGAATTAAGACCACCAGCTTGAAACGCAGGTTGGGTGGTTAGTTCTTGGGCTTTCCTGTTTGTCCTCTCTGGAGGCCTGGCTTGCATTTATACCCCCTTTCTGTGGTGGAATGAGTTTGGTTGTTCTACGTGAGATTTATTTCAGAAGAAATGAAAAATGCTGTGGTTCATTTGGTAGGGAATATAGAATCATTTCCTTCCCATTAATCAAAAGGGCTGTGAGGAAAGTTCTGAAATGCCTCAGAAAGGTAATGGGCTCCAAATCCATAGTATGTTGCTTTTACAAAATGCGTCACATTTAAAATCATCCCTATCTATTTCTTCCTCAGAGGTATCCCTGAGAAAAAAACATTTTTGTTTTAGCTTAGCAGATGCTTAGCATCTTGCTATTTATCCAGAGCAATGTTCATAGACTACAAAAATGTGATACAGGTTAGTGCAATAGTAAAACAGTGGGGCTGTTTAAATGCACATTAGAAATGTGCTTAGAAGCACTAAAATCCAACAAATTAGTACAGGAACAAACAAGCATTTATGTTTTTAATACTGCTCAGTATACAATACAATGGAGTTACATGTATGTAGTGTTTATATATAGGTAAGTCCTTCAATAGTCTAAGGAGCTTATAGATCTAGGGCTTATCCCAGATACTGTAGAATTATGCAAGCTGAGAGTACAAGACTCCCCTCAAATGGGATGTTAGTCCATCAAGCTAATTCCCAGTTGCTACTTGTATAGTGGTACCTCATTGCACAGTGAAAAAATATTGTATAATGGTACAGTAGCTACTAACTAGCTGAAATTTTAGAAAGTTTAACATTTCAGATTCCCACCTACACTGTCAATTGCAGTCACTACCTGTCGGTCAGGATTTCAAGTTAAATGAGATTATAATGTTCTTTGGCAAAGTATTTTTTTCGTATTTCAGTGCATTTTTGGTAAACTGTTAGAAATGTCAACTTTTGTGGTGTGATAACTTTATTTTAATGAGTAACTGGCAATTTAAATATTGAAAATGTCCATGTTCACAGTTTGTAAGGAAAGGTGTTGAAAGTATGTGAATCCTCACACTCAAATTAGAATTGTTTGAAGCACTTGTCCTTTGCTGAGACAGATGTAAAGGAGTTTTGTGTATATTTTAGGGATAGCTGATGGGTAGGTGGCAAAGTTGGTGGGTTGAAGTGAAGAAAACGTCTCTAAAATCTCTGGAAAATTAAAATTTTCCAGAGTCTTCAAACTTATTTTTACATTGCAGAAATATGGGGCCACTTACTGTATGTTTTTTCACTTAATGAGCTGAAATGAGGAATTATGGGGATTTAGAATATTCCGCATTTAATATCCAAGTAATTTAATCACCTTTTTCTTTAATGATAATTGCATGTCTAATTGAAATACTTTTCAGTATAGGCAATTGCAATTAACCACATCCTGCTGTCAGCCAGACATAATTATTAAAGGAATCCTCTACCAGCCTTGAATGACCTTTCTTGGTTTTTCTGCAGCTGCAGACTGGCATAGTTTAAGGGACAGAAGGGCGTCTTGTGGATGCTAGGGCATATTCCTCTTGGGGTATCGCATTCAGCAATGTTATGTAAAGGGCACACAGTCGTTCCATCACCTTAAAAGTTTGGGTAGAAAAGGAAACTGCTAGCCACAGCATTTGGGTATAAATGCAGCTGCCAGACTGTTGTGCAAACTGTTCAGCTCAATAGCTCATCTTACTGAGAATGGAAGCAGCACCAAAGTAAATGTGTGATGAGGCCACTACATTCTATTACATACCCCTATATATTTCTTTATTTTGGTTATTTTTTTAATCATTTAGCAATTCCCTAGAGATTACATTTCTTGAATGACCAAAAGCTTGGGTCAGGAAAAGGTCTCCTCTTTTTTCAAAATCTCATCTTCTCAGAGACAACCACGTCAATGAATATTTGTATATTAATATCACCCTGAACTAGAGCATCTTAAATTTGTGCAAACCATCTGCACTTTTGACACCCTCAAGATCTGTGGCCACTTCTTTGAACAGCAGTTGTGAATATATACAGAAATAGAACGAAATTGGAACAGATGACTGGAGCACAGTTCTTCAAGCATCCTTTTTAATTGCTTTCATCTCATTTACATTCTGATCATGGTCCTTTATTTCTGTCAACACATTTCCTTAGATGTCCTCTGATGTTAAGGTAGAAGAGGCAAGTAGAAGCATCAATTATATATCAGCAGGACACAAAATATTTTCCTTGAATCATTTATTTTTCTAAAAGCATAAAGTAAGTCTTTATATCTACATTTTGTAGCATTGTGTGCTGCCTTTATAGTCATAACCTTGGGGATAAAAGAGAGGATGTTTTCCTTAGTCAGATGTTCTAAAAGTATATTTAAATTATTTCCTCTCTGTCTTTTATAGTCCTTTCTATCTGTATGAGACTGTTTTTTGTTTAATCTCCTTAGTATTGTGAGTTGTGATGTTGTTCTCATTGTAACCCGTCTTTAAAATCTGTTCTTATGAAATGCTACATGCTGCAATTCTGATCCTCTCTGAGGGAGGAAAATTCCAGGTCTGTAGCATTGATCTTTTTTTTTATTTTTACTATTGCCTGCTTGATAGATGGAATGTTGCTGGCATGTCTACCTTCTGAAGGAATAAGAATCGGAATTCTTTTCTACAGACCACTGTGACATAGTTTTAAATAGGTCCATCAATAAAGTCTCTGATCATCTCTTACCTCAGCGTTTCTGCAGGCTGTCTCTGGAAGTGTTCACTTCGTGTTCCTCTGACAACCGTTCAAGCTTTGTGCAACATCTCCAAGAGCACAGACTGCTGACCCAGGAATCAATCATGCTATTTATATATTTACTTTCACACAGTGTACCAGGAAGACAACAATTTGCTAACCCAGCCATGTTTTGAATTTTCTTTTAAAGTGCATTATTATTAATTATTATTCTTAGCTGGCCAGTGTTTAGGTATGATTTAATGCAGTTGTTTAGTGTATTGTGCAAAGGTTCAAAAAGGGAATTTGGAATTTTGGCATCCAAATAAGAGCATTTCTGATCATGCTGTCCAGTTGTCAGAGGCTCTGTCCTGCTTGTTTTTCAGTTCTTCAAAATGTTTCTTACTCTTTGCTGTTTTTTTTCCAAGCCTTGTTTGGGAATGGCAACACAAGATCGATATGTTTTGTATGTTATTTGCTAGCTCAGTCCACTCAGGGGCGGATGAATTTCCTTTGCTGATCTCACCATTTATTTGTATATTTTTTAATCAATAACCAGAACATAATTAAGCCTGGGAGTAAAAAGCTAAATATTAAAATGCGTAGAAAACTATGAATTGCTATAATGCCTCAAAGCAGGATTTTATACTGTCTGAAGAAAAATATGGTTTTGCTTTTGTTATAAGGAATATTTTGTGCTAAGTTTATACAGTGGTGATAAGGTGATGCAGTTTCTAAAACCTGTAGTGTTGGAGAAGTGAGCAAACATGTTCAAGAACATCTTGGATTACAGGCTATTGTGCTCTACAGCCATTATTACCATTGATATGTACAGCCTATTAGTGATTTTACACTGCAGCTACATCAGAAATAACTGTGAATAAAGGTTCTACCTTGACAGTTTGGTAACACAATGGCATTTAAATTGAAAACGCGTAAGGACAAACAGTTGGAGATCTTATGTTGAGGACATACTAGATTAATTGAACTGTTGTGTAACTTGGGTAGCTTTTAAAAATAGAGCTAACCCGAGATTTGCCCTGTCCTACGTTAGGGTAGGCATTTGTTAAGCATTAATCTATAAATGCTATTATATACAGCCTCATCTTTTTACTTTTGTGTATCTACTGATGTTATCAGTATTTTTTGCTAATTTTTCTTTTTTTTTCCCCAACAGCTCATCTGAGAAGTCCTTCCCCTGGAGATCAGGAGGTACAACTGCTACAGTCTGCAATTTGATGTTTCAGACGTTGAAGATTGATTCTCTCACTACAGGCAATATCTGGAAACCCCAGACACTGAATTACCGAAACTAATGATTAAGAGAAAAATGAAGCAGGGCGAAATTTCTTGAATCTTTGATAATACAGCGAAGATTAAAATACTTAAATAGACCTTGAATCTCATGCTAAAAATAGGGTTATAGTACCACATTTATTCAAAAGTCCATCCTTTTCCGTTTTTGCCTCATCAAAAGACCACTGTCATTAATATGCAAAATGGTTTTAATTAAACCAAGCATAGATGTAAAAATTTGCATTTTTGCCTGACTGATTGCATGCCTTAATTAGCTAAGAATAAATTCCTGGTTTGTGAAACATATGAAAAGGTTCTGTTTAGAATAATGAAGACTCTCGATAGATGTCCATTCAAGTTTTAATCCTAAAACATGAAAATTATTTATACATGCAGTAAATGCTATAAATTAAGCATGGGACCTTAAGCAGTTAGATGAGTACGTCTTTACTAGATAACATAGTCTTGAATTGAAGAACCTGGAGAACAACACAGGTTGGATCCTAATTGGTTTACTAAGAACTGGAACTGAATATTCAAGATTAGAAAGTTAAACATATGTCTGGTAGAAGAAACCAGTCGGTTCCAAAGGTATTTACTGTACAATTCATATGTATTTAAAAAACCAGCTGTCTGTTTAGTTGACACTGGCAAAGCTTTGCAGTTCATATTCAGCTCTCTAACATTCTCACTATACTATTTTTTTTCTAAGTAGAATTTTTGAAAGGAGAAAAGGAAAAATATCAAGGTCTTAAAAAACAGAAGATAGTTACCAATTTTTATGCTAAATGTTTTTCATTTAATTTTATTAAAGCATACTTGCATTAAGTGCAATTATTTGTAAAGTGTGAAAATCCCGTGAGATCTTTTTCCAGGATGTCAAGTGTAACTCATAGACTGTGGTTGAGGAGTAAAACGTTTGTAAGGGATAAAAACGTAGAATTCAGTGTTGAGGACGGCAAACAACATAGACAGCACAATTGGCAGTCAGAAGGACTGTAGCATCCTCATGTGATTTTAGGAATCAAATGTCATTGTAAATAGCCCCTTGATAAGACAGACCTCTTACAGTTTACATGTTACTATTTATATTGTGAAGAAGGAAAAATAACAGTGATTCATTGTAGTTCTCCTAATTGGTAGAGTTAGTGCTCTATTATTTTATTCAGCTTGTAGCTGACAATTATATGTTTTAGTATCCAATTGCTTCCTGTCTAAAAGATTTTATTTGCATCTAGAGCTAAAGTGGTAGTTACTTTTAATTGATTAAACAGAAAATGTATTAAACAGTTCTCAAGAAAGACACAACAATCTGAGCATTAAAGAAACTAAATGATTTGGGTTTCGAAATGTCCTTTTGTATTAGAAGGTACATACTATGCTGTTAAACACAATTAAGTATGTTATAGTGCCATTTTTATTGCGAAAGAACTGGTGGATCTTCCTCATTCATGATGACTCTTTAATTACCTTTCAAAAAGAAAAAAGAAAGCTTTCCTTCGAGATGGAACAAACTTTTCAAAACCTTCACAACTCCATAAAATGTATATGGCTTGCTTCCAGACTAAATGAATGTAATGTGGTGGATTTTCCCATGTTACATTTATTTTTGAGTATAAGTAGCTACAACAGCCACATATTGTACCAATTGACTAATGCAGCTGCTGACTTAGGGTTCATATACTCAGGTGTTTGTGTAAAAATATCTATTTTGTTTTATTCATTCATGTTTTTAAAGCAGTCCCTGGATTTTCCTCATCTCTCAGCCAGTGTGTCACAGGTACCCCCTGGCAATGAACCATGTTGCTGAGATACTTACAGATGGAGCACAAGCATTAGGCTGACAGCAGACTAGGCCAGTGTCGACACTAAATAAACAGCTTTAGCACAGAGATGATTTGTGTGCCACAGAATCCATTATTTCCAGTCTGGGTTGTAGTGATGTTTTTTTTGGCTCAAATCATTCCATTACAATCAGCTTAATAGGATTAGCTGCATGCAAATTTATTGACTGATCAGTTTCAGAATTTATTGAGTTCTTGTTTGGTTTCCTTTAAATCTAGGTGGAGTAAATCTCTTATAGCTGAACTCAATTCCTAAGTAGCAGGCTCCAACACAAACAGGCTCTGACTTTCTTGATCTCATTTGTAAGTTGTGTATTCCAGCTGAAGTAGGAGAATTGTAGTTTTAAGAGCAAATGTACCGATGCTATTTTCTATGTAATAATAAGCCTTTTCTGTTTGCATTCTATTTCCCAAGATGCCCCAGGAGCAGGAGGGACCAAATCTCGCGTGACTGAACCCTCTCAGTCCACGTCCTACAGAATCAGAACCGAACAGGAACAAGTGACACTCTACTCACCCGAACAGGCTTCTCTCCATGAAAGTGAGGGTCTGTTAATATATCCTTGATTAAGGCTTTGTGTTATATATGTGTTCTTTGCATAAAGCTTCCAAACTACACTGGCTGGTTATGTGACTTTTGTCATGTTTTTTTACTGTGTTCCAGGGTCTGTGGGAAATTCGCATAGTTCAACGCAGATGAACTCGTACTCCGATAGTGGTTACCAGGAAACCAGCAGTTACTACAGCAGCCAGAATCTGGTGAAGCCAGAGCTCAGGCTGCAGCATTCCTTCCCTGGGACCTCGAGTAGCTCCACTCTGATGAGAAGCACAAGAGCAGAAGGACAGACCTTAGTCCAGGTACTGACAAAATTGTGAGCTGTGCTATGCAACTGATATTTAGGTTTTTCTGCATATTCAAAAGCAACTAAGACGTCAGAAAATACTGTTGTGTAATTAAACTCGGTCCGCCAAAATAAAGATTTTAAAAGAATCCTGTTTTTCTGCTAGTTAACTCTTTCAGGGGCCAATTATAGTACACCTCTTACCTATTGTTCAATATACAGTCTGCTGACACGTGTGTTTTGTTTCTCTTTGACCTCTTCTGCTTCAGGCGCCTGTGAACATTGCTCCTGCGTCTGCACGGGTGATGAGGAGAGTGAGCTCTGTGCCGTCACGCACCCAGTCCCCAGCCTACGGCAGCAGCATCTCGCCGTCCCGAGGGTCCTTGAGGACTTCCCTGGGCAGTGGTTACGGCTCCCCAGCGGCCGCTGAGCCCAAGCCCCTCGCCAACGTGTTTTCAGCCACCACACTCCCCCCCTCGCAGAGCCCCGGCTCCCCTTTCGCCGCCCAGAAGACCGGCTCCCCGGCTGCAGTGCGGAGGGTGGGCTCCACGAACTCCCGGCAGTCCGCGAACGCCAGCCGGGGCACCTCGCCGTACCAGGTCCTGGGGAATTCCGCCCGAATGGGCTCCCCTCTGACGCTGGTGGACGCTCAGACGAGGGTAGGCTCCCCCTCGCACCCCCAGCCGAGCAGCTCCAATTCCCCGGTTCGCTCCAGCATGACCGCGGTCCCACAGCACTATGGGTCCACTTTGCAAAGAACGCTCCATCACGACCCCGATCCGTACGGGCAGCAGTCGTACGACATCTACGAGAGGATGATCCCTCCGCGTCCAGACAGCCTCACAGGTTGGTGGTTCGAAGAAAGACGATGCGGGGGGGCACTGGGTGGGTCGTCCGACCGGCTCAGAGCCTCTTCAAGCTCACACTCTGTTGATTCTCTCATTCCCCCACAAACCACCCGGACCGCTGGAGGGCTGGGTGTAAAGGACTTTAACTGCCAGCTTCATTTGTTTTGCCCGGCAGTAGAAAGAAAGGCTCTGAGGAATCTCCTCGAGCTGCTCTCGGCTGTATTACATTGCAGCTGAAGGGCATTTCCACAGGTGGCCTGAACAGCGAGGCGGCAGATCGAGAAATGAGTCACTGTTGCAATATCTGTCATAAAAGGGCTCATGGAGTATAGTCATGGAAAAATACTGTTTTCAAATCAAGCAAATGGGTGTTTTTTTCATTTTACCTTTTCAGTCGTTTATACTGGCAGGTATAAGAGTGCATGTCATGCTTTTTGAGGAAAAGGCAGATATATGGATTATTTTACTTTGACGTGAAGGCTGGCCAGCTTCTCTGATGTAGAGCGATGTAATAAACATCAGCCTCTCAAAAGGAGAGGGAGAGTTATGGAGCTTCTGGCATATGATCTTGATAATAAACAAAAGAGCTTTTTTTTCCTGCTGTCCCCCAGTCAGTTTCTAAGGCAGGATTTTAATTAATAAAACCATATTCTTCTTGAGGTTAGCTAGCTTTGGGGGGAAAAAAATAAATGTTTCATAAAGCACATGGAGACTCGGAAAAGTGATCAATTATTCAGTTTGTTTTGTTATATATATATGTGGCTTAATAAGGCAGTTTTGTGCAATGTCACAAGCTAAAAGCCTCTCATTTCTGATTCTTGTGAGTTTAGGCTGTTTAAAATATTACGGTGTATAATTACTGTACAGGGGCGGTATGGTGCTACAGTGGTTATCATTGCTGCCCTGGGGGTTCAACTGCTGGAGTGCTGGCATGGAGTTTGCATGTTTTTCCTGGGCTCACATGGGTTTCCTTCTGGCTCCTGTAAAATTGGCCCTGCCGTGATCTTGTGTGTATTTGTGCCTGTGTGTGCCCTGCAATGGACTGGTGTCCCATCCAGGGTGTATCCAACCTGGCGCCCAGTACTTGAATTGACCCTGAATCGGATAAGTGGTTCTTGAAATTTGAAGTGGTGGAACTTAATGTAGCGATGAAGTTAATTTTGTTTTGTGAAATCGAAGCTATAAAAACTCTGTTCCTAGCTTTTTACGCAGTCTTCAATACAGTTATATAATGTATTCCTAGCATGAATTTGGATTTAATCACCTTTTGTCAGTTCTGTATTTTATTCCACAATGTCAGTCTAGTCATTACACATTGAATCATTCTTTCTGTGTGGAAGGAGAAATGCTATTTTATTTTCATATCCCCTTATTGTTTCAGTCTTGAATCGGTAATGTCTGACAGCACGTCAAATGATAGGGGTTTGATATGAGCTGAGAGTCTTCAATTGTAATGCTATCACATTTTCCTCAGCATTACCTTTAATTTTTGTTCGCATTCACATTGGGGAGCCTAAGCAAGCTACACGTCAAGGAGAGATTATTTCAAGCGTACTTGCGTAAAATAATTCTTCAGTATCACCTTAATGTCAGATTCAGTCAATCGTTGGGGGAAACGAAGTTAATCAACTTCACTTTGTGTGGGAATTTGTTCTAGCCTGCCTCCCGACTTCTATATTTTGCTCAATAAAGAATCTAGTAGGCATTAAAAACAGAAGATGTTATTAGATAGTTGGGTTTTTATACTTGAGCAAGCCACCACCACAGTGCTTTAGTATTGGAAGAAGATGAAAAACGTTTGCTGCTGTTGTGAGCCAGCAATTTATCACTGTAGTAGCATTAATGGGTCAGCCTATATTCATTTGCTTCTTTCCGTGGAACTTGAGAACTAATCATTTTGTGCTTTGAAGTATCTGGCACAATAGAATATGAAAGGAATTGGTACTGGGGAGGGGGGAATTAAATGGAAAATAATCATTGTGTGTGCGGACAATGAGGAATATTGTAATTGGAACATGAGGACAAGTCAGTCAATACATACTCCCTTAATGGATATGCTATTTTGCCTTCTCAGAATTTGTTTTAATTTCACAGTTTTTATAATTATAAAGCTGTATAATTGCACTGATTAATGTTGCCAATACAAAAATAATGCATGTGTGTTCAAAAACCGGGGTTCATTATGTTAATTTCTGTTCGCCAACAGGATTTAAATTGCATTTTCCTGAATACTTAAGGAGTCTCTCATGAGGTTTCTTTCCTTGAGTTGTAATTTATGTGATTTTTGTGTTTCTTTTTTGCGGCCTTTGGAAATCTTCAGAACTACTGGTAGATGCGGTACAAGGTGACCCCCTTAATTGATCTTACCCCTCTTCCCAGATTTTTTTGCTGACCTGCCTTATTTTCTTTGGACAGCATGTTAACTGTTCATCAGTGCCCAATTTGAAGAACTGCAAGTGGATTTGAAAAGCTTACACTAACTTATGGTTGCTTTGCTGCTATGGTTCCCCCTTATTAGATCAAAAGTGGTTGTTATTCTGTACTTCTTGTCTGCTTAGTAACTCGTGATACACATTTTGTGTGCCCATTTTAAATTGCCCTAAACTGGTAACCCTAATCAACACCCCTGTGTATGTGTGTGTGTCTGGCAGTGTGTTTTTTGCTTTCACATTTGGCTTAGCAGAGTTTGTTTAGAAAAGCATGAATGTGTCTTTTTCCCTGACCATTTGACCTAATCACAAGCTTGTTTTGAAAGGGGATGACCTACTTCAAGCTTCAGCTTTAATAAGAATTTGAAGTTGATTTCACATCTGTAAATCCCTGCTGCTCATTTCCATCCAGTTTAAGCTTTTCGTAATAAATAAATGCAAATAGCTGGAGACAGTCACTTTATATGGTAGAAAAAATTCAAAGGCTCTGTTTTGTATTGGTTAGATAACTCTCTCTGCAGTGTAACTGTTAAGAGGGTAGCAAAGCGACAAAATTCACAGTTTCACACATAATTCATTGTTTATTAAGCAGTATATGAGGGATATAGAGTAAAATACAGCTGACCTAGTAGTTCAGTCCTATCATGCCATTTGATGTCTGTTGGAAAAACCTGCTGGTTTTATTGCAGGTTGTTAAACATTCATGTCTCATTATATAGACAAGCTCTATATAATAAAGTAACAATTGCAAGAAAAAGTTGCATGATTTCGGGGTTTTGGACAAGGCCTGCTCCATGTTGTTTCAGATATACTTTTACTCAGCCTGAATATCCAGTTGGCATTAATGCAACAAGTGACAGGGTAGTGTTCAGGATCACCATCACGACAAAATTCATACAGTAGAGGAAGACAAGTGAGGATTATTGAGGTGTGATGAAAGGATGTCCTCCCTTCGGCGTTTCCTGAAAAACCAATCCAGCCCGCTAACAGCTATTGTGATAAACTGCACCATGTCACTGGGGTCAGAATGCATGTTCCATAGTCAAATGGAAATTTCCTTTTCATCGTTTCAAATGATGATATCTGCCACAAGAGCAGTTTCTGTTGCTTCAGCCATTCACAGAATGGCACCACATGCTCAGTATTTCCTGGTGATGTTGCCTGTGCATCTTTAGATCCGTATAGAAGTTGACACTGCAGTGAGAAATCCTCTTTGTGGATTTTTCAGAGCAGTAGCTGCTATTGTCGCAGTGGTGGCCGTTGCAGGGCAGCTGTTTCTCTTGCGAGTTGCTCATCTTTGGGTGTGAATAAACTGTTACATGTGTTGGGCTATCAACAAACATGGAAATGTCCTTTATTTGTGTTAGAAAGACTTGTGTCCATTTTCACAAAACAGCAAAATCAGCTTGGTTTGCCTTTGGCGCTGTTAACACCACCCAGTGCTTATAAAGCCCTCTGGGTGTATATCCCAGATGGCACAGCCATTCAAAAACAGTGTTGAACAGTGTTACAAATAGGTTCCAGGCTTTTTATAGATATGAAAACCGTCTGGTTTTCCTTCTAGATAAAAGGTTGCTGTCTGTTGTTCTTAAGAACGATAATCCAAGGTGTTTTCAAGTTCTTATTAAGGTTGTGTTTTTCGGTTTCTATCTGATATTTCTTCTGCACAGAAGGATATTCAGCATGTTTACTTTGTCTCGGACAAAAAAAGGGAAAAACTGGTCAGTTTACAAAAGAGAAGAAACATTCATGGAGTCAATTATTAAAGAAGAAACATTTTATATAAAAAGTACACTAAAGGCTCATGGTTGAAAACATGTTCCATTTGTTGTTTACAGAACCCTAATTTTCTGTCTCTTCCCTTTTTATCAGAGATGTTGATAAATCTTTAAGGATTTTTTTTTGCAATTTTAGAATTGCCAAATTATTTTTTAGACCCACCCCATTTTGGAGGTTTAGCACAGAAGTGAATCCATCACTAACAGCAGTGTATTCCTGAAAGACCACAGGGGGCGCTGTGACACTGACGGCCTAGAGACCTATGTTCAGAAAATTTATTAGTAGGTTATGGTTTTAGTAGTTCAGGTGGGTAGCTGCATCAGCATGCGTGGGCTACAAAGGAACAAGTAATAGGTTTATTCCATGCTGAAAAGAGGAGAAAAAACACAATGTTTCGACCGTGGAGCCACCTGTAGAAGGCTCCACGGCCGTAACATTGCGTTTTCTCTCTTCTCTTTTATATCTGTATATATAACACTAGAACTGAACTGTGTAAGCTTTGCTTACTGCCCTGTCTTTCTTACACCTGATGAAGTCTCCACGGCTGAAACATTGTGTTTCTTTCCTCTCTATTCAGCATGGAACCTATTACTTGTTCCTTTGCGGTTATACTTTTATATATGTACTGTATATACAGTATAACACTAGAACTGGACTGTGTATTTGTTTCATCAAAAGGGATATAAAAAAGCCATGGACACAGAAAGCTTAAGCAGAAACAAATGTCAGCTTGTTTGAGCCTCAGCTTTATAAAGCACCAGATAAATAAATGATCATCTAATTTTCTCATGTGCATAACTGCATGATTTAGCATAGCTTTTAAGCTTCATGACTACTGCGATCTCCAGATTCATCTTTGGCAATAATAAAGAAGCTTTATGCTCTGGTAGGGCACAATGGTTACAATAAAGACTTGCATTTTCTAGCACACACTGTTATACTCCGTCTGTTGCCTGAACTTGTTCAGCAGGCCCACATAATTCCTCGTAAGGAAAACCTATTAACCCACGCGAGGCACAGGCATGCATCCACAAGTCTGTCCACGCTGCTTGAGGCGTGGTTAGTCAACACTTGACGAAAAGCTCATGCACTGCAATTCTGCTCCAACTCCACTGTAGGTTGAGTTGATTCCTCTTTTCTATCTTTATTTTATTTGGATATTTTTGTAAGATGAAGTGTAAATTTGCGATTGTCGTTAAATGCGTTGCGCATTTGGAAACTGGAAAAGATTTTAACATGATAAGAGCAAATAACCCCATGTCATTGTTCTTAAAATAGAATGGAAAAGACTACAGGCGTTAAGGGTTGATAAGCAGCAGCTTCCTGTAATATAAACCTCCAATGAGGTCTTTATGAGTAAATTCAAATTTATTTTGTCATCTACCACAAGAGAATGTGACTTTTAAAGAGCCTTTGATATTTTTTAATCAAAATAGTTGCTTTTCATTCATCTAAATTTAGCACAGTGCCGTCATCGAAAGGTCACATGAAGTGGACTAATAGTGATCTTTATTTAAGAAGAACTTTATACTGCTTTCAGGATTACGGAGCTCCTATGCCAGTCAGCACAGTCAGCTGGGACAAGATCTCCGATCCGCTATGTCTCCGGATTTGCATATTACACCCATCTATGAGGGGAGGACTTTTCAGAGCCCTCTGTACCGCAGCCCAAATCACGGCACAGTGGAGCTTCACCATGGAACGCAGACTGCAGTCTACAGGCCCAGCTCAGGTAATAGACCTTTGCTTATCATTCTGCATCGTGGTCAGGCATGAAGAATCTGTTGCGATCAGCAGTGCCAGTAACTTCAGTAATCCACTTAAAATCATCAGCAGGTCAGGTGGGGTGAGCAAATTGGAGGGACAGACACCAAGAAAATACTAAAACAGAAAATGCATTAAATTACCCAGGTACCACAGTTATAACTAGAAACACAGAGGTGGGAGAGAGGAAGGAGTAACTAGATAGCAACTTGGGAATCCTTTAAAATTTTAAAATTCAGTCCACATTGCTCTCTGCCTCCAGCAGACACTCATTGTAGCCTCTCTCTGCAGATTACGCCACAGACATGAGATCTTTTCAGTCCGATAAGTCCGGTAATAAATTGTATTGATGCATTGAGGAGCCCTGGTTGATAAGGGCCTGTAATGTGTTTACTCTCGTCTATTTTGAAAGAACGCTGTTTTTTTTAACCTTAGAAAACATTCTTCGTTAGAAAGAACCTATTGTGATCCTTGAGCTTTTTTTGTTCTGCTTTGAAATAAAATTTTGATAGCTGTTTTCACCGCCATCCCCACTGTCTACTGCTAGTCTGAAATCTTTTCAGAGCTCTCGTGTAAAGATATTAATAAATCATAAAATGTCAATCTTTAAATATCTAGATTACCTTTTATTTTAGGACAAAATTCTAAATTACCGAAAGTCTCGGATAATATTTATGTGGATTAATTATTATATAAGTTGGAAAAGCTTTGTAAGTGAGTTCATTTTCAACCAATTTAGGTTACTGTCACTTTCAATAATCTCAATATTATTGATAGCTTTGTCTTAAGTATAACTTAGTTTAGTTCAGTCAGCATTATGACCTGTTCATTGCCTGTAGATGTTCATTATATCCCAAATCTAAACTATTAACAGCAAACCACAAATGTGCAGCCATGTGGGAAATTTGATTTTAAAAATCTAGCATCAAGTTGACATTCTTTTGTTTTAGTTTCGTGTTCACAAATGTTCATTTCTATTGATGTTTTTCCTCTGGGAGTATGGGATTATACAGATAATTCAGAACAGCTTTGATGTTTGCTGAGCAAATCTGCATGAGGAGGCATTTGGTGTAACATATTGTGTAAGCACTGATTATCAAAATTTTAATTTGAAAAAAGAAGGGTGATGTGTACAAAACTTACCTCTCAGTTTAAAAGACCTACCTATTAATTTTATTTCTTTATTTTTATTACTTTTAGGGCTTTTCATTCAACTTAAATTTCCCAGTAAGGGTTTTTTGCATCCACAAAAGCAATTTCTAGTGTATCTGCATTGGAGCTTCTCAAAGTGACAAATCTGAGACGAGAGAATTTTCCACTTCAGTAGAGACCTTGGTCTCTGTGGAGTTCCATCAAGTTTCAGATTGGAGGGTTCATTCCTTAACCCTTTAAATGGGAACACATAAATGCTTGAGAGTTAAATCCTTATAAATCTGTCTGAAAAATTATTGACATTACTTTACATGACCACCTGTTTTTTTATAGTGAAATCCTAGCAATTATATTTTCTTTCGCCTGAACTCAATCTTTAGAGTGAAAGCTTTCGTTGAATATTCTA
This sequence comes from Lepisosteus oculatus, assembly GCF_040954835.1. Lineage (NCBI taxonomy): Eukaryota > Metazoa > Chordata > Actinopteri > Semionotiformes > Lepisosteidae > Lepisosteus > Lepisosteus oculatus. The sequence continues at coordinate 12,751,731 of NC_090707.1, forward strand.
AGTAACTGGGAAAAAAAGTAGAAAACGGTTTCCAGAAGCAACAATATGGGGGAAAATTCTGCAGAAAATGTAGCCTGTCCGTCAGTGAATATGTTGTGAAAGCGCGCTCAATATTTTAAAACCTATTATGTGATTCTGGTCTAGATATGATGTGTTTTCATTGTTGAAACTAGGTGCTGGAAATCTACAAAGGACCTCCAGTCAGCGCAGTGCGATGACATACCAAAGAAGCAACTATGCCCTGAACACAACAGCCACCTATGCAGAGCCCTACCGAACAGCACAGTACAGACCCTCTGAATCTGGTTATTCCAGACAGGCTGTTCCTGTGGATGATGGCACAACAAGGTCACCGTCCATAGACAGCATTCAGAAAGACCCCAGGTAACGCTTGCAAAACACTCTGGCTTTTCCTTATTTCTGTTTTTTAGTTGCATCTCTGAGTACTGTCTGTACTAAACAGTAAAAGAAGCTTGTCTTTGTCTGAATGGATGTTTTTAGAGTAAAAGTATGTAAATTCTTATTTATTTAAATGTTTTTGGCTTCATTTTGTTTAATAGATCATACAGGACTGAGCATGATATATCCAAGTTACGTTGATTGTTGCAAATCACTTTATTTTGATAAGTTGCTTTAAACTGTTGAATGTCAAGACTGGTGACAAATAAAGAAACTACACAGAAAGGGATCAATATAACCCAACCTCAGGATAACTTGCCAGCAATGGAGCCCAGTCCTCTTTAGCAATGAACCAAGTTTTATTTATAAGCCACCCTGTTGGACATTGGTGAATGAGGACCAGAAGTGGTAATAGTTGTGTACACCCGAGGGGGCATATACTCTGGGTGGGATCTCTTGTAGCTTCAGAACTCTACTTGCATTGATTGATGGCTGTCTGACTGCACAGTACCTGCTACATCCTCGCAAATCCTGGGACTTCGAGTCCTATAGCTTATAGGACATAACTTTCCTGCAGGACAAAACACATCCTTGTGCTGGTCATGTAATGACTTTCATGCAAGATGAGAATGAGACGGTGATGTCTTAATGCCCTTTGTGCCAGACCTGAGCCTCATTGATTGTATTGTATGAACCCTGGCATCTAGGGACCAGAGATCAGTGAACAGGCATATAATTATCTAGACTCTACTATAGGAAAGAGACATAATTCCACCAGACATTATGTGCATCCTGGTGCAAAGCAGCTACTAATGTAGAGTTTTATGGCTTTCAACAGTGGCCACACATGCCACCAGCTTGTAACTTACGTGGACTCCCTGTTGATAAAGTTAATGATCATAATAGATTTGCATACGTCATGTCTGTTTTACAAAATGTTAGTGCACCTGCTGCAGACGATTTTCCCGATAATAACACTGTAAATCTGTAACACTTATAAGAGACATGATTTTATGCTTAGTATACTTTATTCCTGTTTTTTAGATGGATGTTACATAGCTTGAAGGGCTATAGAATATAAAAATCTATTTGACCCACCACTTATCAGAATACAGTATCAGAATGTTTAACCTTGTATGTAAGAGATTAATTGCACCAAACTCAACAGCTAGGTTGTGAGTGCACTAAAAAGCAGGAGAAAGCCCTTGCAAAAATGCAAGAACAACATGGCTATTTTTTTAAATGTACTGTAGCTCTCGCTAAAAACGTTCCACAAGGCAACATTCGAGTTCCTTTTGGAACTGGAGAATATAATACTTTTGACGTGATCAACTACAGAGCCCTTAGGCTAATTTATATTAAAACAAACTTTTTCATTTGCCTCATGTGCCAGCTCACCTGCTCTTGTGCTGAAGCAAGGGCACAGACGACAGTTCCCACTGTGAACCAGTGTTCCAGGAAATTTATTGCCTTTGCATTTTTTTCTGACGTGTGACCTGTTGAGGTCAATCATGTGCCTGGATATTAGGGTGCATAAAGTTAAGAAACTAGGTTGCACAGAGTTTAACGTTTTTATTCTTCTAGCCTTCAAGTTCCCTCTTTTAGAAGCGTCTTCTGACATTTGATGACACATGCTCAAAGTCTTGCTGGACACTTGATAGCTGTTGATCTTCCACTCAGTTGATATGCTTCATTTTGACTACATTCTTGTTCTTTTTGAAAACGTTTTGATAGAAGTGCTAGAAAATGTTAACCATATTACTAGTTCTAATTTAATGAAAATGGCTGTCTGCAGTCTAACTCAATGGGCAAGGAAAATGATACCGTGAGCAGCTGATTTGAGAGGACGCATTTCTGTGAAAGGTTTTCTTTTTTATGTAACCCCGACAGCTATGGTAATTCTCCTGGGGAGGGGCCGGGGGGTAGCAACGTTAAAGCTTTGGGGTTTCTGGCGTGAATAGAACTAAATCCCCAGAAAGATTGTCGTTGGCGAAAAGATGTTTTAATCAGTGTCGATGTTGTGCAGCCATCTTCGGGGAATTTAACTTATTAAACGCCCAAAGTGTTGCGTGTCGTAAGTTGAGTCTGAGTGCTTTTCCTTTTCCTGTTGTGTTCTAGGGAGTTTGCTTGGCGAGACCCAGAGTTGCCTGAGGTGATTCATATGCTGCAACATCAATTTCCTTCAGTTCAGGCCAACGCAGCGGCTTACCTGCAGCACCTGTGCTTTGGAGATAATAAAGTGAAAAGCGAGGTACCAAGCATATTACTGAACAAGCAGTGGAGTAGAGCACGGCCGTGGCCCCACTCGACTATTAAATGTCTTTCTCAATAGGCTCTTTTCCCATTTTCTACTTGTTTTCCATTTGATTTAACCTAGAATTTCACATCTCAGCAGGGGTCTGGCATTGCTGCTGGAATTTACTCCTAGCAATCCATGCTGGCAACCTAGGAATAGGTCCTTAATGTTTGGGGTTCCTTTCTCAGACCTGCAGACACTTTGATAGGAGCCCAGTTGCTGCTCTGTGTCCCTTCCATGGCATATCAGTTCAGATCTGAGGACAGGATCATAATTAGCTTACATAGTTTGCATAAAATGAAAGTGAACCTTGGTGCTAAACAGCATCTTCCAAGTTCTTGTGACACGTTTTGCATCAGGGTTGGTTGTGGCTAGAATTCAGATTATTCATTAAAAAGTTCCTGGTGTGATGAGGTCCGGTCAGGTATTGCATCATTCATGTGAGTAGATTTAAAATTGAATTAAAACCAAAGACTGCACTATTTCACTGTTCATTTTAAAATTCACATAAATCTGTCACCTAATCCTAAACCAAAAATGTTTGTTCTGAGTTTTCTCATTAAAAAAAAAGCACCCCTCTTATGAGTCAGTCATTTTCTAGTTGAATGGTTACTGATAACATGCAGTTGACAGGCTTACTTTAGCTGTAGATAATTTCTTATTGTTTTCATCAGCATCTGAATTCAGCCTATTTCCATGTCTGTATCTTCCTGTCCGGGAAAGCATGTTTTTTTTCTTAATCTCCAATCCTGGAGTGAGTCCAACATTGAACGTTCCAGTGCAACAAAAATTCAATTTTATGCTAAATACATTTTATTAAAGATATTTTTAAATAAATTAATATGGAAAATGTGTTGTGTTTCCAGACTTCAAATATTTTACTAATAGAAGTGACCTTTTAGATGTGAGTGCCTCTTAACTTGCCACTGCATTTGTGCTCCTTTCATTAATATTGCTGAATGTCCTAGTTTTTTCTTTGCCACCCATGGGCAAAATCATGCAGTGACTACTGCACAGTTTGCGATGATTTCTGAGGGAATATTTACTGTAGAGTATAATTAAAGCTGGACATTTCATTCTGAAACCAAAATGTCAAGGAAATATTGAACTTAGTGTTTTTTTCAGACTTCAAATACAGGACCTCGTGAAATGTTTCCTGTCAAGTGACTGATAAATAACAAAGCTGTGAAAACATTAAGACCGTATTTGTAAGGGTTTACCATTTTGAAACTGAACCTAATAGAAAGTAAAATGTTAAATGTCTTTTTTTTTTAAATAAGATTTGGAGCAAATGTTGTGAAAATAGTATAGGATAAAGATTCTGGCTTATGGAAAATGCTCCCCCCAAAAAAAAAAACCCCATCAATTTCATCCCAAATTTGATCTGAACAGTATCTAATTTGAGGTGTATGACTGTCAGTAAATGTGTGTTCAGTCATAACAGCTTTCAGTATGAAAGCTTTTGAAGCTTTCCTTCTTAAATGTGTGGGGATATTCCTGCCAGCATCAGTTCATTGCTTCTTCAGGTCAGGTGGAAATGAAAATACTTTTACATTGCCTGACTTTAAAAATGAAACGTCTGCCTTCTCAGGTCTGTCATCTGGGCGGTATCAAGCACCTGGTCGACCTTTTGGACCATAAAATCCTTGAGGTGCAGAAGAATGCCTGTGGAGCACTGCGGAATCTCGTTTATGGAAAAGCCACCGATGACAACAAAATAGCTGTGAGGAATGCTGGTGGGGTCCCTGCGTTACTGCGGCTGCTGAGAAAGACGGTAGATGCCGAAGTGAGAGAACTTGTCACAGGTATGCCTCCCCATTATTGCTTCCATCTCCCTGGGGTATTGATCAAAGCTTGGAATCCAGGCTGTCTGTTCGTTTCGTGGATTGGATTGTTTATTCATAATTACGTTTCTGCATGTTTTTAAGATCCATTATTTATTGCATTTCGTGCCGTTTTGTAAACATTGAAAAACATTTTAGTGTTTTGGAAACAACTGCACCCAACATAGCCTGGGGGAAAAAATACACACAGGCCAGTTAATAATTTACCCGCCCCATATCCTGAGTGAGACTGCCATGCTGACTGGCTTCACAGCTGGACAGGCCCTTTCAGCTTGTTGCTGTGGGTGCTTCGAGCAAAACCGTGTATCGGGGTCAGCCACTGAGCCAGAAGCAGTCCAGTTAAGGCAGGTTTGCACTCCACTTGCTTCAGCCTTTAGCTTGGGTCTAAGCCAGAGGTCACGTCGCTTCAGAATCTGATCAGAATTGGGTCACATAGGCATTTGCAGTGTCCGTCCATTCTGAGGTATTGTATGCAGAAAATTTACTGAGTTATTGGAAAAGGGCAAGCAGGCATATTTGAGTTTTCCTGCATTTTTTCTCATGCGCTTGAATGCTGGACAGAGTATGCACAGAATGATGTGTTGCATAATTTCAATGGTGAACTGCAGTTGCAGAGTGTGTTACATGTTAGGGGAACCCACTTCATCTACCGCAGTGCAATGTAGCACCCACCTGGGTGACACAAACCGTAATCTGCAGCCATAATGCACCAGCAGCCTCACTATTATGCAGATCCAACAAGTACAAAACTAAGAAATTGCTTTGAAAATTGAATTAAGGGTGTGCTTTAGGAAAGCCAGAAAGTATGGTTTAGCCAGGATACCGTGCTAACTTTTACGAATTGCTGTTACATCTCCAATGCACAAACAGAAAGGACCTTAGATACTGTAAATAACTCTATTGAAGTCAGTGCCTCTTACAGCACAATGTTCCTGTTCACTATTCAACGGTATTGGTTTGGATATTCTGAGCCAGCAGGAAGAGCGCCACCTTCTGGTCTACCCGCACCTTTTACAGTAACTGCCTGGCTGTCCTTGTAGGTCTTGGAGGTCTCCACTCCTGTCTCTGTTGACATTATGTTATCATTAATTAAAAAAAGACATCAACCTACAGAGCTCGGATCTTTAAAACTGTTTCAGTCTTTTGCTTTCTGCTCTTGTGTTCTGTAGGTTTTTTTTGGGGGTAAAAATATTACATTACATTGCTAGACGATTTTTAATTGTTAAGAATAATGGTATCCCCCAAGTGTTTGAGAATTGTGGTGCTAGGTTAGCTCAATATTGGTGATCTGAAAAATCCAGTTAAGCCGTCTTGTGCAACAGTAGTTTGTCAGGCTATAGTTGGGAGAATTCCCCAAGATTCTGGCTAGACCCTTTATTTTAAACTTCTGACTAAGATCACTCCATTTGTAAGAGCTGTACTTTCAGGACGGCTGGTATTACATGTAATGATATTTGGTGAAAGCTATACGTTCATGTTGTTCTTTCTGGCATGTAATGGATTTTAACAGGAGACATAGATGCAGGCAGACAACCAAATCCAGTTTTTATTAAATTTAGTTGCACATGTTGAAAGTCAGTGGAAGAGAATGAAATGTTCCCAGGTGAATTTGTCTCCTGAGCATGCTCTCTTCTGAAGCATGCTTCAATCAACACAACAGGATGTAATAATGAAAATGAGCTGCCCTGTGGTGACTTTGGAATCAAGAACATTTATTCCTGTCCTATTAGTTGTCATTTACTGGGGGTAAATGACTAAATGCAGAGCAGCCGTTCCATAGAAATGCAAAGAGGACACTTTAAGAAACAATGCCAATTTATCATTGATAGTTTCGTTAATTGCTAGCACACAAGTATTTATTTTTTCCTCTCAATATTTTAACAACATAATAGACATTTAAAAACCCCTTTATGTTAGGCAGTTAGTCAAGGACATTAACGCAATGTCATATCTGAATAGTCAATTACAATAAAAATTACCCAGATGAGAAAGTTAATCCCATTATATTTGTTCAGAGTTTTAAAGTAGTGAAGTTCTTTATAGGAGATGTAAATAAACTACCATCATTTATTCTAAACACAAGCTCTTAATCAATGAGTCAAAAGCTTGTATTTTGAAAAACATGCTATTTAGTATGTGTGCTCTTATGTTAATTCGAGTCTCCAGAAGAAAATAATCAAAACAGTGACACAGGTCTACATTCTGGTGGTAGGATGATGGTGTTTTTTTGTAGTGGTTATCTGGTCTCCATGTGGTAAGTTGTCTAAAGGAGTGGGAACAATTGCACACAGGAAACGAACTCAATCGATGTATAACAAATTATCATAATGTCCCACACAAGCTTGGAGCATCAATACTCTTCCTTTTGCTCAGTACTCTTCCTTTTATTTTTTTCCCTTTAGAAACCACTAAAGGTGGAAACAAGCAGGTGAAGGATGGGCAGATGGTGGTTAGAGGGGTCATGGAAAATCACTGCATGATAAGTGTAGGCATTGTACATTTAGGAGGTTGGGAAGGTCAAGCGTCTGTTTTCATCCAGCAACAAACCTCCTGCCAGGATAACACCTGATCCAAACAGTTCTCCATGATTAGTGTCTGTTCACTGTTGTCAAGTTCTGGAACTTTCCACTATTAGGTATTTTGGATTTACTCTATTTAAATTTTTCAATTACAGATCATTCCCCGGACCAGTGCAATGCATATTCTTGTCTTTTAAAGTCTGTAAAGCAGTATGGTGCCAGAGGAAACTATTTGGCTTTTGCATACTGTGAACTAACGTAGTTGTTCATTAAACGAAATTTTATTAAGATGCTGTTACACACATTAAATTGCCTCTTTATGGCTGGTCTTTATTGTGAAGGATATGCAAAACTACCACAAATCTCTACCTGAATATGCATTTTCCATGCCTAGACAAACTTCAACACCTAACCCTAAAGGCAAGGACCGCAAGAAAAGATCTCTGAGTATCAGCCACACCCCTTGGATTAGCACATGTGCCTGAGCAAGTTTACAGCCTGGAGCTCTGCAGACATTTTCTCTGCCAAGAGTACATAATATTGGCATAACCTCTCCTTGACTGATTCTTTAAAAGCCTGTAACACTACTATCCATTTGATATGACATAAAACTGCATATCCATTTAAAGTTTAGTCTCTGAATGAGTAAGAGTTTGAGCACTTGAATATCAAGAATAATTACCAGGGATGAAAGCTCATAAATGATTCATAAACCAAGGGCAGGAGAAAAACCAATAGCTGCTTATGATCTTTGTTGGGTTGGGTACATGGTTATGTTTGTTTTTGTCTCTAGCAGCCAATATAAAAACGATTAGAGACTAAAATTATTTTAATGTGTGATGGAAAACAGTGCCTCAGGGCTCAGAATAATGGACCAAGCAAGTGTTCAGGCTTGTATTGAGTTGGTGGATAAGCTACAACCAATCCTCTCGGGTTAATTTGGATTCTATGTTTGAAAGCATATCTTTTCTTATTTTTTAGCTTTGGAGCAAAGTCTTCTTTTTTTGTCTGAAAATTCCATTGGGAACTGTATTATAAATGCTGGACCTGGAAGATGTGCTTGAACATCAGTTTTATAAATAAAGCCCTGCCTTAGGAGTAAAAATGCATTCTTATGTGAAGTTTTGAGTGGTGTAAATAAGGTTCTATGTATTAAAAAAAAAACATGGACTGAGCATAATGCTGAAATTCTAATGTGCTCAATGTATATATGGAAAATGGTCTGATTCATAGGATGAAATATGCAAAGCATTTGCTAAACGCCGTATGTGGTAGATCATCTTCAAATAAGAGTAATTGATTTTCCAAAATATTATAATTTCTCATTCTTAAGTTCCCAATTTATAACAAGAAGAGACACTCATGTTCTATTTTCCATTTACATTTCTCTTGGTAGGGAATTATGAATGTTTCTTTTTAGATAAAATGCAGAGTATGGCTCTCTTTTGGGTATTCAAACAATGCTTGGGAAACATTTTGACAATTAGAAAATGTGTTCTTTTTCATCTTAATCCAAAGGTTTTTAAATGATTTGTGGTGAGCACACATGTTTTCTTGTTTTATAGTTAATGATTATGTAGAGGCTGAGATAAGTAAATCTGGCTCTCGGTCAATTATAGAACAGGAAGCTAGTCTATAACAGTGCAAATAAGAATGTAGAGAAGTAATTGATCAGAATCCTGTCCTCCTCCTCAGATGATTTAAAATTTTGCTCAGGACTGTTATCACATAGATAATCAGGATATCAGTAATATATATTATATTATAATAGCGATTAATCCTAAAAACATTCATCACCTCTGAAACACATCAGCCATTGGCTGCAGAGACAGACATTACTAAACAGTGATGGAGGAGTTTATAAACTGGAATTAGCTGTGATTTGTAATCCACACAGGTCTCAGACTGAGTAATGGGCAGTATTGGCTTGTATTCTTTACTGGAGCAGACAGTAACTGAGTAAGAAGCCCTTGGAAGGTTTCATTATGTATTGAAAGGATCCTTTCAACCAGTTCAGTGATTTTGCATCTGCTATCACTCCACCTTATTATTCTCGAAGCACAAATCAGAGCCATATTCAGCATACAGCTTCTTTAAATTGAGTTGCTTTAATAAAATGTTGTATCTAATGTAACAGTTTCTGTAACATTCAGGTAACTCTGAAGTATTTCTACAGTATGAATCTTCTGGCTATAGTCTTAGCAGATCTAGTATTATTTTTCCCTTTCACACTTCACATTAGGTGGGTGGGGGGGATCGCCTGCCAATCCTACTTCAAATGCAGAGTTTCGGGTGTGCCGAAGACCGAACTCAAGCAGGCAGGATCTTGGAGCTTTGTGTATAGACAAGCCGGCTACTTTGGTTTGCCCTGCAATTTCAGAATGCCGACAGAAGAGCTCAAATGCCAAATTAGAACACAGACAAAGCAGTCAGTGATAAAATTCAGTCCCACAGGTACCACATACGTCTCAAACCATCTGTGGTTAGCCAGCTTTGTGCCAATACAAGAATCCTTGTTTACTGTAGGTCTTCTCTTTCAATTCAGACTCTTTTACCCAGTCATTTTGTCTTCCATTTTGTTTGGCTTGGTTTTAATTTATTCCACAGATTTTAGTTTTGTACATTTTTCTGTAATGCCAATTGGTTATAATGTCATCTCATTATGTTCATGCTCATTATGTCCTTCCCATCACTGCTCTCAAAAGGTGTTTACTTTTTTTTGCCTCAGATACTAACCATTGATGTTGTAGCAGAATGGGGGACTGTTTTTTTTAAAGCATAATTGTATTCTAATGAATCTGCAGCACAACATTGCAATATTAATTAAAGCACAATAGCAAGTGAAAGACTTGGAGAACAATTTATTTTTTTCCTATTTCCTTCACTTAAAGCCGCATTGCATTGAGAGACCTTAATAGCAGTATCAACTGAGGCCGATTTACCCACTGATGTTGAATGAATCAAATTTATCAAGCTTGAGATAAGCAGTATGCGTGGAAATTCAAGCAACAGAAAACTGAACAGCTGTCCTACAGTATTATTTCTGGAATTTGTTAAGTTGGTTCGGGCATTTGATAAAGTTTTACTGTGATATTTGTGGAAAAACAATGCTAACCTAGCACCTAAATTAAAATAAATATTCATATTAAGACTTTGATTTATGTACATGTATTTACAAGGCTACAAAAACATGATATCAGGGGACTGGTAGGCAGGTTATCACTGCATATCTTGACAAGAAGATATACTGTATTAAAGTTAATACTGTATTTAAAATAAACTGATTTTGACTTGAAGAAAGCTAGAAGCCATAGATTTATTTTTCAAGCAACAATATTGGGTGTTGTTCATATGTTGTGCAAGGCAAAGTATAGATATCTGAATTTTGGGATATCTTTGTTTTGTTTTGCATTCTTTGCATACAGCTATTGAAAGCCTGTAAATTAAAGCAGTATCCAACCTTAGTCTGGTGCCTTGATATTACTTTCTGTTGTACTTACTATTTATTTGATGTATATTTTTACATAATATGCAATAAACATGTGAGTACAGCATCTTTAATGGCAAAATCACAGTTGATTTTTGCAAAAAGCACTCTCATTTCTAACATAAGAGTATAACACATTTAAAAATACCTAATGTAAGTGTTCATCAGTTCGCTTAATGTAAAAGTACATGGCCAGAATGTAATGGAAAGAGAAGTGACAGGAGGTGGGTGTGAAAATAGAAAAGCACTGAAGAGAAACCCTTGGATTGCAAAGAGCCCCTGGCTTAATAACCATCCTATTCTAAGATGTCAATTATAATTAATAAAGTGCTGAAAAATAAGTGGAGCTGGCAATGTGTTCTCATTCTCTTTAATACTCACCTGAAAAGTAGAAAGGGCATTCTTCTTAAGTATAAGGCTGTTTACATATCTTGATTTGCTGCTTTTTGAGAATTTACTTTTCAGCCTACCTACTTGCAAGAAAAATCAAATAAAAAAATCAATTTACATACTTTATAATCTAGAACAGATGTTGAATTAACTGCTAACTCTAAAGGAAGACATAATTGGAATATTTTATAGGTTTGGCCTGATCTGAGTTTTTAAAATGTTTTTTTGTTTTCCTTATACTGCTGATATTTTCTTAACATAGGTCGCTAATTTCCATCTTTGTGTGTATTCATTTTAAAAGGCAGCATTTTCTTTTTGTCTGGAGTTTTCAGATTTACTCATACTGAGAAATATCACCTGTACACGACGGCTGATGAAAACCACGGCATGCATCACCTGTGTAATATTCCCCCTCTTGTTTTTTTTTGTCTCTCCAGGGGTGCTGTGGAACTTATCGTCTTGCGATGCAGTAAAAATGACAATCATACGGGATGCCTTAAGCACACTGACAAACACTGTGATAGTCCCACATTCTGGCTGGAACAGTTCGTCCTTTGATGATGATCGCAAACTGAAATTTCACTCTTCCCTTGTACTTCGAAACACCACAGGTTGTCTGAGGTAAATTCAAATCCCGGTCAAAGCTTTCCAACAGAACGAAAATCTTTACTTAAGTGACATCTAGTGGATAGACTGAAAACTGTGGCTTAGACTTTTTCTACTAAGTGGCATGTTCTCACACAAGAACAAGTAAAGGACAATTCCACACTCAAAAAATAGAAAGAAGAAACAATATGTCAGCTATAGAGCTTTCTTTAGGTGTGACACCTGAAGTATTCAAAGTGTTCTTTTGCAACTGACCTAGTTCCCCCCTTGAATATTCTCACATATTAAGAATTTTAATCGCACGTGATAAAAAAGATGACTGCATTTTATTATTTCTACTTCTCTTTCGGCTTTGTGCACTTAAAAGCAAAGATAAGGTTGTTTTTCAGAAATTGTTTCAACAGAAACTGAAGGTCATTAGTCTGAAATGTGGGGGGCTTAGTGAGGTGAAGTAAGTTTTATTATGTAAGAACATCTATAGCTTGCCTTATTATTTTTTTAATTCATATACCACTGGCTCAGTCACTCATGACATGAGACAGGAAGTTTTTCCAATGCGGTGTGGCAGTGCCTGGTACGCAGTGTCTCGAGAGCTGGAGGGTTTCCAGGATGTGACTGCTGTGCTTTATGGCGTTCATGGTGTGGTCCTGCAGTTGCCTCCCCCCAGGTCTCAACTCCCACCTACTCCTGCTCGTACTGCTCCACACCTTTACGTTATCAACAACTCACCCCTCCATGTTCACCCTGAACGGAAGGTTCTTTAGCTGTTTCTGTTCGCCGTGTTCTGCGAGCTTTGGTTTGTGAAAGGCTCGGGCTTTTGTGAAGAGAATAGATGTTTCAATTTCAGCGGGCATGTTTTTTCTGCTTGAATTGCTGCTTGAATTGACTTTTTTTTGGTCAGCGATGTGGCAGGCTTCTGGGAAGCAATTAGGAATATCACAAACCTTGTAACTCTTTCCATGCAATTGTAGTTTAACTCATTTCCATCCCTAATTATTAGTGAATTAGTGAAATCTGTGTACTGGAGCTCAGGATTAAGAGGGTTTCTTTTCTATTTTTCTTGGTCAGCCCTGTTACTGATACTGAATGCCCTTTGATTTCAACAGAAAATATTTTTATTATTTCAGCTTACTCCAAGGTGACTTAAAAATCTTATGAGGATCAAATGAGTTTCATAGTATATAGGACTCTGGCTTCCTAATTAGTCCAAGGTAGTTTGATCTGGCTAGAACAAGTTCTTCCTTGAACTTTCTTTCCTTTCTCTGAGTGGGTGTCTTAAATTATCAGGAGCTAGCTTCAGCAGTGGCTTTTACATATTATAGTCCATGCTGCTTTTCTTCTCAAATAAGCAAATACGACTTTGCAAATTAAACTGTTGGTTACTGCTTTGGAGATTTGCAGCTACACACACGATTAGTCTCTCATTTCCCCCACCAAAGCTTTCCTAATGATGTCGTTCAGTCTCTGTGGGGTTTTTAATAAATAATTGATGCCATCACACAATCAAGCCCTCTGGAAAAAAAAAGGAAGAAACTGTCTCCTGGGTAGCACGTCTTATTTGGAAACAGGCTGCTAGGACGAGATTGCTGCTGCTGGGTATCTGTGTGTTCTGCATCATTTAACGAGACGTCTTTCTGGCCATGTAGGAATCTCAGCTCGGCCGGGGATGAGGCGCGAAAACAGATGCGGACGTGCGAGGGGCTGGTGGATTCTCTGCTGTATGTCATCAAGGCCTGTGTCAGCACGTCTGACTTTGACAGCAAGGTCTGCAGCTTTCATCCAGATTGAGCTTCATGGGCGTCTCTGCACCACACGTCTCTAGTGTCTTTCTGCAGTACTTGAAAAGAAAGCTGCCTCAGTACACTGCTCTATACGTTATTGTCTTTAAAGTTAACAAATGCATCATGGTTATATATTAAATAAACCATTCTTCCTCTGTCCCAGTGCGATGGAAAACTCGCATTTCTGATATAGCATTTGTTCTAGTCAGCTTGTCTGTTGTACATTAGGGACCTGGTGTCTTTTTTTCCCCCAGATAGGTCTTAGGATTCCTGCACATACAGTACAGTATATGTGCATGAGGAATTGAGAATTCTCCTCAATTTGCATTTTCCTCAGTGTTGCTAAACTTACTTTCTAGGAAATCCATTCTTGTTTAATATGCGCAGAGTGTTATTTTTTTAAATCAATTTTTTTTTGTTAAGCCGTCTAGAGTGTGAACGCCAGTATAAAGACATCACACGGCTCCTAATTAAACCATTTGTTTTAATCCTGACATTTATTAAAAGCTTAAAAACATTAATTAGTTATCACAGTGTGCTCTCTCTGCTAGTTGAGTGTTTTTCAAGTATGTTTCTTTAAAGTTGTAAAATATTTAAATACATGCTGTTTTTTTAATTAATAAGGTTTTCTTTTGCTTTTAAGATTGTGGAGAACTGTATTTGCACATTAAGGAACTTGTCATACCGTCTGGAACTGGAGATGCCTCAGACTCGTCTGCTGGGAACCAATGAGCTCGATGGTTTGCTGGGGAACGAATCTCCAAGCAAAGATGTAGATTCTAGTTGCTGGGGGAAGAAAAAGAAGAAGAAAAAGAAATTGGCACAAGACGACCAGGTTAGGCTCCCTGTACCGCCTTTAAATAATAAAGGATATCAAAGACAAAATGGAGTTCTGAGAAATGTTGGACAGGTCAAAAGCTCTTAAACTATACAAGTGTTTATATTTCCATGTATACATATTTCAATATCTCTTCTCAGTGGGATGGAGTTGGCCCAATTCCTGGATTCTCTAAGCCTCCCAAAGGTGTTGAAATGTTGTGGCATCCGACTGTAGTGAAACCTTATCTAACCCTCCTTGCGGAAAGTTCCAACCCAGCTACATTAGAAGGATCAGCAGGGTCTCTTCAGAATCTTTCAGCAGGCAACTGGAAGGTAGTTTGTCTCAGTTTCATTTCAATATCAAGACCAACTGTGCATGGTTGACCGTTTTGTTTTTTGTCAGGTTAAGTTTGATGCCAGTTCTATCGTGCTGTACAGCAACACACTGGCCAGATGCGTAGTTTATAGTCAAGACTTCGCAGTTATGAACTTCCATTTATTGCATAATGCACAAAACACAGTGGTACATCATACTTATATCATACATATCGTCTGCTGTACTGTGTATGTCCTGAGAGATCACCACGAATAAGAATTCCAGTGTGCAGGTACATAAGGCAATAAACTCCTCTACGCCTCTCTATTTTGTTAAGAAATGTGAAACTGTGGCTGCTTTTCCTTTGCAGATTACTTCTTTATTGTAGTTGACTCTTCTAACACTAAGCCATTGCTTACATTTCGGCAGTTAGACTCATTGCGATGTGTGTCTTTCAGGGCAACTAACCTGTTTGTCAGTCGAGGTTTTGATTGTTTAGAAACCCAGACTCCACAAGCAGGATTTAACTGTGTGATGTTATTGTCTTACTCATGGCAGGTGGCCAGATTAAAAATGTGATGGTATGTGTTTGTTAAAGCATGAAAATAGCCATCTTGCTCTGCTTCCCTTTCGGTTTAGTTTGCAGCCTATATCCGGGCAGCTGTCCGAAAGGAAAAGGGTCTCCCCATCCTTGTGGAGCTGCTGAGGATGGATAATGACCGGGTGGTGTGTTCTGTAGCAACGGCCTTAAGAAACATGGCCCTGGACGTGCGAAACAAGGAACTTATAGGTATGGAGTTTTATACTGTACCTATACTCTGTTCTCTAGAGGATGTATTTTTAACTATTGAAACTTTGAAGACTTTAAATCTCTTACTTTGGGCAGTTGAGGAGAAAATTGACAGTTTGCATGAAATCAGACAATCTCTTTGTTGGCAGTGGTGAGGAATTTTTACAATCACAAAATTAGACTAGATTATTTTTGTATTTTTTGTGTGTGAATGGATTTTTGTTTCTTATTTGTACCACAGTTAGAGATACTAATCAATACAGTCTGACTTCTTTAGGGTAGTCCTCTAGAATAAGAAATCTGTAGAGGTTCTAATGATGGTTCTTTACTTATCATAGCATATCATAACACTTCAGTAAATATGGCATGTTTACACCAGCCCATAAACACAAACAAAAGTCTGACTTTCTCTTTAGAGCTCTCAATGTACATGTAACGGCACAATGGCCAAAGAAATATGTAAAACTGGACCCTATGCAGTAGCAGGTTTAATATCATACACGGGGTTTGAGAGAGAGTCAGGTGCACTTAGCCAAATCGTAGAGTCCGGAATCGTAGTCAAAGGGAAGCACAGGTCAGGAAGCCAGAGATTCAAGAGTCGGACATCAATCAAGGAGACACGAGGACGTTAACTAGGAGCTCCACTGGGATACCCTATACTGAGCACTGTGGTGGTGATAAAGTGCCCTTAAGTATTCTGAGAACCAAGAGGTGTATGGTGTGATTCGATAATTAGCTTCTATGCCGGGGTTTGCAGGAATTGGAAGGGGCTTGTTTCTGATTATGGAGGGCCATGACAATACATATTGCAAGTCACAGATCTGCAGTATAAAGTGAATAGCAGCTTTACTCCCCAAATTCAACAGTTCATAAGCTTGAATAGTCGCTTATGAGTTTGTTTTCTCTTTCTCAAAATACATTTCATTTTCAGCTATTTAAAACACCTGTGGCAGCCAAAGCTCCACTAATAATAAAAGTCACACAGAGACTTGGTCTTAGCACCTTAATAAAGGCTTAGGCACACATTACATTGCGAACTTGTGTGCCTTATAAAATGAGATGGGTATTTTAGGATTCCCGAAGCATCCTGCTAATTGTAGTTCTGATCCCTGTTGTCCTCCTGGGAAAGGTTGCAAAGGTTACCTGTGTTTCCCAGTTTTTCCCCCATCTCCCATCATTGTTTCTGAATTACATATTCTGAAGTCAATAAAATATATGTCCCTAAGGCCTTGTGCCCCGTCCTACCTAAAACAGAATGAGTTGGGAGAGTTACTGTGTGAAATCTCCTCACCTTGCTTTCTGATTTCTACAGGCAAGTATGCCATGAGAGACCTGGTCAACCGTCTTCCAGGCGGCAATACGACATTACTGTCTGATGACACTGTGGCAGCTATCTGCTGCACCCTGCATGAGGTCACCAGTAAAAACATGGAGAATGCCAAGGCCTTGGCAGACACTGGGGGCATCGAAAAGCTGGTGAATATCACTAAAGGAAGAGGAGAAAGGTGTGTGTCACTCTCTGGACCGCTTAATTTCAGTTTGATGTATTGTTGAGATTGTTCATCTCTAATGAATGAAATCCAATATTGTTTTGTAATCATCTTATAATTTTGAACTACATTAAGCAACAGCCAACATGGCCTAAAAAAATCTAGTTTGTATTTAGTTAAAGTATGCTATAGCATAACCCACAGGTTTAGTTGATGGGAGTTTTTTTGTTTAAATATCACAGAAGAAAGCTTCTGACAAAAGCACAAAAAGCTTTTAAAAAAAAGAAATGTATTTTTGACAAAAAACTAACTGGGAAAAAAAGCATTTGAACGTTGGGGGGGGGAAAAAACAAATCAAAGCCTCTTTTTATTTCTTCTAAGGTATTCGATGAAAGTTGTGAAGGCTGCAGCTCAGGTGTTGAACACACTGTGGCAATACAGAGACCTGCGCAGCATCTATAAAAAGGTAACGGGGGCATCTGCACAGGCACAGTCCAGCTTGGTTCCTTGTGGGATGTGAACCATTCTTTACCAATTTGTTTGTGTTTCTGGATTCCAGGATGGCTGGAACCAGACCCACTTCATTACTCCGGTGTCCACTTTAGAGCGAGACAGGTACAAGTCACATCCTACTTTACCAACCAGCAACCTGCAGATGTCGCCAGTCATCCAGTCAGGTGAGGGAAAAAAACAGATATCCCTACAAAGCGGAGCCTCCGGGCTACGAAGCCGGGCTGACCTGGAGAACGCAGCGTCTGTAAGACAGGCCAAAGAATCCACTCACTAGGTCTCTCTGAGGGCAGGTTGAAAGGCTGGGCCGACTGGCAGGAAATGCCATGAGTCGAGCAGGCAGACAGGAGGCAGAGCAGGGAATGAGCGCCACAGCCGGGCAGCACAGAACAGGGAAGCTGCACAGTCACGCAGATCAGGTTGGTTGCTATGGATGCCATCCACAGTCGGGTAGTGATAAGGAGACAAGGAGGGGGGATCCAGCAGGCCCAAAGGTTCCGTCTCTAAATTGGGATTGAGACAGATTCAGGTACAGGACAAAATACAGGATGTTTAACTCGTAGGGTGTTTCATGCGAGGGGAACTTGCAAACATGAGAATGATTCGATGACTGAGCTTCTTGCTGTGGACAGGGCAGGCCTTAAGTAACCAGTGATGTTGGGGCAATTACCCATTAATTGGGGACAGGTGGCAATAACAGCCAACCTGATCGTGTTCTCACGGCACCAGCAGTTGTTTGAGTCCATGTGCAAAAGCAACCAGTTACCATGGAGACCGGTGGGCTGCGAGCTCTGGTTTGCCTGGATGTAACATTGTGAAGAGTTTTGTTTATGTTCCTACTGGATAAAACAAGATGGTTCTGACAAGATGCAGAATTTAACAGTATATGGTCACTCTTTAATCTTACCTTTTGTCCCATTTGTTGTTTATTTTGCAGCTGGTAGTGCAACATCATCACCTGCTTTGTTAGGAATAAAAGAGCAACGTTCTGATTATCAGAGGACACAGCCATCTATGCAATTTTACAACTACCAAGGAGACAACAATGTACATAAAAGTCAGTACACAGGTAAAGAAAATTGATACTGTACAATGCAAGACCTTTTTTTTAATGTTCTCCTGAATGGCAAATTTTGAACTCCAAACTGTCAAACAATGAAAAACAAGAAGCTTGGTCTTTCAATTTAAAGATCTGCTAATTGTGCCAGAGAAACATATACAATGCACATTTTTCAAACAATTATAAAATGTACACTTCATATTTCAGATTTTGCGCAGATCACACATTTGTATTAATGTTACCTGTTTAGCACCATGTCAGGTTTCATAAATCTTCCTTGAATATCACCACTACTGTATAACTTTGACTGTTTTCCTAATCATCAAAAGAACTTCACATTCCTTTTTTGCTTTAAAGTTCCGTTTGTTTTTATATCCGTCTGTTGCCCTGTACTACATTAAGAGCAGCTGGGCACAACTACAAAGCTCATTGTGTTTATGCCTCTGAGGTAGAGAAGGCGTTGTTTGGTAGACACACTGTTGCCAGATGGACTTTGTTCATAGCACTGCTTAAGACAGACATGTCTGAGATGCTAGTGTAAACATTGCAGTTTGTGAAGGGTGAACTGGTGCATTTTCCTTGCAACTGCTCTGTCTCCATTCTAAATGTACAACTACGGTTGAAACCTCAGAGATTATTTCAATCATTTTTTTAAAGATTATCTACAAAATATTCTAATTCCAAAGTAACCTGTGCCACTTTTTTAAAAACACTACTAAAATAAAGTGAAAACATACAGATTGAGCTCCAGTGAGCTCTAATTCTACTCATAGAACTGCTCTAATCTGCTGCAGTCCCAGATTATCTTTATCTACTTTAAATTTTAAATAAAGGCTCTGCAGACTGCAAGAAAATAGCACCTGAATTCTTCCTTTGGATAAGTTGTTTTTTTAAAATGTATAGACTACAGAGTTTTAATGTCAGACTTTCCACTTTGTTTACACATCAATAGAGTTTAACAATGTATGTATGATGTAATTTAATTGAAGAAACTTGACTTTTTTCTTCTCCACAGGGTCTGGGAAGCCATCTCCATTTTATATAGGTTCGTATTCTTCGCCACCGAGGGAGGAATCAAGGAGAACACAGGTGAGAATCTTCCCATAAGAGAAAGGAAGAAAAAAAATTAAAAAGTCTTGGAATAAAATCAAGAGAAAATGTTATATCATCTGTGAACACAGCTGGGATTTGTTTTTCTCTCCTCTACACAAATAAGAAAAGACTGTAAGATATTTGTGCTTTGAAAAATGGTGGACTGCAGGCATCTACCTTTATATTTTCTAAAGTAACTGCCTCAGCAGGCACATAGTCTAATATTTCTGACACCTTTCAATACTTATGGATTTGTCAATGTAGGATCATTTGGGAAAGCAGTGTTTATCTGGTATCATTTAGTACAGACAGATTTTTGGTCAATTTGTTTAGTCCAGTTATTTTTATGTTATAAATGTACCATATTTCAAACAAATGAGGCCAGCTGTGCCCTTTTTCTTTTTTCCATTAGCTCAGCATTATGCTGTGATGAGTTTCATTGGATGAAACGGGTCCGGGTTAGGCTGTGATACCAGAGCACAGTCATTAATCAGCCTTCTTCACGTGCAATGCGGTTGTGAGATGAGCTACAAATCAGAAACTGGGGAGAGAAACAGAACAGCGTCACATTAATACGTCAAAAACAAAATCTAAATCCTTGGCTTCAAGATTCTGTAAATAAATCTTGAAAGAATAACACCCTATCTGGGACAGTCCTTTTGTCATTTGGCTTTCTACTGGTGTTCACATGGCCTCAGTACTGCTGTTTAACACCACTATTTACTGTTTTTGAGTATAATATATATAATTATATATAACATGATATAGGAGTTATTTCAGATTTACATTTATTTTCATTGAATAAGCATACCTAAGTTCTGAAATTAATATAATAATGAATAATGTAGCAGATTCTTACAATTTATAATTGTAACAATAGTAACGGTGCTGCAGGGGTTAGCATTGCTGCCTCACAGCACTGGAGCCCTGGGTTCAGTTCCAGATCTGGGGATCTGTGTGGAGTTTCTATGTTCTCATGGGTTTCCTCCCACAATCCAGAGACATACTGATAACTTAATTGGCTTCTGAGAAACTTGGCCCTGTTATGAGTGTCTGTGTGTGGGTGTGCCCTGTGATGGATTGGCATCCAGTCCAAGGTGTATTCCGCCTTCCACATTTTGCTTGCTGGGATAGGCTCTGGCCCTCTCATGGCTCTCCCTGCATTGGATAAAACAGTTAGAAAATGGAGAAAATACAGATGGTTAGAAAATACATGATAAAGAAGCATTTTTTATAATAAATGTTACAAGATAAACTTTATTTGTGCTGCCTACCTTTCCTATTGTATGTTCAGCATCAAACCAGCTTTCTGAAAGTCCAGTTTACCTTCCATTTTGAACATGGAAGTCTAATGTGAATATCTAATGTTGTCTTACATTTTACTCCTTCAATTTCACCTCCAGCATCAACAGCTGTATTATAGCCAAGAGGACCCCAGCAGGAGAAACTATGACACCTACAAAGTTTACCTGCAATCTCCACACAGCTACGAAGACCCCTACTTTGATGAACAACTTCACTATCCCTCTGCTACAGAGTATACTTCCCAACCGCATGGACTCAAAACAACGACAAACTACGTGGACTTTTATTCCACTACACGGCGGCCTTCTTACAGAGCGGAACAGTACCCTGGATCACCAGACTCTTGGGTATAGAGGGATTTCTTTTTTAAAAAGAGGCTAATTTGATTAATTGTTTTCTTTGTTCGTTTTTTAAGTGAGCTGAATGTGTCTGATGGGAAAGAGAATGTGAACCAAAGAAAGGGATCAAGGAGGTGTTAAAATGAGAGAACCATGAATTTGGTTTGACGGGGGCATAAGGAGATGTGTCAGAGTCTGCTTTGCTCTGTCCAGATTTCAGAACTTTTTATTTGTAGCTCTTGTAGATTGGTGAAGGTGTGGGTCACATGATGAAAGGCTTGCAGTAGAGAAAAAGCTGAGGAAAGTGTACGTAGGCCAGAATTAATCAAGATTTCATATCTATGAAGAGAATTTAACGATGTACAGAGGAATCAAATTGTATTCCTTTTTTGTTTTATTGCTGTACTTAAAACTGAGATTGTGTATGCCATCAAGTCTTGTACATTTTCTTCATTTCTTGTAAATACAAAACAGAAAATAAGCCAACTTGTTCTAAGATCAGCAGCTCTGGTAAAGACATGTGCCATGTGAAAATTATATATATTTAAAAAAAAAATCTGGCATCATTACACAAGCATTCAAATGCTAATAAACTACTTTTTTGTTTTTAAATGGATTGTGTAATTGAAAACATAGATATATTATCTTTATTTTTCCATTTCCTGTCCTGTTTCTTTCATGGGATAGTTCACTGCCATTTTCTATGCACATGAAACAGAAATAAATGTGAACGTTTTGTCCATGGAAACTAGTTACTTCTTGTTTTCTCTTCTGAATCTTCTTTCAAGATTGTAAAAGTTATTGGGGTTTAGGGAAAAACAAAATCTCAAATTATGTTTCATATGTAAAGTCTTCAGAATATTTCATGAAACAAGATTTCAACATCAATAAGCTCGAAACCCCTAGAAGAGCACAACTGACTAAATTACCTCAATTTAAACCCTCCTTTTATTTTCTTTTTATTACATTTTCATACCTCTATCCATGTAAATAGTATTAGCATACCATGAGGGCTCCGTTGTACCCAAGGAGACAGGATCACTCAAGAAGGGGGTAATAACCATGGACTGGAAAATTGCTAATGCAATGTTTGCCTATAGGAAGGTTGACTTTTCTTACATGTAAGGTTATGGAAACAATTATCAGGACTGAATTAAAGGATCACCTATATAGAAATAGCATCACAGGGGATAGTGGGTGTCATGCCCAGGCAAGCAGGAGCTCACAGTCCTTGGTTGCCTGTGACGGAGTAACATTTGGTCGAGTAAACACATTCATCTTGGGCGTCTCGGAACACGCTCAGGCCCTTTATCCATTCGTCCCTCATTTTTCCAATAATCTCATCCATCCTCCAATCAATCCCCTGATTAACCTCCCTTTATGACTCCTCAACAGCAGCTGGAACTGTGACATCTGAGCTACTCCGGTGTAGTGCGAGTCCAGCGATACGCATCAAACAGAAACCAGAAAGCCAAAACCTGAAACTCCAGACCTGGAACCCGACATCCTCCAGGAGCACTGAAGCCAGTCCAGCACTGCTCCAGCGGCGTCTCATTTCCCTACCCACTCTGCTGGAGGAAATTAACACACTCCATACAACCTGATCCCGTCCACCATTTTGCCACTACATCTCCGGCGAACTCCGATCCAGCATCGTCCACCAGCCACCGAAAAATCGCCAAGCCTTCCGCTGGACAACCTTGGCAGTTGGTTTCAACTAGCCACAGTGTAACATGAACTAAGAAAAGGCAGGACTTGCCAAACCACCTTGCTGAGTTCTTTGAACAAGCAACAGCAGTATCGGATACACATAGAGCATTTAATGTGGTGTATTTAAGGTTTCAGAAAGTTCCTACTTTCCATTAATTTTACATTAATTCTTAAATTGCAGTCACAGGCATTCAGGGACACCTAAGTGTTTGGATAGAGAATTGGTTACTAAATAGAAAACAATACACGTAAGACGAATACACAGATCAGGATGATGTAATTAGTGGAGTACCACAAGGACCTGTACAAGGACCACTGATGTTCCCAGTTTACATCCATGATCTAGATTCTGCTACATTACTTACATCTACTGCTCAATGTAATAAAGGCAAACAAAATGTTAGGATGTATAGCTAACGTATAATTTAAATCAAGGGATCTTGTGTTAAAATTGTATAATGCACTAGTAGGGCCTAATTTAGATAGTATATAGTATTGTGGTTTCTATATAGAAAAGATATTGCTGCTCTGGATTCTGTCACATTGTAGGACATGTCCTACACTGACAGGCAGAAGGAACTGAACCTTTTTAGTCTTGAATACAGATGATTACGAGGGGACTTGACACAAGTAGTCAAAGTCCTCAAAAATATTGACGGTGAACCTAAATGTCTTCTACAGAATGAATTGCAAAACACAGACATACTGTAAATGCATAAGTAGACACTATTTCCCCAAGCCGGAAAAATATGCTCTACAATACTGTGGAACACCAGAACTCGTCACATTTGGAACTAAGCATTAAGAACTGTAGAGCTTTTTCTCAGGTGCACTTTTTTGTTGGTCAAGAACATGATGAAGGATGATTCAGCTGACCATATCACAATTCGGAAATGCAATGTGCTCTTTAGAGCACTGAAATAGCAAGCATACATTGCCAGGTGTGGTGAGAAGTGCGCTGTATTCTGACCATGGTATCCTGCTCCTCGGAATTCTCGGTGGAAGACTGTTGATTACAATGGCTGCTTGAGCCCTGGATAAAAAATTTGCTTCCAATTAAACTGCAGTTGCTCGTCTTTTTTCTGCACTTGCCCTTCAAATTAATGCCTGGATATCATGGTTCCATACTGACATCACCTTATACACTGTTGCTCATGAAGCATTAGCTAGCCGAGATGTCTTGTTCCTGCCAAATGCGTCGCAACAATTACCCCTGTTCAAACTCTCCTGTGAAGACTGGGGTATCCATTTGCAATCATGCTAGCCAAAATATGCAAATAGGCCTGTCCAGCATTCTGATACATAACCCACAGCATAGCAGATATCGTTTGCTTGCAAATGAGCAAGCAAATATTGCACTGTGGCTTTTATTTGTAGCCTCAAAGTTAAATGTTAATCTTTTGCAACCAGAATATTTACAATCTGCAATTTTGTGCAAATATGCATTAATATCACCCAATCTTTTAGAGCCCATTGCCCACAGCCCTCACAAAAAGGTGACTAACAATGGATGGGTGTAAAATGTTTGCAAAATTAAAGCTTACTAATAGTCTTTGCTTATTATCTAAACAATATGAATTTATATTTGCTGTGTGTTTGCCCCCCTGGGGATGAATAAAGTTGAATGCATTGAATGGGCAACATACACTAACTTCCATTTAGTTCAATGAATTAATTGAAGATCATAAGATTTCAGGTACTAGCTTTCATGCGGGTATATGCACACATTCCCTGCAAAGCTACTGACATCTGTGGTGTTATACACCTTGTTTAATCTGTGTATTATCTAGTTTGAGGGCATATTAGGGTGGAGTAAAAGTAAGTTTACACTCTTGAAAGCACGAGTTTAAAACAGGCCTAACGTGTTACACCCTGTTCAGCATCTCGGGAAATGTTTATGAGAGGCGACTTGGTTGTTACTCTCCGTTTGGTATTTGTTTTTGTATTTATGCCATTTATTGAAGTTTTCAATACAGACTGAAATTGAGAAATCTGATCTCTGCATGCTCAAACAAACAGAGAAATGCGCAAGGGACATAAAATTAAAAACATTAGTAAATATCTTTCCCAGATGACCCATGCACTGTGTGTAAAATAATGTTACAGTTTCATGTGTTTTGAAAAATAGACAACATATTATATTTTCTCTTTAGAGAAAAACGTGGTTATTCTCACGGTATATAATATTTACTTCTAAATCGTCCTTCTGTTTTTAATTTACTAATATAGTTAAACGTACACAACACTGTTAAAATAAATAAACGTCTGATTTTTATTAACGTTTTCAAATTAATTAAAATTACAGGGTTACCTTTACAGGCAAGGCAGTATCCTGCAGGTCATTGAGGTGTTTGAAAAAAAAACCAACAAAAACCCGCAATCAGTGAGCAATCATAACTTGATTTGTCGAATTGTTTATCGTTTGTTTTAGGTGGCTCGGATGATATAGACATCGCAACTCAGCATGAACATGAACTCTTGTATGTTTGTATGTTGTCTTGACTATATACACTTATTTCTGTTATTTTGCAGTTATGGATATAGGTTTCGACCTTTGTTAATTCATCCATCTTCCTCAATCACACACTTTTAAACTAAGAGGTTTTTAACAAAATGGTCGTTGAATGATGCACAATTTTTTTCTGCAACTTTCCAGTTTAAGACGACACAACACAACCGTGCCGATTGCGTAATTATTTCAAGCCTTGCATGGTTACGTAGCTGTTTTTTAAACTTTCATATCCCCACCCCCACAAATCAAAATTGCCTGCATTAATTGAACGAGACGTCATTCGCTCTTCAGTGGTATTGCTATAAACAAGTGAGGGCGGCTTATACTACGTGTTTTGCTACTTGTGTAATCAAAGTTTGAAGATGGTTAAGTTGTCTAAAGCTGGAATCAAACCGAACTCTGCGTTAAAAGCTGGGCATCCTCCTGCAGGTTGGTGTTTAATAGTAGTAATCTAATTACTCTGCTGTTTCTTCTGCTACGATTAGGTTTTATTTTCTTAAAATAATACACATTTCGTGGAACCCGAAGATGATAAATAAGCTGCTTTGTATCCGTTTTACTGCCTTTTTCTTAGAAAATGATATCTTCGCTTTTATTTGTTCTTGCTTCTGAGGTTTAAACTTCCGCTCTGGAGTTGAAGCACAAACAACATAAGACGTACTCTAAACTTAGAATTATATATTTTTTTCAAAACCGCTACAAACGTGGCACAAAATCCACATTTACATAACGGCTACACTGTGATCTCAAGTCAAGATGTTTGTGCCCTTTTAACTTCCTGTTTTTGTTTTAAAAGAACTGTACTGTAAACGAATTCTAGCGTGTAGATGCAACGCTAGAAACTAGGGGCGCATTTGCATTCTAGTTAATCTCAACAATTATAATGTGTATATATGCATTATAGATTGCATCAGCATTTATTGTTACATGATCCAATAAAAACTGCATTTTAGAATGAGCATTCGAGGACGTCATTGCAAGTGTATGAACGGCATTCTTCGTTTGTTCTCCACTTTTTGTAATTGGACTGTAGTGAATTTTAAAACCAGTCTAGGTTTTTTTTTATCTTAAATACTAGTGGTACTGTATTAATGATTACCTATGTGAGGTTATGCTCACGGTTGCTTTAACCCAGATCTTATTACCTTTAAAAAGTTTTAGTGTGTAACAAACTGCTACTTCCTGTCCCTCAGTCACACAAGGCTAGTTTTCTCTGTGAACGTATTGTATATTTAGATTATTTGGTGTCTAGGACTTTGATTGGCATTTTAGTTATTTAGTTTATAAGTCAATTCCTGGATGTATCTTTTCAACCAAATTGGATGATAGTTAATTAACTTGATTGACTTGAAATTGACTTGACAGACCTTTAACAATGTCTTTTCTTTAGGAGTAATGACTAATTACAGTCTGAGTTTAATCTAGGAAAACTCTACAAGGCAAAATCAAGCTTAAAATGTACAAATCCACACATCTGTTTTACTTGCTCATGCTTTGTTTTACAGTGTCCGAATGATCCCTGCCTCTACTTCAGGCACAAGAGAATGCTTTCATCTGTAACTGTCTGGAAATGGTAGTGCAGGAAGCCTTGCCCTAATTAACAGTGACATCCTGCTGCTTGCGTTCTGAGTTCTCATATTATTCCATGTGGCTAACCTTCTACAGTGCGTGAAGGCATTGACAGAAAAACATAAATATGGGAAGGTGCCAACAGTTACATCTGTGTGTCGCCGTCTGTTTAATTTGTACTTTGTTCATCTAAAAAACCACTACATCCGGTAAAGACTATGATCTGGTAAACCCTTATCTAGCAGAAATAAATGTAACCTTTACACAGTCTATAAAGCTCTCTGTAAAGTCAGACCAATGCTTTTATGTTTACTGTGAATCGCTGTTCTACATCATTGGCTTGTTGGGTTTACAGCTAAAGTACTCTTAGGGGGAGGGAAGGTTAGTCGATTGAGTAGTACTGTCCTTGGGAATCGCACAACCGTAAGCTTATTTCATGCAATTTCATAAAATACCCGGTTTTCAGTGACTGGAGATAAAATTAAGAATATGCAGAAATAGCTGCTTGGAAAGACCTGATTTTAATTAACACAAGAGCAGTGAGAAGTATGTCCCTGCCACGCGTGACAAATGAAAATCTGGTAGCTGTCTGCGTGATTGAAGGAGGCCTGTCTGTGGGAGACGCAGGCCTCGGACAAGGAGATGTTCCGCATCAATAAGCGGCAGACTAGTCTAGAGAAACCAGGGCTCGGGGCCTTGGAGCCGTAAGGTCACAAACTGGAAGGCGGAAGGTCTCTACACCGGCCCAGGACTTGTCACTGCTGTCTAAAACCAGACAGATGTAACGGCAGCAGAAGTAATTGTAGGCAGAAATAACCTGTCAGCATGACGGTGGCTCTCTCTTCATGGTGGTGCTCAGCATGTTAAGAGACTTCAGGGAAAATGTGTTGACAGCTGAAAGATTAAATCTTGCCTTCTGCTGGCTATAGAACAACTAATGTGGTGGCAAGGAGACTGGTGGAGTGCTTTATTAATGATCCAATTGCAGATCAGAATGAACGCACCTTATACCGAGATGGTGGCAAGTACTAAGCCAGCAATACGTTTTTTCTTGAGTCAGTGGTTTTTTCCATTACTTCTAGCCAAACACTGGAAGGGTGGATTCATCCAGAAGGATGATACAAGATTGCACAGTGCTAGGATTAGAAGGGCATGTCTTCAGAAAAGACCATATCAAGGTCTTGTTCTGAACCGCTCTATCTGACGACAGTTCAGTAAAACGTCTGCGTGATCGGTTCACCCCTGCCATTAACAGGGACTAGTCACGGCTGACTGGCCTTTGTACCCTGGCTGTAGCTGTGCAGAAATAGTGGTCAAGCATTCCACAGCAGTGTCCAGCAGCTAATCAAATCTGTGCTCCAGTGCTCCCAATATAACACTGGTGCCCTGGAGAAGTCATACTGTACATGATTTTTACTTTGGACTGTTTTTCTGAGAACTTGATTTGCTTGAGAGTTGTTTTTTTTTTTGCATCAGGATTTTCAACAGCAGTGAGATTGTATAGCGAACACATTTTTGTGTAATTAGCCAGAAAATACGATTAGTCTGTGTTTTAAATATGTTGGGCTGGGTCAGAAAATTCAAGTTTTTAAGCACTTCCTGGCCGGACGTGGAGTAACGTCAACATGCCAGCTTAAAAAATGCACTTCAATACTTTAACGGCAGTGTGACTGGGAATGGGTAGTGGCTTGTGGCTCGAGCATTTAAAACTGACATTCACCTGCAGGCCACCTGTCTTAATTTCAATTCACCTGAACATTGTGATTGACATCTACTAGCATGAATGAGTGTTCTATGATCTTCATGACAGGTGTGCAGTATGATATGCTTAGTGTATATGGCTGACCTTCTTTTAGATCTTTTTGTTTTTAAATGTTTTTTACTCCATTCTTTCTGGTCAACATTGGTTTTTTTTTTGTAATGAGTCTTTCAACTTGGACAGATTATCCAATGTTGTAGGTAAGAAACTATCAAAATCTAACCTTGCATGGCAGCTTAATAAGGTCTGTCAGTTTTTCCTGCAGAAACCTTTGAATCTTAGCCTACCAGCTGAGAAACGGAGGTCTAGTAGACATGACAACCTGCCTTGGTTGTTTACTCTGCTTTTCCTTTTTACAGTGAAGGCTGGAGGGAAGAGGGTGGCGAAGAAAAATATGGAAGAGAATGCACCCCCTGAGAAGGAGGTGAAAAGACCTGCAGCAGACAAATCAAGGTAGCTTCTTATGGGGTGATGGGACAGCTTGGTATAGGGGGAATTGAAATAACTTAAAGTGAATTCACTAGACCTTGACATGTGCTGCCTTTCATTACAAATCTCTTCTGAGTGAAGAATTGAAAGATGATGGATTTTGTCCCATAAGAAATATGAAAATGGTCAGTTCCTGTCACATTGAGGTTGGATACATTTTTGTTGTATCTGGAAATCCTGTGTGCATATTCATTTAGATGTTCAGCAAGGGGACAGTGGCAGAACTTTGCTTCTGATAAAATAGTTTTTTTTTTCCTGTGGCCCTATATTAACACACAAATGCGTAACATTTTGTAATGGTTTGCTTTGTTACCTGATATTGGTAAACCTTTTGTTTAGAGATCCTTTAAAATAAATCATTTCAGAACCCTTTATCATGCAGCTATACAAATAGCTCATTAAATAAAGTCTAATTATATATTCGATTCATATAAAGGAAAAAAATACATCTGAATTTCTTCGAGTACTTTTATTACAGGAGCTGTAAAAATATTTTAATCTTACTTCTCATTTCCAGATCTGTGACCATTCTTCCCAAAATGCAGTCAATCAGTATCCTGTTATCTGGCACTCTCGAAAAGGTTGGTCATCTTGTAAAAGCAAAACTTTTTTCCATTTGTGTGTTGGGGTGGGAGAGAGCTCTGAATTCAGATTCCTTCTTGGGGATTAGGTTTTGAAATGGTTCTCCAGAACCCCAGTTTTAATGATATCTGTAATGTTGTGCTACCAAGATGGGAAGAGCAGCCTGTTTAGAGGTAGAGAAAACCCCAGGGAATCCCGCAGGCAGCATGCTGGGAGCTGCACATGGAAACGGGGGTGAGCAGGTAGTGCGCACAGCGGGAAACTGTGCAGAGAGCGTGCCAAGCCTGCGGATGTCGTGCTGTGGCAATGTACGAAACCAGGGTGAGAACACGGTCCAAGATCATGGTCAAGCAGGTGGGGGTCAAAGACAATGAGAACAAGCTAAGCAGAGCCCGAAGTACAAACTGAAAGGCTGGGAGACGAGGCCCAAGCCAAACCGTAGAGAAACGAAGCTGGGGGGTAATCTGAGAGATGAGATCAATATCCCGAACAGTTAGAGGCGCACAAGGACAGAGACTTGAGGGGCTCGGTGATAAAACCTGGGAACAGTAACTGGAGGGCTCGGAGACCAAACTCAATATTGGAGCCATGAGCGCTGCTGGATCCAAGTATTGATCTTGAGAAAAACCTGAATGGGTGTGGTTGTAAACTCCAAGGTGCTCTGTATGTCCAACTAATTGGATTTTGGTGCAGGGAGACAAGTTGATGGTGATGTTTATCTGCTGCTGCTTCAATGCTAGCTCAAACATAACCGTATGGACTAATGCTCGCTTCTCATGAGCAGTTTTCATGGTTCTTAAAAGCTCTGTACTTTGGTAGGAGCTGGTGTTCCTTGTCAAGAAGACCATTTACTGTCAAAAAGAGATCCAGGAGTGAAATTCATTACATGCAGTAGTTGTTCAATTTAGCAATAACCAGTCTATATGCTTTAACAGGCTACATCAGAGCTAATGTGTTAATTGTGTACATAATTCTAGAGAATTGCTTTTTCTTTCAGCTTGATTTTCAATTATGTTTGTCTTGTTGGCCATAAATGTGTCCTATTTTGGCATCTCCCGTCTCTATCCATTTTGGTTACCCCTTCAAAATGTGAGGCAGTTTTTGCTTGTGGAAATACAGGGTGCAACAAGTCAAAAACGTTTGGTTTGAGACCCTTCTTTGTTTTACTCCTGTGCTCCCTAGAGTTTGGAATACCCTCCTATATAAACCAGACATGAAGACAACTCCTCTTGCTGCTAGCACTGGTTGTCAGCTCTCCTATTGATGGCTGTTTTAGAACACTTGGTAGTGTTTGTACATAATGAGCCACCGTACCTGGAGCAGTTTTTTATGTAGTGAACACTCAGAAATATTTTGATGGAAAAGTTGGAGAAGTGCATAGCATCCCTGGTGTATAGCCTGTTCAGTAAGTGTTTAATCAGCTTTCTTTAAATGTTACATAAGTCTAGTTTCTGCCACCTCCACTCAACACAACCTGCTCTCACCTGAAATTGAATATTGAATCTTCTGAACTAAAATTCCATTTTTTAGAAAATGGATTTAAAGGCAAATGCATCACTCCTTAGTTTAAACCAAGTCTGCATCTCATTTTTGTCCATTTATTTTTCAGCTGAGTCATGATTTTCCAGCTACCCCTGCAAGTGTTCGACATAACAAACCCAGACCTGCAGTTGAAAAGTTGTACACCCCGAAGATGTACTTTATCCAGCAACCTCGCAAGTGCTAAAACAAGAAGTCTGTTGTGTGTGTGTGTTGGGGGGTGACAATAGATGTAGGAGTCTGTTCTCATATGTGGGGCTGGGGGAGTGGACTTGTGTGGCTTTGAGTATTACATTTAACCAATAAACACTGTTAAGCTGATGTAAGTGTTTTAATATCCCACGTGCACTGCACACCTCTTTCCAGATGTCTCCAGCCTTGCTCCTAGACAGCCCCTATCCTGCAAGTCCTATAGTAAGCAATTAAGAGGTCATGTGGAACAAAACTGAAGACCCCTGAGTCTTCATGCATCAGTTTGCTTAATTAAATGGATGATTCATTCCTCAGTGGACAAGTATTCCTCAAAACAATCCTACAAGACAAACTGGATTGGGCCTCTACAGGACCTTGGTTCAAGGCCCCTAGTTTACACACTCCTTGATGTTGTGAGTTTCAAGATGGAGGTTAAGAGCTTTAAACACTTAGCCCTGGATAAGACCTACGTCTTCATAGTGCAGTGCCTTGTGATGCGATTGGCACTTAAGTGGTCAGGTGGTAAGCTTTTGTCTAGGGATTTGATATTTAATAGCTCTCTCTCCGTTTAGTTTCCTCCAAAGCTCACATTTTAAACTAGCGTGATGAACAGTGTGGCACCGGTATCTGTAAGATAGTTGGCTATTCTTGAAAAGAATGTAGAAGTCTATTTTTAGTTCTAATTGGAGCTTCAGACATGATGTGCAACAAAACTTAAACTAATCTGTGTCATTTTTATTCATTGATCATTCATGAGTAACCCATATTGGCTTTTGTGGCTTTGATTAAATCGCCTCTTCAGTGAAAGAGCTGATAATTGGTCAGAGGTGAGGAGGTGATTCAACCTGTTGAATGTTAAGTCCTTTTTTTGGGGGGGGGGGGGGGGTTGACAGGGAATAGGCCCTGTTTCTCATAAGATAATGTCTTTGCTCCATTGATAAGGTGGAGCAGTATCTCAAATGAACTTCCCAGTAGTGGATTTATCCTCTTAAGTGATAAATCAAAGAATTTAATGTGCCCAGGAATCCTACATTTAAATTGTGCTGTATCATGCATTAATTGTGCACAACAGACCCATCACGAGAGAAGTCCATATGTGATGGTCTTTTCAGGAATATCTAGATCTGCACGACTCCACTTGCAGTGACAATCTGGCTGCGTGGTGTTAAATTGGTCAAGCCCCAGAACCTCACTTGCTGCTCTTCGGGCTGGATTATCCTAACATGACAGCAAGAAACAACATATCCTTATGCTGCTTGCGTAACAGTGTCTTTCCTGTGCGATGTGACAGTTACGCAGTGGATGCTCTTTGTTGTTCTTGAGCTACTTGTTCAACTAATTACTGGCTCCATTAAACATTTGTGGGAAAATCTGGGCTGTACCTGGGGTATAGGACAGAATTCCACATTGCAACATCTGGAGCCTTGTGTATAAGCATGAATTGCAGATGCACAGCTTGAATTGAGTCTGGTGGTGGCCACACACGTTGTTAGCTTGTGCCTGTCACAGACACTGTTTATCAGCCTTATTGATAAATGTTAATTGCATCATCATTGTCATTTTTGCTATAAAACGTTTGCTAGTGCAATCCCCTTTTATGTAGTCCATAGCCTGTCAAAGCTTATAAAGGCACCAATCTTCAGTTCAATGTTGCAAGCTAAGGAATCAGTTGGAATTCCATGAATTCCAGTGGATAAATATTTTATTAAAACTTTTAATAAGTTGCCTTGTTTAACAGACATTTGCTGCGTTGTTTCTTGAATGTTAGCTATGCACGTATGTTTTTACAAATATCCTCATCTCCCTGCTTAAGCATTCTTACTTTTTGTTCATTTTTCTCCTTTTCTCGTGACTAGCAGTTGTAAAGAATTTGATCAGGAAGAAAAACCGATTTCTCTTGCAAGATTAGCAAATTTTACTACAAACGTCAATTATGTTAATACATTTATATAGTAATGGAATGTTCTAGCCAGTAGATGGAGCAATTGCACAAGTTTTTTTTTTATTTAAAAGTAACCACAAGGAGGTGTTGAAGAGAAAGCACGACTGCACAAAAACTAAAAGTTAAAGGTAGTCTGCTATTAAAAAAAATTGTACAGTATTGATTAAAAGTATACAGTGATACAGAAAACATACAAATGTTAGAAATTGTTGTGTTTCTACATGCATATACTACACTAATTGTGAGACCTGGTAGCCATTGAGTAAATAGTCATAGTAAAACACTAAATCTATATGTTTTTTTCTAAATGACAACATTATACAAAACAATGTTTAAAATACATAATCTTTTTGGATGTTAATTCAAATTCCACATGTGAATTTATTTTGTAACATTAGTAGGTACTGTATGTTTTCCTTTTTCAAAGTAGTGCTCTAAACCGCTGTTGTCTGACCAGATTACTTGTACTGTGGGACAACAGAGAAAATTCCATACAACCTTCAGAAGCACCACCTTTGTTTGTTGGCAGTCTGCCACAGTGAAATGTGGCATCTGCTTTTTATATTGATTTTTCAGCATCGTTGCCCTGCCAGCTAGTCCCGCCTCCCTTTTCACCTAAAATATGTACACTTTGATTTATTTTAATCATGCAGCTGATGTACCTTGCCCCACCTTTTCCCCATCCATCCACTCAATCCATGTTCTATGAAAATGACATTTCTTAGTGAACTACTGCCAGTGCCAAGGCTCTGTAAAGGTTTGCTCCCAGATAAATTCCACACCACACTTCTTTGTACTTTGTATTCCTTTTGTAGGAAGTGTTTTACATGCCCAGACATCTTTTATTGAAGCTGTACAGTCACCAACAGTGATGAGTTTGCACAGATGAGATCAGCTTTTGTGCAAGCAATAATAAAAGAAAGGCGCTTAGTACCGTGTTAAATCATTATTATTTTATATGAGGGTGGGAGAGTAAAAGGTAAGTGTCATGGGAGCTGCAGGGAAAATGAATGGACTGATAGCTACTTATGAATGCTGTGTGTTAGTGTGTGACCTCTCCAGAATATCATCGAAATTATATTTTTTTCAAGCTAAAGTTTGACTAGTGAATCTTCTGTAAATCTGTTTTTTCCACTTGATTTAATATAATTAATCTCTTACATGGAGGAATGTTAATATTCTTTGCTTTTGCTTTGCTCCTCACCCCTTTACCACCACAGAGAGGATGTTCTGGAAAATCTTCCAGAACATTCACCAGGACCCTTAAACACACAGCACTTAAAGTGGATTTAACCTGTCACAATCAATCATCTCAGAGACAGTGTCAGACTTTGCAGTATTTCTACAGATCAATACCGAGGGAAAAGTTCCAAAAGGACGTTCATCTGCAGGAGAGCTATTCATTTGCAATTAATGTCTTTACTCCTAACTTCATATGGATAAGTTTGCTTAAGTTAAATGACATTGCTTCATTTCTCCTGCTTTCATACTCTTTCTGTGATACCGAAATTTGTTTTTGGAATATTAATGCGTGCCTTATAAAATATTAAAGCACAACCTCCTGTAGTTTATGAACTATGCTTACCTTAAAGTTAAATTAATTGTTGCAGTACATCCATTATGGATAGACAGAAAGACAAACTCTAAAGAGGCTTGTAACAGTGATTCTCCACTTGACAAATCCAAATAAGATGTCAGAATACTTGTTTGTTTCCTTACTTGTTACTACAGTATGGATACCAAAGCCTCTTACACCTTAGCATTGGCAGGATCTAAATGAATAAATCAAACATGAATTAATTCCTTCATGAATTAAGAAATAACAATATTGTTTAACTTTTCTAAGCACCCCAAAGGTAATTAATCACAATGTGATTATAATATGGTATGCTTTGAAGTATACAGAAACTGTACAGGTTGAATCCAATTCAAATGCCTGCAATTTCACAAAAGAAGACTTTGAAGGAACGAGACAGCTTAGGAGAATTAGAATGGGAAAGGATAAATATGGAATGGATGGCAAAGGTTTAAAGAGGTTCTGCTTGAAGTACATGATAGATTTATCCTAAGAGCGAGTAAATCAAAAGCTAAAAAAAGTGTATCCCAAGTGATTCAACAAATAAATTAGAAAAAGTGTAAGGGAAAAGAGGGTGGCACAGTGGCGTAGTGATTAGTATTGTTGCTTCGCAGTGCTGGGGTCCTGGGTTCAATTCCTGGGGTGCTGTGTGCATGGAGCTTGTATGTTCTCTCCTCTCACCTGACACTTTCCTCTAAGTGCTCCAGTTTACTCCCACAGTCCAAGTCCTACTAGTAGGTTAATTGGCTTCTTGGAAAATTGGCCTGCATGTCTATGTTTGTGTTTGTCTGTGCTCTGCAATGGACTCGTGTCCTGTCCAGGGTTCATCCTGTCTTGCACCTGTTACTTGCTGGGATAGGCTATGGCTAGCAAGCAACCCTGTATTGGATAAAGCAGTAAGAAAATGGATAGCTGGATAAGGGAAAAGAGAGCATTTGTAAAGTGATTAAAAACAACAGGATGCAGATAAAGAAAACCAGTAAAATGAACTGCAAGCACAGGCTGAACAGGTTATTAGAGCAGCCAAGAGAGAGATTAAAAAATATTGCAATGGAAGAAAAACAAATTTATTTAAGTACTAGGACATCAACTAGGAACCATAAAGGATGAATGTGTGTCAACAAAGGCATATTTCTGGTGTATTCACTAAGAAGTCAACAACATGCCTCAGGCAGTGGAAGGACAAAGTTCTTTATTTAATATAAAAAAAAATAGAAGAGGCAGATCTTTTGGGTACTAGAGGAACTCAAGCCAAATGTACTGAAGGAAATAGATGTTATTCAGAAGAGAACGTCTAAATTTACCTGGACTGAAAAACTTGCAATGTCACCTATCTATAAAAAGAGTGACAGAACTGCCCCAAATAATTGTAGACATACAGTATAAGTCTGACTTCTATTGCATATAAGGTTATAAACATAATTAAAAATAATATTAGTATTGTATTATAATTAATAATATAATAAAATTACTGTTTAATTTTGTATAATATAATAATATTATATATAGTAATATTATAATAAAACAATATAATATAATTAATAGTGGTATAAAATTAAAAATAAAATAATTAAAGTCGGGGGATCTGTTATGTGGAAGTATTATAGTCGAGGGATTTAGAGTTCCCTGAACAAGCAACATCAGTTTAGATATATAAAGAACAAATGAAATGGTGTATTTAGATTTTCAGAAGACTTTTGATAAAGTTCCTCATAAAATATAAATTCTCGAATTGCAGGTGGTAGGCATTCAGGGAAATAGAAGTGTTTGGATTGAGAACAGCTCCGTGAAGTTGGTCCTCCTACAGACAACACAACGGATGAAACCCACCTCATTCGTTAGTGCTGCGTTTGTGCTGCTTTCGTTTCCGAGATATAGAAACTTGTTTTTTCGGGTAATCACGTAACTACACGGATGTTTACAGGTACCAACAAACTCGGTACTTGAACTCCTGATTGTGATGAAAACAATGGGGACAATTTGTTTTCCGAGTCTGTCTGCTCGGGTGGGGTGGATGTTTCAATATAGCGCGTTCTTTTCTCTGTGACGTACAAAACAGCAAAGTCACGACCACCAGATCTTTCAGTTGTGATCTTTTGATCAGTTAACCCCAGATTTTGCAGCCTTTACACGAATAAACACTTACATTTAGGGAGGAATTACTATGTTAGTTTATTGGGTTAGGTTCTTTCTTTTCATTTTTAACCATGTTCTCGAACATGTATTGCTTGTGTACTCCTTTCATTGGTGAGGAGACACCAGTTTCCAAATTACCGCTGGTACAACTCGAGAGCCCAAATTCACATTTTTAGGTATTAGTTTCCAGATCGATATAATTTAAAATTAAAAAAACAAAATTGAAAGCACGAGCATAATAATATAATGTTCATACACTTTACATTTCTATTCAGTTTTGAAGTACAAAGCAGAAGGTGTTTCCCTTTATAAATATACGATTCAAATTGTTCAAATACCATGTATACCATGCAGCAGCGGAGACAGTTATATTGCAAATAAAAAATGTATTTATTTCGAAGAGTACAGGACATTGTGAATCAATCAAGACGTTAAAAACAAGCCTATGTCGTTATTTTGCAAATAAGTAAAGAATTTAAAAAATAGTTTCTCATTGACAGTAAACAAGTCGATCGACCTGGCGCTGCTAGCTTGAACAGATCTCAGACCCGTGATTGGCTAAACCCCCGAACAGGTCGGGCCGCGATTGGGTAAAGAGTGAACATCGACGCTCTGATTGGGTAAAGCGCCACAGCGGACGTTTTGTGTGTAGCGTGTGTGCTGTATGGGCACGCTGGATATACAGTAACACATCCATTGGTTTCCAATTACTGATCAATCTAAGAGAAGTCGCACTGAGGTCAAAACTGAATAGCAGACAAAAAATGTCGTGGCATCCACAGCGCGTTCACGACTCCAATAGCATGTCACGATAGGAGTGCGCGCACCACGATCACATCGCGATACCCATTGCGACTAGCGCATCACTGACATGGCGCCACTGTCGCAACATTAAGTCCATGTATCGCGATATGACAAACGTCCATGTCGCGACATGATGCCCGTTTATCGCACACCCCGCAAAAATGCCCAGCCCCATGTCGCGTCATGAAAGGCGCTATATCGCGATATGACAAAACCTGTCAAGCCCATGTCGCGACATGAAGCCTGTATATCGCGATATGACATACTCCCGACAAAATGCACTGCCCCCCTGTCGCGACATGAAGCCCATATATCGCGATATGACATACCACGACAAAACGCCCCCGCCCCCATATCGCGACATAGAGTCCACATATCGCGATATGACAAAAGCCCCCCCCCCCCGTCCATGTCGCGACATGAAGCCGCGTATATCGCGATATGACATACCCCCCCAAAAGTGCCCCGCCCCCATGTCGCGACATGAAAGGCTCTATATCGCGATATGACAAAAACCTGTGGCGCCCATGTCGCGATATGAAGCCCGTATATCGCGATATGACATCCCCCGACAAAAATGCCCTGCCCCTCTGTCGCGACATGGAGTCAATATGTTGCGATATGACATACCCTGACAGGATATGCTTACCCCATGTCACAACACAAAGTCCATGTATTGCGACACGTCCTATCTGGGTATATCACGTCCTGATATGAGACCTTTGTTGCGACAGCGGTGGAGGGTGGCATGAAAGCAAGGCGCCATTCATGATATACACTGCCACGATATACATGGGCTCCCTATCATGACATGCTGTGGAGGTCTTGTCGCGATGGTATCCCACAGTTACGCGTTTGGCAAGAGTGTGTCACGGTAGGGAAAGAAAGGAAAACGTGTCTTAGAAAATAAAAACCGTAGATCTTACAAACACGGTTATTTTACATACATAACAACCACAGGTTTATGTCAGAGATGGTTAACTTATTGGCATGGGTCATGTCTTAGTATTATTCACATCTAAGGAGGCTCATATGTTTATGGATATTGATTGTCTTTAAAATGTTAAGGGTACGAGCTAAACTGTAACAGAGCGCTTGAACTCGGCAGACGGTCACGTGCATGGTCACGTGATCACCGGAACCCCAAGGTGCTCTATCTCGGAAACAAAAGCAGCACAAACTTACATTCAGCTGCCCAAACCGGCAAAAACGTAGCATTAATGAATGAGCTGGGTTTCATCGTTTGTGCTGTCTGTAGGGGGGATAACTTCACGGAGCTTTTACCTTGCCTTTAAGTATTCAGCGGACTTGAGCATAACATACCAGAAGAATGTGCACGTATGGGTTTCAGAGGTTGGAGTAAATGCATCGCCCCAAGGGCAATATCGAGTGAGGCGCCACGAGAATAAAAACTGCGAAGGTATTATAATATTAAGTTCTGAAGATCTTGTTTGATCCTTCATGATGCTTTTAAACTTGTATGAAACCCACGAAATTAGTATTCTATTTTCGATGCCAAAAGACACGTAATTTGGAAATTCGGGACTTCACACTGAATTGTTATAGTCGCATTACAGTGCTAACCAAATAATCGTATCTTTAATTGCAAGAATGGTCTGCTAATAAAAGCGTCAAATACGTACTTTGAATGCATTTTAGCCCTCTAAACGTCGTTCACTTAAACATACTGCAGGTCATTTAGAGGCGATCTGAATAGTTATCTGTAAAATGCACACTCGCATCTATCCGTCAATATTATCTTACTGTTATTCGTGCATTCCAAAACTTGTAATTTGTAACAGGAGAATTTTTAGAACCTCTTCGTGCTCAACTCCTACAGGTCGAGCATGTATAGAGCTGCTACAAGCAAACACGTGCACTGGGAAGCTCGATACATGCTCTGTGAAGCTAGGAAGTTACGTTCAACGGCACAAACGCAGCACTAACGATTGAGACCGGTTTGGTTTCCCTAAGACATTGTAGGGGGGTTGCGTGACGTCACGACCCCCGAAAAAACAAGGATATATCTATATCTATATCTCGGAAACGAAAGCAGCACAAACGCAGCACTAACGAATGAGGTGCGTTTAATCGTTTGTGCTGTCTGTAGGGGGGGGCAACTTCACGGAGGTATTGAGAACTGGTAATTAAATGTATATCTGAACTAATAAGGGGTGACAAATCAGATTGAGGTGGTATAATTTACCTTTAATTTATAACAATGATCTAGATTCCGATATAGTTGGTAAACTAGTCACGTCAGTAGATGATTCCAAATTAGCAGGATTAATAAAACACTACAGAAGAAGCAAACAAAATTCAAAAGGGTTTAATTAAAATTCAAACTGAATAAACACCTGGCTGATGATGTTTAATGTAGACAAGTGCAGGGTATTGCATGCAAGTAGCAAAAACTATACAAAATGGGCACTGAGCTAGAAGAGGTAATATTGAAAAGACTTAGGTGTTTATGTTGACATGTAATTTACATCTTCTAGGCAAACAAATTGATGGTTAAATGCCCTATTTTAAAATACTGTGGCACATTTTTGGTTACCATAGTATAGAAGAAATATTGCTGCACTGGAATCAGTCCAGAGCATCAGAGCAACCAGAGTTTTAAGAGCATTCTCGGGGCTTAAGGGAATGTCCTGTACTA
The DNA here is from genome assembly GCF_040954835.1 of Lepisosteus oculatus. Taxonomy (NCBI): domain Eukaryota; kingdom Metazoa; phylum Chordata; class Actinopteri; order Semionotiformes; family Lepisosteidae; genus Lepisosteus; species Lepisosteus oculatus. The sequence goes on from NC_090707.1 coordinate 12,792,242, forward strand.
GCAGGATGAAGGAACTGCATTTTTAATCTTGAGCTGATTTATGAGGAGACCTGATAAAAAATCCAAAAGATACTAATAGAATCAAACTGAAATGTTAGGATATTCTAAAGCACTTCTAAAAAGGAGTCAGGTTATGCCCATGTTCTACACCTTACAGAATAACCAACAAGGAGTTGATCCTTTGTAAGCTGCTCTATTTTGAGAAAGAGAACATAAGTCACTGTAAAGGTATGCTTGAGAGGGTCTTACATTTTTTACATTCCAGGAAAAGAGTTTTGCTACGATTAGATATGATTGACAGTTACCCTCCTTGACAGTTCATGTGGCATTTTTTAAGTTATTTTTTTTACCTTAAAAGGTCTGTGATTCTTCTTTTCATTAGCAGATCTACAGTGGTTACAATTGTCCTGGTCTATACCAGTTTGCAGAATGTGGTGATTTGGTCAAAATACGTTTTGGTAAGAATTAAGAAGGGGGTGAAATTGAATCTGTCTCAGAATAGTTTAATTATTAATAAACTACTGCTTAATACTGCTGATCACACAAGCCTTCTGCACAGTATGGTCTTCACAGTGGCCCACAGATTTCAGCAAGAGATTTGCCTCAGTCACGAAGGGACTGCCAGATTTGTACATTTATGTAGATTTTGTAAACAGATATTTAATTTTTAAAACCCTAATAGTTTACATTGAGTCCACGAGTCTGAAATGTGAAACAGCAGCTTTTTAAGACAAGGTGCGTTATTCCAAATGTTTCTCTTACCCAGTGCTGTCAATCAGAGGATAATCAATATCAATATCAAACATGCAAGAGCTGTACTGACCTACATACAATACACTATACAATTTTAAAATAACACTTTCTCAAGTGCTACTTGCAAAGTGTATGTTTGTTGTTGTTTTTTTCAAATCCTGAGCTGAATTCTGTTAGTGTGTTGCTGTATCTTTTGAGAATGTCCAGCACACTGTATGACAAACACAATATCCACAGAGTGGTCTTTCATTCCCTCTGGTGATTAAACAGTGCTGTTTCCTTAGGTGTGGCCCCTTATATATTCCTTGCTTCTGTCTTGACTGAAATATCAGTTGTCTGTGCAGCGCTGATTACAAACTCAATTCATATGTCCATGAAATGTAGTCTAAAAATAAAAGAAATTTGTAATACAGAGTTCAAACTACAAAGGTTATCTTCCCAGAGGAAGTGAAGGATAAAAGCCAAAAATGTATCCTCGGCCAATCATGCATTTTTCAAGTTGAAAAAAGAAATCAGTCAAACGATAATCTATATCATATGAAGGATTCAATGGCTTATGAGATGTTTTTTAACATTGGTGTCTCTTCTCTTGAACCGTTATCTATGCAGACATGAGACCAAGCTTATCATTGTAGATTGTAGACAGCAGCCTACCACCCTGACAGCAGACGACTAATCTGTTTTTCCACTAGACAGAGGCTCCCTGCTATGCAGGAAAGGTACAGAGAAGGAGCGGCTACAGTTTCTAAAAAACTGCCTTACGAAGTGCATAGTGTACACATAGAGCACTTATTACAGTTTAGAAGTGTGGAAACAACACATGATGTAAAGAAGGAGTAGGAGAAAATGTAAGATCACAATGCAATGAGGTGAGGGAGCACAATCTTTCACCTTCACTATCTTATATTAAGTACAGCTTTGAGAATTAAATGTTTGGAAACAACATGCCTGGAAATGCTATGGGAGAACAGTTATTTGTTTTTATTCACTGTGATCTTTAGTTTAATTACTATCTTTGTACTGGTAGTCTAGCAACCATCTCTCCTTTTATATAATGATGAAGTATGATGGCAGTCCAGTGTGTCCTGTTACTAGGAAAGCTGTACAGCTGGAGAGACTGTGTTTTGCCTACCAAGTTACCTTAGTGTTCTTACATACTACATAGAATTATTGTATTCAGAACATTTAAAAAGTTTTAAAATGTTTAATAAGAGCCTTTTTCTACAATGCAAAATATACGAGAACTGTTGCGCAAAAATAAAACCAAAGGCTGATGTAACTCAATTACATCTAGTGCAGAGAAGACGCTGTCTTAACACAGACGTTAATCCAGTCACCGTGTTGTACTTATGGAGAACAAATGAGGAAAAAACACAGTTTTCAGTCTCTTGTAAGACACTGCCTGTTACCAAAAGCTGGTTTAAAAGGGTAAATCAGATTACTCTGCCACTGTAAGTATCTAGAAAAGAGGTATTTTTTGTTCATAAAAAAAGACAGAGAATTACAGAGTAGCAAAAAATAAAACATGAAGGAATGAAATATTGATTTCCTTGTGTTTTCATCTAGGGGGTGAAACAAGAACCTTAAAGAAAATCTTCTGGAATAGAAACCAGTATACATTTCAAATAAAAAGAAAAGTATGTTGCCAAGAACCAAAAAAACATGAATCTTGTGATCTTTTTAAGACAAATGTGCAATGGTGAACACTGCAGTAAGAGTATGAGCTTTGAACAGTGCACTGGAGGACTGTGAAAGCACTTACAATGAAGACTTCTATTTGGAAGCACAGGACCTGAGCGAGCTGGTCCACAAGATGAAACTTATCATATAGAAAGTTTTGTTAAAGGGTCGGGTTTCAGTTTTTTTTCTTTCAGATTCTGTTTCATGTATGGATCTTTGTTTTCTTTATTAATGATTGAGTAATCTGATGTCAGTGCCAAGAAAAAGGCCTTTAGCACAGAGATAGGTCATAATGTCCTTAAGCACTTTCTGAGGTTATATGTTATGTAGCCTAGAGTAGCTCTCTGATACTCCGCCAACTATTTTTTATAGCAGATGGAAGGCAAAACAAAAGATAAAGGATTGTTGGATGTTTCTGTTTTACATCTCTCTGCAGGCATTCATTATATATGGGGAGTTTACTTGGTTACCTGTATCTGAATAATGAAAATATCAACGGTTCCGCATTGATCTGAGTAATGCAGGCACACGCTTACTGGATATACGGGGCTTGTGCTGACATAAGTGGGATTAAAATAAAGATCCAGGTGTCTTATTAATATAACAGCTATTGGTGATTTTAGGCCAGCTCAGCATGTATTGATGTGTTCACTTTTAAAGAGCATTTCAGAAATGAAGGGCTAAGATGTATGCCTTAAATTTGCTTTCTTAGACATTTTAATTAAATTTTAACAAAACAACCAACAAAATATAAAATCTGCCATTTGTTTTTAAAAACTCATAGAACGTTTATGTGCAATATCTTATGGTAATTGAATTATTTTGAAACAGATGTGAAATCACCAATGTTTTTTCTGTTTTGCCTAAATTAAAACTGCCCATTGCTAATAAACTTGGCATTAACTATGCTCATATGAGCAAGGGAGGGATACATGCCTCCATCTGAAAAGTTGCCTGGCGGAGATACCTGCCACTTTCCAAACTGTGTGCTCCTCTGTGCCCACAGCAGAATTCACATCAACAGGAGAAGCAATGCAGCTGGCATCAACACTATGACAAGCTGAGACATACTGTAGGCTCCAGACAAGTCACGGGGGCTGTTGGTGTGCATCAAGAGCTATCTCCAGCCCACCCAAGCTCTGATGCTGGATCAGCTGTGCACCAGTGCTTGGGGAATCCTGATCACAGATGGTCAATGACAGTGTTCATCCTGCTCAACCTGCAGTCCAGCTGAACGCCCTTCATGCCTGAGCCACTCGAGGGCTGCCACACCTTTTTTTTCCACATAGTTGCCACCTTGTTCACAACCAGCTTCCCCAAACCCCCTTGCTGTGTGTTTTGGAATTGCTGCTATGCCTGCTATGGTAGGACAAAACTGTTGGCATATGAAAAGCAGAAAATATGAGGTTGAAAATCAATGGGCCAGCTGACTGATTTCTGTAATAAATCAGAATAAAATAAACCCCTCAACCTGAGTAACAGGAAGAAATGTACAATTGCAAAACTACAATAAGAAACCTGCTCAGCTGTGGCTTTTGCTATTTTGTCTTATTTGAAATTACAGCTAAACATACAATTGCCGATACTTTGTAAATGCACAATACCAACCCTTTTGAAACTAACACATTCCTATTTTCTTGTGTTTTGCAGAGTATAACCATACTTAATAATCCCAGCAACTCTTCAGAATAATGGTAAGAGGCCTTTGTTAAGGGAGATGAAGTCTCTCTTTTGTTTTGAATCTCCCCCAAATGCCTTACATTCCTGATTTGTTTGATAACAAAACATTTAACTACAGAAATAGCCATCTGAGACTCTGCCTCCTACGAATGGTAGAGTCGTAGTGTCAGTACCAACATGGAAATATAGTAAGCAGAAATGAGTGTTGCTGAAAATATTCCAAGAAGAAGGTGCTGACACAGAGAGAGATGACTGATGTAATTCTGAAAAAAGATTTGGAATGAAAATATAGATATTCATTTTTACATTTTTATAGATTCTCCAGATACTTGTCTGGAGCCTATGTTTTTGGAAAGCAAACTTGATTATTTCTGTTCTTATCTCGGTAGCTAGCCTTGGCTGTTCAACACTAGGATAGGAGACCTCTATTGAAAACCAGGTTGCTACTGTAACCCTTCATCTGGACTAGTAGGTGGTGCTCTTTCCTCTGCACCACAATTTCCAAACCAGCACACCAGGATGCAGAGGGGAAACACTGTAATAATTAATTAATAATTCCTTACATTTATATAGCACTTTCTGGACACTCCACTAAAAGTGCTTTACAGGTAATGAAGACTCTCCTTCACCACCACCATTGTGTAGCCCCACCTGGATGAAGCTAAGGCAACCATAGTGCGCCTTTATGCTCACCACAGATCAGCTATCAGTGAGGAGGAAAACAGAGTAATGAAGCCAATTCATAGATGGGGATTATTAGGAGGCCATGATGGGTAAAGGCCAGGGGGAAATTTGGCCAGGTCAGCGAGGTAACACCCCTACTTTTTTTAAAAAAATGCACTGGGATTTTTTAATGACCGCAGAGAGTCAGGACCTTGGTTTTATGTGTCATCCAAAGTTCTGCACCTTTTTAACAATATAGTTTCCCCATCAAGCTATATTGGGACATTAGAATCCACACAGACAGCAGGAATAGCGACTCATACTGGTCTACTGGTCCCATTAACACCTCTTCCAGCAGCAACCTTAGCTTTCTCATCCCGGAACAGGCCAGGCTCACACCTTGTTAGCTTCAGTGGATTGCCAGTTGTGAGTTGCAAGGTGATATAGCTGCTTGCTATACAGTATATGCTGTATGAGGTGTTGCCCTTTGGATGAAACATTTAAACAAAGCCCTTACTACCTTCCTTAGTCAATAATGATCATGTGGCACTTTTATGTAAGAGTATGGATGTAAATCAGTGTGTCCTGCCAAAATTCCACTCTGGGCTTGCACAGTCTTGCCAGTAAAGTTCCACCATAATTCAATTGGTGAATCAGTTTCTCACATCTGTACCTGATCTGCTTTGTAGTGTGCCTGCTTGTTCATTATGGCTGCTGCGTATCACACAAGTGGGTTCTGCACTTCAGTGAGTTCCCTTCTATAGATAAATCACTACAGTATCCTTTGGGATGAAAAGTATTGTCCAAATGCATAGTATTCCTATTAGGAATTGCTTCATACAAGACAATTAATTTGCACATTGTGCAGATGGTCTGCAACTGATTATTGTATTAGAGAGCGCTGGATAGTGTTATTTTTTGGGGGGGATACCTTTCCATAGATTAGTCAAGGATAGCCCTCACATCCTCAATGGGGTTTGGGTCTATCAAATGTCCAAGCAAAGTGCAGAGGGCACCACAATATTGTAAGGGTAATGTGTGAATAAACAGGTGTTCTTTCCAAACGGGGTTGTCTCTTCACTTGCGTCTGATATCCATACAAAGCATCTTCTTCCTTGCTGGAATTCCGTAGGTCAGCACCCTTTAACTCATCACTCACGAGTGGCAGCTGCAGTGTCTTTGCTTGTAGCCCCGAAAAGGATCTGTATAAACACTGCTGCCTCACTTGGGTGTATACCCAATAAGTGTGTGGCTTTGATGGTGAGCGCTGATGCAAGGCCATACCATACTGACACTGTGATTTTAAAACGTCCAGCAACCCCCCCCCAGGCATCTAGAAAGGTAACAGGGCTAAGGGTGAAATCTGAGGCCTAAACTATGGTTGAAAAATCACAAGCTCTGTAGACACCATCTGTGGTTGTCAAACACATCCGGTCCTCTGTACATCTTCTTCTGTTAGCAGTTGGTGGTCTTTTCGGTTTCTAGCCATTTAAGCAATGTTTGTTGACTCGCCCCTACTCTCTAGGGAACATTTCTCCCAGACCCTTCGTCTTTAGGCCATGCCGGTTCCCAAGAAATGCGACAATTAGTGTCTGTTTTTCAAATGCCTGGTAACTGAAAAGAAAACATAAGTATCTAAAAATACTTCAGTCAGGGAGAAAAAACAACAACTAGTGCAGTCACAAAGTAGGGAAAATGGACCATATCCACAACAATGGACAATATTTGTATTAGAACTTTAAATTACAATGCATTTAAAAATCCCTCAAGGAAAGAGTTTTATAAACAGGCAGGATTACTTTAGAAAGTTGAAGTTTTCTCCCGTCCTCTTGATGTCGCTATACAGACTATTTTATACCGATGTACAGCAATAAAAACGCATGTACTATATTTAAGAATAACTTTGCAATTGTACGGTGTCTGACGATGATCGAGTTTATAGTCTTTATTTGGAGATTCAAAATGTAATGATGTTGATAAGAAATACCACCCCACATAAAAGAGATAAACGTTCTGTTAACAACATGGCAATCCATATAAAATTGTATCTCATAAAAAACTGATTTTAATTATCTCTTTATCAAAGCTTCCCATTACACACCACGACAGACGAAAACTATATGAAAAAATCCTCAGAGCACACCGAGCACCGAAAACTACACCGGCCTTTTGATTCTTTAAGGTTGTATTTTAAAAGTGAAAGAAAGAAAAATACTGTTTTAAAAAATGTCAAAAGCTCTGTAACAGTGATTTATATGGTAAAAGAAAAACAAAAATTGACATCAATGAAAGATTTTCATACAACTTCCAGAATTATTAAGTAAAAAAAATGACTCAACACTAAACAGCGACCAAAGTTTAAAAAATGTTTATGCACTTTAAATTATTAATATCGCACAGCTGTGTTAAATCCCGCAGATCAGTGTAGTTCAAGGCCCTCCTGGATCTTTTTAAACCACTCATTTCAGATAACACCGCCGTGTGTGTTTGGTCTGGTTTTAACATCACGTCTTTGCTGTTTTTATCGAATTAAATCACGACACACCGCCTCCATTGTGCCTAGTTGACTCATATTTGCATTAAAAAATAAACTGAGCCAATGACAGTGATGACTGGGAGGCGCTGAGAGCGTTGCTGGTTGACTACAAAGTTATCGGAAAAGAAACTCCATGCTCCTGAGATATTTCAATAAGCATCCCCGTCTCCTTTAGCTTTATCCCCCTGATACCGCATGCAAAGCGAGAAAGCACCATGGCGATAAAGTAGGACTGGATTGCCTGGTTACGGAAAGTGTGTAGCTCTGTTTGTGCGCTCCCTTCCCCATGACCTCATGGTACTAGCTTGTGAGGGAGGAGCTCAAGGATCCAGGATCCTTCTGGGGATTCATATGGAGATAAGCGTAAAGAAACTTTTCAGCCGGGCGATACATGGTTTTTAGCAGGTAATTTTCTCCCCCTGAAACATTTCCATAATGCAGAAACGACGGCGTTAAAGTGGACTTTGCGCTTTCTAGTTTCACGTCTGTGCTGATAGTCTGCTGTTTAATTTCTACGGGATCAAAAAAAAAGTTGAGGATTAGATCGGCGCACTTTGCGAGCTCTCAGAAGGTGAGGAATGTGTTGAAACATGTCTCGGAGCAAAAATGGGTTAGCTATTTTTACGGCGATTTTAGGGAGCAACAAAGGTTAACATTCTTAAAAATTAACTCGGGATCGACACTGTGATGACTAAGGGTAACGATGAGAATAAAGCAGGTTTTCTCTTAACATCTTCAGTCTTAAATGTTTTACTGTAGTTGCGGAAACTCAAGACAAGTTTTTTTGCGGTGGTATTGAGTTTTGAATTCATCCCTGAACGTGGCGGGCATTTGCTGTTGGTTAATCTATCAAATGTTTGTGTTGCATTGCACAATTATTAGCACTTTCAGAATTATTTTATTTTAAAAATGCTCAGCTTACCATGTGTTTCAGTAGTGGTAACATTGCATAAAGATCCTTTGGTAAATATGAAAAGGATGACGCTTAAGTTAACTACGTTTGCTGTTGCGCCAAATTCTTTGACCTGGTTTTTGACGTTAGTTACTCCGTTAATCTCGGCATGTGGCATCCAGGCCAAGACACACCGGTAGTAATACCCGGGCAGTCTACCCACTAGCGATACTATACTACAAAGCACAGCGCACGGGAGAGAAGGACATCAATATAGAAATCTTAACTCTACGTGGAAATACCTTTAACATTGGAAAACTAATCCGTTATTCTGCATGCGTTTAGGATATAAATAGTACGTTGTTATTAGTGTATGAAACCTTTTAAAAACTTGCAGAAATGTGTGCAGGCATTCATTTTCTTTCAGCAGCAAAACGCAGATAGTGTGAAAATTATTTTTTACAGAAGGGAGGACAGTGCTGTACAGTGCACACTGGACAGTACCATGAAAGCGACACATTGCAGGGAAGAAATGTTCGCTCAGTCAGCAAGGTTTGGAGTTTGCGCTTGTGGTTGAGGGCTGGGAGTCAGCTTTTTTGGATTAGACAGGATAGAAGCTGGAACTTGTTGGTAGCACAGGAAACGCCCTATGAAAAGGTTTTGTTTGATGTGTCATTTATTGTGTTAGTGTGAACTGAACATTTTTATAACACGAGGTAGACAGCAGGGAGTCGTGTTTACTCTTGGCAATGTATTGAAATCGTTACCCCCAGGACCGATGCTTGGAGAGGTGTTAGAGCAGGAATCAGACGGTTAGGATTGTGATACAGTCTACAGCTGGGAATACTAGTTGATTTTGACAGTGTGTTTGTGAAGTATTCCCAACTGTACCCCTACAAATGGGTTCTGGAGGGAGGCCTGTTGGTCATCCAGGTGGTTTTTAAAAAAGCTGTTTGTAAGACTTTCTACAGAAGCCTTCCCTGCTGGGATGTCAGGTTTCATTTTGATCATCAGGCGGTATGAAATCAAGGGTGAAGTCAATTTTTTCATCTTTTCACTGAAGTGTGGGAGTGCATGCTGTGTAGCAGGCTTTTTAAATCCCCATTTCCCCTCTTAAAAATGTGGTACTAAATGGGTACGATATGTCAGTAACCTAATTAAAAGAGTTGTTAAACTACAAAACATGGCCAAAAGGCAGCTGGTGTTATGTGTTATTAACAGACCAGGAACAGATCTGTTAGTTTAACAGAATTTTACATTGGTTGGATGGTCAAGATTTTTTAAAATTCATATACTGAAGTAAAAATGTTATGTATTAAAAAAAAACATGTAACTGGTATTAAAATCTGAAATGAAAGTTTGGTGGGGGTGATGTGTAAAAAAAAAAAACAACGTTTTTCGCAGTAGGCCCGTTCACGGTTTCTCCAGGATATGAACTACATGGTTCCCAAGCCAGTTCATTTACATAAATGATTTTGAGAACACAAGAAAGACCGGCTTTGTCATTAAAGGGATTAAATGCTTGTGAAATGTAAATTGTTTGCTGCATGTTTTCTTCTCTGACAATGGAGACCCGCTAATGGCGCTAGAGCTATTTTGCAAGGTTCATTGTGGAGAAAAGGACTGGCCTTCACAGCCCAGTGACAGCTCCAGTCCTCTTTACATGACACGTCCCTTCTTTGTTGAACCACATTTTTTTTTAACGCCGCATACCCTTACACAATTTTCTATTATTATAATGTAGCGATGCTCAAGGGGACTAGCTGGAGCATTATTCATCCCTGGTCAGACCTCTCTTCAGTTTTTCCATGTAATTTTGCAGGCTTTTGAAGATGTAATTTTAAGTGGGCTTTGGCTGGTCTCAGTCCGATGTTCTCATGCTCTGGACAGAGTGCAACAAATCCTAATGCCCTTGAATGTGAACCACAAGACGAAAAATTAAAATATTTTTGGTCTGGCTGTTCTTTCCTGGTTGCTTGCATCCAGTACTTAACACTTACCACACTCGTCCGAGCTTCAGTCTCTTTTGTTGTAAGAGTGGGTGGTAGGTTTTATTGCTTGTTTTGTTGTAGTCTGCCTTGGGTTCCCTATTATGTAGTAGGAAGTTTTTCATATACTAAGTTTTAAAACCATTCTCCCGCTACCTGTCCTGCTTCTCAACGTTTTTGCATTTTACTCATCCTGATGGAACTAGGTTGTTTTTTTTCCCTCCTGCTGACTTTCCTTTTTCCTCGAGTCAAGAGTATTTGGCGTCTTGAGTCAAGATTTTAATTCCTGTGCTCTCAGGCCAGTTGGCAGCGGACAGGTGTTCGTCTTAAAGACAGAGGAGGACAAGACGGTAAAGTAGCTGGACAGTATGGCTCTTGTGGCCTGCTGTTAGCCTAGTCTGAATCCTAGGTGGATTCATCTGCTTTTTTTGTATTTTCCTGAACTCCTTGTGATCAGTCACCGTAAACATACATCCAACATTGCAAATCTTCTGAAAAGATATGCCTTTACGACATGGTTTGGTGTGTTGTACTCATGTTGCAGTGTTCCTCCTTTCTCACCTTGCCAGAGTATAAAAAGAGTTTTTGGCACTGTGATTAAAGTAACAACTTCATAACTTGCACCAAAGTTTATAAAGGTGCAAAAGTGGGCTCATTGATTTGCTTTTGAAATTCACTCAATAAGAGCAACAGAATCTGTGGCATTTGATGCATGCTCCCTGTTTTAAAAAAAATAAATTTTGTAGCCTTTCTGTATCCAATAGCCTGTTATGCTATGGCCTATTTTAATATCTTCATGCCATTGAAGTATTGTTTTTAACCTGAATGGCATTATTTTGAAATTAAAGCTGATAATAAGTTTTAACTTGAGATTACAAGCTTGTTTCTTTTGACACAGAATGACCTATGTACTTTTCACACAGTCTTCCCTGATATGCAGTAATGTCCATTCCACTGCACTCTGCTGGAATATGCTTGGAATTACCAGTTGATCTCTTTTAGAGCCTTCGCGCAAATTGTTTTAGTTTCATGATGACACAAGCTGCTTGTTCTTAGTGGTTATTGTGAGATTTTCTGTTTGCATTATTCAAAAAATGTGTTTTAGAATGATTCAGAAAACCTCACTGCATAGCCCAGAAATATTATTGTTTGTGATAAAATATTTTACATGTATTCATCCTCTGGGTGAGAGAATGTTTTGATTGCAATTAGGTGCTTCATTGTTTCCCTTGGTAGCTGTGTAATAGGATTTATTGCACTTTACAAAAGGATAATATTTTAAACACTGTCTACACCAGTAATTTCAGTTTGTTTTGTGTTTCTGTGCTCTGCATTTCTGTGTATTTCAATTGTTTCTGACAGAGACTGTCTGTTAGTAATTTAATATTATTTAACACTGGTGTCCACACAGTATGACACACTGTGTAATTACATTAGATTCTCAGACTTACCCTAGTTTTAGGAGCTGGGCTGTGTCCAAATATGTTTATTATCATGTTGTGCTGATTGCCCTCAGGAAATTGCTGGATAAAACAGCAAGTCATATTGATTTGGTTTACTCTTCTTTTGTTTTTCTTCAGATCTCATTTGCTTGGAAGTTTTACGTTTTGTTTCTGGGCTTTTAAGTTCTTTGAACAGCAAAATGTTGGGTAGAGAGAGAGACTGCCAGGGTGTTGTTCCACACACCTTGTGAGAACTGTCTCAGTTCAAGTGCGTTTTGTCAATGCAAAAAATCATTTTGAAACCGCATGTATTATGATTTATAGTTTGTGGCTGTATTTGTACATCGTGCTATGCATGTGTTGTGTAAATTGATTCTGGGATAGTGCCCAACCAACTAGGAAAATGCCATAGAATTGTAATTAACAGTTATGCTATTCATTACAAAACATACCTTAATTTAAAAATATGCAGCAATGAAAAAATCAAAAGTCACCATGGCGTTTTATATGATGAACGTAGCAGCATGTCTGTGGTTTATTATCCAGCCTTTTTAACTGGTTATACGTTCCTGTTGTGAACAGGGAAAATAAGTGTCTACCTTAGCACTGGCCACACCAAAATGTTATCTTCCTATGCGTGAAGCAGAACCTAGGCCTTCTAAGTTATGATTAAAGACATCAAATAAGCTAAACCGCATTCATGAGGAGAAAGCATCTACTTTTAAACTTTGCTCATTAATGTTTAATCTTATTCAGATAATAGGATGTTCAGGATCTGTTCCAAAAGTTGTGCATAACACTAGCACAAAAGTCACAGATATGTACGTCAGCAGGTGTTATGTACACATTAGTTTTGCTTTCAAGGTTAATGGTACCTTGTGGCCCAATGGCTTATGCTATGTACTTTGCTCGAGCCATACATACAATCTGATCTTAATTGACAATTTCTAATACCATTAAAAAATAATAAAAACCAGCTGCAAGTACTTCTGGAAATAATTCTGAGTTCAAAGCAGTATTGCTCATATCTATGTCCAGGTTTGGGAAAAGAAAAGAAATGCCTCTGCTTCCAGTCGGAGGCGAGGCAGTGCTTCAGTGAACCCGGTTTCTAAGAGTTATCTGGATCAACTCAAAAGAGTCACCCTTACGTGACTGCAGTCCAAATGCCGATTTGGAAATAAAGGAAACCTGATAGACAAGGTAAATAGAACTCCAGGAAACTAAATACTGAATTTGCTAAGGAACAGGTAAAGGTTTATTCCGTGCTGAAAGGAAAAGAGACAACTTTTTGGCTGTGGAGTCTTCCTCACACCTAAACCTTTACCTGTTCCTGTGCAGCCTACCCATGCTGACACAGCTACCTACAGTACATGAACTTCTGTATGTGTACAGACAGGAATTCAAACCTGAATGACCTTTTCATTTTTTCCCCTACCTACATAATACTGCTTTTGTTGTTGAATGTTTAGGATAAGGAGTATCTTTGGGATATACTGTAATTTGGTTACTTATATCCATTGATTTATATACAGTATATTCTCTTACATTTTTGCAGAACGAAAGAAATATATGATACACATGCTGCCCGATTTTTTTTCAAGGTTCAGTATATGTTTTGCCAAATTATTGGAAACATGAAATGTTTCCAGTAAAATGTGGCCTACGGTGAGCAAGCTGGTAATGGTAGCTTGAAGAGGCACTATATAGTTCATAACCCTCCGTACCTTAGTAAATTAGTGGCATTGCAGGATAAACTTTGCCTCTGTCTAATATATTGTAGTGCTCAGATGTATTAATTTACATTAAAAGAATCCTAAAATATTAAAAACATGCAGAGAGTTTTTATGCAGACAGCCTGGTCCTTTCTTCAGTTAAATGCTGTCATATTGAGTTGAGTCTCTGATTGGATTCAAGCAGATTTGTTTTACAGCATTTTCAAACAGTGACAGCATTTTCAAACATTCTTGAGGAAGATGTGTGAAGCTGTGTGAAAAGTTCAGTTTTGTATTGTGTTGTTCACCATGGCTGTTTTAAACATCCCGGCTGACATTTCACACGAATTATCATCCTTGTCGTAGGAGTTTGCTTCTTACGACATACTTTCCACCCCCTTAGGGCTAACGGTGTCACTGCTGTAAGTAGTAAAGATTATTCTGTGAACATGTCTAAACTCTTGTACCTGCTTTAGGGACTTTTACAGGAAATGGTGCATAATTCATTTCCCTCAGAATATTTCTAATAATTTATCTGAAAAACTATTTTTCTACCTGCTGAATCCCGGGAAAGGTTTGCTGAGGTTCTTGTAAGAAACAGCCCAATGCGGGGAGGAGTCACAGGTCTTTTAAGCACATTTAGAAACATTTTGGGTAATCTTAGGATCACGAATTTGAAAATTGGTGGTTTTGAGTTCTCTGCCAAGGTGAAAGTGTGTTCCATAATAATAGTACTGCAAGAGTATTATTGCATGGAAAGTGACTGATGGTAGGGAATTATACTGCAAGCAATGCGTGAACCATTTCTACAGAAACTAAGGTAGATGACCCCATTCTGTCGTTGCCTTTGTGATGAATGGTCTGCGTGTTGAAATACAGATAGATTGATAGCTGGTGTTTGTATTTAATAATTTATTTTAAAAATGAAAAAGACTGTACATTTTGGAAATGAATGGTCTTAATACATATTGATTGCAGCAATGGGCACGATTAGAAGCGAATTAGACCATCATCTATGAGAGACCCCAGGAGTTCCCAAAAGATTTAGGATCAAATTTTTCAGAATTTCATTTGGTGGTGGTGGGAGGGGGGGGGGTTCTGTGTGGTGTAGAGAAAGGATTCTTCTGGAAAAAAAAACCCAATTTGATCAAAGAGGCTGCAATTTATGATCATGGAACCATGTCCATTACTGTGCTCTGGAGTTTGTCTTTTCAGCCCACTTGAGACCATGAATTGAAGACAAAATTAGGAGGGAGACTGCCATTAACGAGACAGACCTTGGGAGAACAAAACACTTAGTTTTGTAAAAGCTGGACAGTTTTAGTATTAAAAACAATTAGATAAATCTTCCCCAAATTTGATGAATATGAAGGTGTTCATACCTTTTTAAAAGCAAAGAGAATATTTAAGATATCATTGTTATTTTTAATTTTGGATTTTTAAATTTAGTAAATTAAATGTAGCTTGCTTTTGAATCTGTGGCTGCAGTAGATAAGCTTTTTTTTTCTTGTCACAGTATAGACAGTGTTGTCTTTAAAGTGACGAATGTCACTCTACCCTTGCTCCAGGCTGGAAACTTTTTCTTAAATTAGAAAGAAAATCTTTTTGCTTTAAATGCCCTGTTGTTCCGTGCAAATATCGTTGTTTTCTAAGGGATTTAAAAACATTTCGACTACTTCAATGTCATCAGCATACTAAATACATGTACAGAATACTGTGAAAGGAATGAAACAAACTTGAAAAAGAATACGTCTTGCACTTGGTGAAGAGAGACTGAAAACATTATTCTCTATCACATATGCAGTTTGAATTTAAGTGAGATAAAAATAAATCCTAGCAGTTGGGTGCAGAGGATTGGTTTCAAGTCATATTGACAGATAGTGTACATCATTAAACCATTACCAAGAAGAACAATCCATCTATTTTTACCAATATTTAGGTAAATCTTGCACATTTTGATTCCTTCCTGTTCTTTGGAGCCCTTTTCTTCATAATATTAAGCTGCTGCAGTAACCTCAGACTAGCCGAAAGAACAAAAGCAAATATATTAAGGAGACTGTGTGCTGCCCTAGTGTCTTTGCCAAACCATTAATTATAGGCTGCTGAATATACTGTACTTTATTCTTTCAGTTCAGGGCAGTACATTAAGAAATTAAAAGGCCCTGTAGGCAGATTACACACTTTAGGTGTATAAATAAAATGTATCACTGTTATGTATGAACATTAAGGAACACATGGGATTTGTTTTTCCTTTAGACAAGAAACTTGTATTGGGGCTAAGTGCATATAAAGAAATCAGGCTTGCTCATTGAGAAGAGAAAAGGGAATTTTGAATGGAGTCACCTTAAGAGTTTCTGCATTTCACTTACACTCTGTGGGTCTAGGAAAAGAAAGGTCCTGTTATTGATGTATTTTTTACTGTTTCTATACACTAGTTGGTGACTGACTTTAGGATTTGTTACATAATTTGAGTTGCCCGATTATGACCTGTACTGGTTGTAGGAGGAGGGCATATCTTTGCATTAGGACTGTCTATGATTCTGTTTTCACATTGTTCAAATGACATCAGCTAGAGTCTGTTTGAATTAGAATGGCTAAGTATTATATCCGCCCATTTGGAATTGTCTGTTAGGGGGGTTTCCATGTGTATGGAGTGCAGTTTCAGTGCAGTAATAAAGCTATCCATGCCTGCAATTCAAAATAAAATAAAATAAAAGCACTGGACAGTGTTAGAGATAAAGATCACAATCCCCATTCTGGGAATGAGTTTAACAAACCTTTGCTAACCTGCTACTAGAGCACATCCTTAAAATAATACGAGATTAAAAGAAACACGCAGCACATACACACACTTGCATGTTTTCTCACAGTGACTGTATTTCATCAATGGTAGCCAGAAAGAGATGGCGACTTCTTAATCTAACTTGTAACTTTAAAATAAATGAGAAATGCTGTTACATTATTGGAAATTGTTCGAGGAACCAAACCCAGAGGTTTAATGCGTTTTCACAAGTATTTGATAAGGTACTGTTGAAGCTCTACAATGTTATGGAGAAACTTGCACCAACCTTCCAAATACGACAACAAAGAAAAAGGATGCTTCATTAATAAGTGGCAAGAATATTAACTGCGAAAAATCTGATTTTGCAATCGCAAAACATTTAAGAATAGCTTATTATCACAAGTTTTTGTCCTATTTCACATTAGGATTTTCTTTTACTTTTCAAACTCTGGTGTCAAGTAAGGTTAGACCACATTTATATTTACCCAGGAATATAATTTAACACTGTCTTCACAGGGAATTGTTCTTCTTAAAAGTTTGTTAGTATTAAAATGTTTCCGAAGGCATTTTGCGTTCTAAATAGTCTGGCACATTGGCTAATCCTGGCCTGGCGTCCTGGCCAAATTTCCCATTGGCCTTTACCAATCATGGCCTCCTAATAATCCCCATCTATGAATTGGCTTCATCACTCTGTTCTCCTCCCCACTGATAGCTGGTGTGTGGTGAGCATACTGGCGCACAATGGCTGCCGTCGCATCATCCAGGTGGGGGCTGCTCATTGTCGGTGGTGGAGGGGAGTCCCCATTACCTGTAATGCGCTTTGAGTGGAGTGTCCAGAAAAGCGCTATATAAGTGTAAGCAATTATTAATTATAATTATTATTATCGTACCTATAATGGAGCGCAAGCTGGGGTATGAGGAAAGACAAGTTCCTAATGCAAGGAATTGTATGTGGCTAATAAAGTGATCTGATCTTATCTTATAAGACAGCAGTGCATCAGTGGTTAAAATCTACTATTGTCCTCTACCCTAAAATGTGCACGGATCCTCCAAACCTCCCGTCTCGGGCTTTGAACCTTCAATATTACAAGCTCTGCGTTGTTGCCCTCTGCCCTCACTGACGTGTGCTCAAGCCTGCACGCGCCCTGAAAATGGTGAGGGTTACCGTTTAGCTGAGGAGTCGAGGGAGATCACAACCCTTTCTGTCCACCCGCATTTCTGAGTGAGGGAAGTCAGAAATGGTCATGACCCAGACTCAGGCTTGTGGCATCTCAGGAGTGGAGCTTCTGCTCTGAGCAGGTGCCTTTACCTGTTTAACCACACAGGAGCCTGTTAAAGGTTGGGATTCACATTACTGATTTAATTTAGAGTCGGCGCAGTGGTTAGCAGTGCTGCCTCACAGCACCGGAGCTCTGGGTTCGATTCCAGGCGTGTAATCTACGTGGAGTTTGTATGTTCTCCCCGTCTTCACATGGCTTTTGTCCATCAGTCCAAAGACATGCTGGTAGGTTCATTGGCTTCACTGAAAAGTGACCCTGGTGTGAGTGTGTGTGTTTGGGTCTGCACTGCAATCTAGCTGACAAGAAGGCTTTTTTGCACTGGGAAAGGTGTGCATTACATCTCTGCAGTGCTTTCAATTTTTATTGCATTCATGTTCTGTAGTACTGCAGTAAAACTGGTTATTAGCAATATGGTCTATGGCTGTATTTTAATGCTTTTGTCAGAAAACATAACTTTTTTGCAATACAATTTTGTCAGTTTGTAGCTCCTCTTTGTAAGCAGAAAAGAACAGAGATTTGTTTCAAGACAAAGAATCACACTTGGTACCTTGTCATAAAAGGATAATTATGTGTTTGTTTCCCCCCTGTTATGATGAAGTAGGTGAATTCATGTTTGTATAGAAATCAAAAGTGTTGTTTCACAGTGGCATTAAGTATAGTACCATATTTTAATTCTTCTACCATTCTTCTAAGTTCACGGATATAAAGTTAAGGGCTGTGCTAGTTTTGAGCTTGTTGCCTTGACAACAGAACAAGACTTAATTCAGAGAAGTTCATGAAAAGACATATCTGTTAACACAAACAATGTAAATAAGTTTTTTCACCTCTAGGCAAGAATGAAGCTGAAGTTTGCCATTTTCCCTTGTATATCCTCTCAGAATGCATAAAGAAGGGTATCTTTTCAGGTGAGCTTAATCTGACTGGTTTAAGCTGGAAGGAATCATGAAAACAATTCCATTTCTGTTCCCTTAAGCTTTTCTTATGAGACAGCTTTATAAATGTCTCTATTACAGTCATGGACCCAAGTCAACCTGTTTATTGTGCAACATGGTGATTTTTGAACAGGAAATGCTTGAGATGTTTTTGCCTTACTTCCCCCTACAACCTGTTAAAGTCAAAGAAAGAAAATTAAATGGGAATAAAAACAAGGACTCCTGTTTTAGCAAATGCTTTGTCTGCAGATTTGTATTGAAGTTCTGCTTTTTTTTAAGTGGAACATTTCGATTCGAATTTTTTTTAACAAAAAGGCGTGCCAATTTCAGTTCTACAGTATCGCCACATTATGGTTATTGGATCTGCTTCCCATGTCTTATTTATACAGCGTGTCTTTCCATAACTAAGAGCACTTTAATAGCATCTAGGGACAGAGTCCTGAACTTGCCAGTCCTCAGCTCTCAGATTTTTGAATTGCGAAGTTAATTTTACAGTAGTGTTCTGAAAGAGGACCAAAGATTTTTATTGCAGGAAGATAATATGTATTGACTTCAAACCAGAAAAAGCTTTCTTTAAATGTTTCTTACTGCCTAGATGGAAGGAGCAAGGAAGCTTCATGGCGCCTTCGCTCAGATATTATAATTTGCTGTGTCGAGTCCACATCTCCGCTTAGCAAACCCAAAGACCACAAACTTTTTTTGGGGGGGGACTCTGGAAGGGGGTGTTTCCTAGACTGGGCACGAGAGGCTCCTTTTTCCAAGCCCATTTTCCACACATTATCTCAGATGGGAGAGGCCTTGCAAAGTTCAGGCTTCTCTCTTTTGTCCTTTTCATGCTTGTCTCATCACTCTTTGTCTTTGTGTTCACTATGTCATTACCCTCTTTACAGGATTTAGACTAGGACACTGTAATTTTAATTATGAATGCATTTGTTAGGAGTAAGTGGTAGGCCAATATATGTATTTTCTCACAATTGCACAAGCTGTTTTTTTTTAAACTTTTTTGTTCATTATTAATAGCAGCACTAAAAATGTTAAATGACTAAATGGCTGGGGCTTTATCTTCTTTTTAAAACCTCTCTTCAGAGTTTGTTTTAAAAAATAAAGTTCAATTCTGTGTACCTGGTGGAGCATCTGCTTTGAAACAACTGCCAGTTGTTTGTTACTTAGTTGTTCTGGCTAATTTGGGTTAATTTAAGACCACATTAATATTTGTCAAAGAACTCCAAGGCCTTAGGAGAAATGAAAGAATGAACTATCTCCCTGTCAGCACACTTTGTCAGATTAACCTTATTTTAAGTTAAAAAACGCTCCATTAGCAAGGTGACCTTCAATCTATAATAATTAACAGCAACCAGACAGCAGACGGTTGTGAAAATGTATGTCCCTCAGGCACAATCTGACCTGAAACAAAATAAATACAGCAACTTCTTTGTGTTCGTTTTGTGCTGTCAGTAATTTCTTGTGCTCAGCAGTGCACTTATCAGTAATTATAACACTGGACTAAGTTTTTCTCCACTTCATGAAGCAAATATTGCTTAAAAGCTCATCTAGTCCAATGGTCCATAGGCCTATGTGTATTTTATTTTCTTTTTGCTGGAGAATGTGTACTTTTAATTGGCGCTGGCAAACTGTCTGCCCTGTGTGCCCTCCCCTTTGGCGGTTCCTATGACTCTTGTGTTTGAAGGGAGGCTGTACGATACAAGTGAATGGACTGCAGCGCTCCAAGCTTTTCTGCGTAAACCTGAATGTTGAGCGCCTTTTCTATTCAGAGTTCGTCTGCAGAGCTGGAGTTGGCTTGATGGGGCTTTTGAGGCTCTCAGTTTTATAAGCAGAGGCCCTTTTAGGGGGTGAACCTACTCATGGAAGATAATCCCCTCAAAAATATGGAAATATGATGCAAGTGCCAAATTCAGGTCGCATTATTTGTAAGATACCATCTGCTGAGTGAAGCTGAAAGTATTCTAGAAAGTTTGCTTTCGCTGTGCTGTGTTAAGTTGAACACATTTGCGCTTTGTTCCTCAAAGGGCCACAGAATGGTTTAATTAGACCTTACTCTACAGGATCTGATGTCGGGAGCATTTCTGGGACAATACCTGTGGGAGTACAATCTATCATTTCATTTGCTATCATCCCACAAAAGAAGTTTTAATTACTGTTCCAATGATTATATCCCTAGATTCCATTTTCTGTCCCCAAACAAACAACTGGAAAGAATGAAAACAAAGCAGGAAAGTACAGTGTATACCCATAATCCCATGTTTTCAAAGTGAAACCAGAATCAATTAAATTTAATCTGATGTAATAAGCAATGAGAGATATATGGACCTGTGGCATCTAGACTTATGTAGCTGAGGAAATAAATACATTGCCAGGAGAGAAAAAACAAGATCCTTAACCATGGAGAGAGATTTCCGATCTCACTCTTAAACAATGGCAGAGTATGTTTAGTTCTAATTCAGCTGAGTGTTTTTAATGTTGGTCAGGGATCTGCTACCCTCATTCTTAGAGCACCACTGAGTCATCTGGATTTCATTCCAGCTGAGCTCCGAATGACTTGATTGGTTCAATCAGTGGCTTACTTAGGAGCAGATCTGCGCTTGTTGACCATTTATGTCTGCTTGTAAAACTGGAAGGACAGTGGCTCTGATTGAGGAAGGTTGAAAAACACTGGTTTAGGTCTAATCACTTCGTCATGTATTTTACTTTCAGAATTTTTGTTTCTTCTTCTAGAGCCGATTTGTTTTAATCAAATCCTTTTCCTGCTGTGGCTCTGTCTGCTCATCTGTTTTCCTGAATGAATCTGTCCCTCTGTCATCACTGTGCCAGAGAATCTGACAATGACTTTTTGTCTGCCTTCAGTCATATGCTTTTACAAACCAGACCAGGCTGAAGTCTTGAATTTAAATAGTGTGAAAAGAGTGCAGCGCACTTTCCAAATTGCTACTACAACAGGATTTTTCTACAACTGCATGTTGTCATTTTTTTTAATCAAGAATTAGAAGAATCAAAGTAGCCCTGAGGGTGCCAGTCAAGCGACTTGGAAGCTCTGTGTGAGAACATAAAAACAACAGGAGGCAATTTTGCCTATCTAGCTTGTTTGGTTGCTTTTAGCTGCTTAATCCGAGGAACTAATCGGGTTGTTTTTTGAAAGAAGCAGGTGTATCATCTTTAGCAACATGCCTGGGTAGTTCCCACCACCATTCATGGAGGAAAATGAAAGTACAGTTTATTGGTGATGTTTTCATGCTTATGAAAGATAATAAAATGCTGACTTCAGAACTCATAGTATCCCTACGTTTTCTTTTTG
Source organism: Lepisosteus oculatus (assembly GCF_040954835.1). Classification (NCBI taxonomy): domain Eukaryota; kingdom Metazoa; phylum Chordata; class Actinopteri; order Semionotiformes; family Lepisosteidae; genus Lepisosteus; species Lepisosteus oculatus. The sequence goes on from NC_090707.1 coordinate 12,813,892, forward strand.
CAAAACCCAAGTTCGGTTCTCATAGTGATCCTTACCATTTGCATCTGCATTTTCTGCATGTCAAAAGGTTGGATGTTGCACTTTCAGGCATGTCATGAAAGTCTATCTAGACGAAAAATCACTAGTCTTTTTCAGCCCTTTTCTTTTGGGCACACCTGGCTCCTAATAGCTCAAGCCTACCAGTGAAGAATGTGTGGGACGTGATAATTGCTAACATATGCTTCATATTTTGTCATCAAAGTTAGGTTTGTTTAATATGGTGCCAGGGCCATTAGTGGATCGACTGGAATATATAAATCATCAAAAAGCCAGTCTTCTGGGGAACGGATCTTATCGTTTTACAGGTTTTGCCAGATAAGTAATGTCAATTTCATTATCTGGTTGTGAAAAAAATAATTTCCTAGGGTCTATGTCTGTATCAATCCTAAACTCACCAGGACTGGAAAGAAATCAAATGAAAGGTGTATTACAGAAATGCCTTTTCTGTTAATACCAGTACACAATTATAATAATTCCTCACACTTACAGTATAGTGCTTTTCAGAACACTCCACTTAAAGTGCAATAAAGGTAATGGGGACTGCTACCCACCAGTCTAATGTGTAGCCCCACCCTGGGTTATGCGACGGCTGCCAAAGTGCTCCTCAGTACTCTCACCAGACATCAGCTCTCAGTGGGGAGGAGAACAGAGTGATGAAACCAATTCAAAATTGGGGATTATAAAACGGCTAGGAAAAATTTGGCCAGGACACTAGGGTAACACCCCTAATCTTTTTGAGAAACCCCTTGGGATTTTTATTGACCGTGACCATTTCAATAACCATGACTAGGGCTGGGCGTTATGGCCTACAATTTATATCGCATTATAATTTTAATTTTGGGTGGTAACGATATACATCAAAATATAAAATTATTTCTCAGAATTTCAATAGAACATGCTTTAAAAGGAGTGCAAGACGTGGATAGTAAGTTTTTATTGCCTGGAGTTAAGTATTAGGTTATTATGTACTGTTGGTTAGCTACTGTGTGTCTTTAGTGTTTTCTCCATTGCCTTAAAGCCTTCTCTCTCAGCGGTTTGGATGGGGACCATGTCCTTACACAGGTACACAGTTATGGCGTGTGTAATGTCCTTCCACTGTTGGCTTTTCTTGTAAAAAGGACAATGACTAATTAATGACTTGGGCAGCAATGTCTGCGTTGTGGCTTTTCTTTTCAGACCGACACTAGAACCACTTGATTGGGAGCGCATACTCGCATATGTGTTTCGTCTTTAGGTTGCTAAAAGAGGTTGCTTGTATTACAGCCTCTGGCTAACATTGTCGCCCGACATAGTTTGCAGATAACCGTTTTCTGCTCGTGGTTGGACTTTTAAAACTGAACCATTTCCAAACAACCGATGAAACACCCTTCTTTTCAACAATTTCGGTGCTTGTTCCCCTCTCGCCAACCCTTTTTCTCCTTTTCTCCGCGTATTTGTGTTTGCAGACGGGCACACCAAAAACGTGCGTTTGTTTGCACAGAAAAGGGGAGAGGCCGCAATGACCTCAGATGCGTCATAAACTGGACGTTTGAACCACTGAAGATCAATAATTCTGAACCTATCAGATTTCCAAATATCACCAAGATGAACAATTTCGGAAATTATATAATTGGAGCTAAAATACGTCAGAATTTTAAACTATGATGGGTCAATAGTAAAAATTTCCCAACCCCGATTTGCGCCAATGTTGGCGGTGTGATCTATGTAAACATCAAAATCCATTCTCTACCGGAGAATAAACTCCGGTATAAACAGTATATACTCTATAAACAGTATAGCCAAATCAATATTGTGGCACATATTTCTACCAGTATACCGTCTGTACCAGTTATCCTGCCCACCGCTAACCATGACCATTTTTTACTGAGAGTCAAGACCTCAGTATTACACCTTTTTTACAGTATAGTGTCCCCATCACTATACTGGGGCATTAGGACCCACACAGACTGCAGGGTGAGCTTACCCCTACTAGTCCCACTAACACTTCTTTTAGCAGCAACCTTAGTTTTCCCAGGAGGTTTCCAGGTACTGACCAGGCTCACACCTGCTTAGCTTCAGTAGGCTGGCAGTTGTGAGTTGCAGGGTGATATCCAAGATTTTTCATGACCTGCCTAGACAAACAGTGCAAAAAGTCGTTTTTGAATATAAAGCTGCATAAAATGCTTTTAGCTGTTCAGGCAACTGCCTGCAGGTACAGCAGATGTCAAAACGGCCTGATTCACTCCCAAGCTCTGTAGTATTTCTGTGTGCACCTAGCTGAGTCTTATCTCCTGTGTGAATATGAATACTGTTTTATTACCATTCTGTCAGGATTAGCAGGTTGCTAAACTGTGGTCATGGCAGAGGGTGTTGCTGTATGACTGAAATGGTTTATCTGATGAAGGTTGGAGCTTGAATGCGGTTGCTCCCAGAATCCCACTGCGTCTGTTTTATCTGCGAACATCCTTTGTAACTTATGTTGTGGCGAATTACTGCACAGCATATGGAGCTTTTATATGCATGTCAGCAAAACATCGACTGATGAGAAAATTACAAGACGCAGAGAATATTTCTTAGGTCGGAGTCTTAAAAGTTGAGGATGTGGTCTGTTCAAAGCAGAACTATTTTTTTGGGTCCTTTTTTTTTTTGTCATAGCCACCTGGAACTGAATTGTTTTTGTTAATATTGCGCAGTTATGAGAAGGACGGCTAATTATTACCAGAAAAGTACCGGCAGAGGAATAGAAACGGAAACAATTGAAGAGATGGAATTGAAAGATTAAATGTAGGACTTGAATGAACGGGAAGGACGCGAAACGTATTTGTTCTGTTTGTTGGATGTGCTTGGATTTTATGGCGTGCAGCGCTAGCAATTCAGTGAGCGAGCCTAACTTTTTGGCAGTGTATTTTTGCTTCTTTCCTGGCAGTGATCTGTGTCCCAGGACAGGAAGATAAAATGGATTGGGGGTGTATTTTACTGGTGAATCACTACTGCCATAATGCCCTGGAATCCTGCCAGCATCAGAGAGTCCAGTAAAATGTCTCATTTCCTGAGACTTTGTTTAAGTAACAGATTTAAAAATGCTGTGTTTTAGCGATGATTGAAATGCTTATTGTTTATCCATCTGACCACCAGACAGTGTTTAGATGACTTATTTTTAAGAATGTGTCTGCTGCAGCATTTATACTTTTTGGCTAAAAAGAGTTCTAAGTTCTGTGTTGATTGGGAATACCAAAGTTGGAAATCTAATGCTTTAATGTTTTAATCTTGTGTTCTGTTTGGGATTACAGACCATAGTTATTTCAAGCCTAAATAAATAGATTTCTTTGTAAATGAACTTTTAGTTTGTTGTCTGTGACATCATGTAATTTGTCTGTTTGTTTCAATTCCATGGTTTACCATTGTGAGGAAACTACACATTTGCTCTAGAATAAAGACAGACTCGCTGGAGTCATCATTTTTCAGTCCAGACACAAAGTATATGCTTCTTAGAGGAGCTTTTGGACAATTGTTATTCCTTGTCTGAATGTAAAACTAAATTAGGGAAGAGGATTCTTAAAAATAATGTTTCTGTTTGAAAAGGAACTGTCTTATTTAAGTACCATATAGCAGTGTTATATTTGTTGTTACCGCTTCCTCAATCGGATATTAAAAAGCAAGCCAAAACATTTGACCATCTAGGGAAAATTATGCATCGTTTTGGCTGACCCTTTTACTAAACAGAAGCTTAGTGATACAGCCCCTGATGAACACATTATATGCTTCATGTGGAAAATGGGAGGATTTCTGCATTTAGTCACTTCTTTATGGTAAAACGTCCACTTTGTGTGGCTCTATATTTTAATGGTTTGAAGTTTACTGTATCCGTTTGTAAGTACCTGTTGCTTAGCTCATTACTTTGTGTTCTCTGTAATTAAGTTGTGGTTCAATCTGAATTAATAGCTTGTTCTCCTGGAGCAAGGCAAGTGAAAGTAAAAGCACCACACTGTTATGTGCACTCTACTATTTTTGTTCAGCAGGTGTTGTCCTGGCTATAACTAAAATTAGTGAAATGTACTTAAGCTTTTTTGTTCTGCTAATCCTCTTCCTTTAAATTAAAACTGTCTCTTATTATTATATTGTAACAGTAGATCCTTCTAATTGAACAATTGAATTGAATGTTTTGAAGACATCCAGTGAGGATTTGCCTTTATTGTATTGACTTATTTAAGATGAAAGGCATCCAATGCAAAGTCAGAGTGCTGAGACACTCATTCAGTGCAGTCGGTAAAAATACTCTATAAAGAGTTGGTAGATGATTTGTGATGCTTTTTAAAGGATTCTTTACATGTTTACATTATATTGATGAAGGCAATAGTGTCAGTTGTATTCTAGAATAATTATGCCTACATAGTGATAATATCTGAATTTAAGCTTTAAATATTTTTCGTCTAGGAATATATTTCAAATCTGTGTTTTTTGTGATGATTTGTAAAGTTTTCCTGATGGTGTTCTATTGGATATAGGAACTACAAACCAAAAATAGTATCAAAATAAATGTGTTATGTATAACAGACACATATTTCATTTTGTACAAACCCAGATCTGAGTCCAAGCTTTAGATATATTTAGGCATCGGTACCACTTTTGATAGGGTAGATTCAGGGGTTGGGGTGCCCACAGTCTATTTTCACTAAATTGAAGATTTAGAGAGGCCTCCTCAGCATGTCCGTGGGATGAAACTGGCATACCAGAAAAATTAAAAACATGCGAACACCTGGGAGAACGTGGCAAGTTCCACATTAAAACACGCCGGCATAGAATCGCCTCCTGGACATGAGAGCTTCGAGGCCGCGGCCTTGCTGCTTGTGGGAGAATGAGCTTACATCAGGAATTTAGGCTTGTGGTATCTGTGAGGGGCGAGCCTCTCCTCCAGTCAGCACGGGGCTGTGGTGTGTACGACATGCTGAATGACAAGTGACGAGAAGGTGGGTGGGTCAGAAGAGTTTGTCTAATTTTCCTCTTTCTCCCCTGTGTGTGGCTTTTAGGGTCACAGCTGAACACAAAACCGGCAGTTTCCAATTGAGAAGCTGTTTGTGAGAGTAACTGGAAAACATGTGTAAAGAAATCACTTTTGTCTCTTTAGTATTGAGTCTTTTTCCTGGGGAGGGGAGGTTTGGTAAACAAGGGGTTTATTCAATAAACAAATTAATCGCCTAATGATTCATAACTGCCTGACCTATTAACAACAGTACTGTTCTGCCTCCTATTTTGTTTTAGTTGAGAAACACTTAATGAGTCCGAATCGGTTGCACAGTCATGTATGTGTGCTCTTAAATTTCTCCCTGCTCTAAATCTTCTAAGTAAATATTGCATCATTGCTTAAATAAGTGCTGTTTTCTTCATTAATAAGCTTGTTTTTTCTAACCAAAATTTTTGTTTTTGTGTTTGTAAATGGCTTCCACTGTATAGACTTGAATACTCTTGTCAGATTTAAAGTATTCAGCCCTAAGAACACTATTACATGAGCTAAGCTCTGTGTGGTCCCTTTGTTTTGTTTGGACTTAAGAGGAAACTGGAGGTAGCAGTATGGAAATGGTTTCTTGCTCAAAACAAATTATACGGTTTAAAGTATCGTCAAAGATCTTTCATGTTTTGCTTACAGAGTGATGGGAACATTTTTAAAGAGACTGGGGAGGAGGGATTCTAGTTATTTCTTTTTAATTAAGACAGAATGACCAAATTCTTGTTTACAGTTACTGCAAAATAATTGTAATGCAATGCTTGTTGGTTTATCCAAACATGTTCTTAACCAGATGCAGAGTATGTTTAGAATTCAGCTGCTTTGATTTAACTGAAACAAAAATGCATGAGTTTATTTCACCTGTTTTTGCTTCCTTGCACTCGTTCCCTGTGGATTTCAGAATAAAATGCCGCTCACCTTTAAGGGCTGAATGGTTTGACTCCTGACTACATCAGTGAACTTTTAACTCCATATATGCCTCTCATTTGTCCTCTGCAGACTCTGGCCTTCTTTCAGGTCCTAAAAGGAAACTTCAAACACAGAGACCAGGCTTTCTGTCCTTTTCCTCTAGGGCTGTGGAGTGATCTTCTAACAGATGTCAGATCTTGCATGTCTTTAAACTCATGTTTATACTCCTGCTTTTAATTCTGCATAATTTACTCTTCAAATTGTTATATTCCTGTCGATCTTGTTAGATTTGATTTATTATATAGCATCATGAGATGGTGTTCTATGGAAGTAGCCGTATTAAATAAATGTTAATTTCATTAAAATAAAAGGTCACACCCTCAACTCAAATTGTCATATTAATTTAATAATGTAATAGAAGCAGCAACAAAACCACAATGGTTTTGATGTCTGCTCAGCTTAAAAGATTGCGGGCTAGCTAGAATTTCTTTTGTATTTCTGGACATTCACCTTATGTGAGGTGTTTCAGGGAGGCTTTGAGTTCTACTTTCCTTCATCACTGATCAATATGATTAGTTATTTTACTGTTCTGTGTGAAGGATGGATCAGTTGGGGCTTTGCAGGTGTGCTCTTGATACACTCCTGGACATTGACCAACAGTCTAGTAAGCATGCTCACCTAATAACTGCTAATTACTCAATCTAATGTGGTAGTTAGATTAACATTTATCATCTGGCCGTTCAAACCTAAATGGCTTTTTCCATTTGTATGTACAGTGTAAATACATAATCTCTCTACAAAATGCCTCATGCAAAAAGAAGATGCCACATTAGGGCATAATAATCCGTGCATTTGCAATATTTTTAGTTTTTTGTTATGATTTGTTGCCTTCAGAGCTGGATCTGCAGGACCTATACAGTTCAATGAGGTTTAGAATTTTCTCTATCACATAATTGGGAGATAATTTTTTCACGCTGGCAGGTAGTGCTTTTCTCTAACAAACAGGTGCTTCTTAATTAATGAACTTCAAATAGTTTTAACACTCTTCTACAGATAGGCTCCAGAGCTTTCATTATTCTTGTGCAGGGTGATAAAGTACAGAAAGTCAATAACATTTGCCTAAATACTCTTGAGACATCCAGCTGTAGTAAAAACTGATTTTCACCTTCATGTAGAACTATTATCAAAAGAATGCTCGCTCCCAGCTGTCTGGGTAAGTTAATGGTTTACCCTAATCTTTAGGTGACAGTTTCAGCTCCTCTCCTAGGTGAAACTGTGGCAGTGGGGTCTGGGAGTGAAGTCTGTTTAATCGCTGGTCTGCTGTTAGAGTAAGTGTCTTGCTTTTTTCAATCTTCAAATCAAGGTTAAATTCTTCTTTGTTGTACAAATGTTTAGAAAAGAGTAATTGTATCTTGCTGTATCTGAAAAGCCACTTCTCACAGTTCTGGTCCATTTTAGACATTTTCATTTTTGTTACATGACTGGGGAGCCAATTGGAACTGCTGTTGGAACCCATCAGTACAGTCTAGAAAACTAACAGAATCGGGAAATGTGGAAAGGAGAGCAGACTGGGTTGCAAAATAATTTGTGAATCTGCTGAGTGGATAAGCGCAGCAGAATAGTTGCAGTACACTGCTTCATCTTAATTGTTGGAACAAAACACTGGCATCTCTTTTAATCCTTTCTTTATTACAATGAAGCACAGCCGTCTTCCTGTCTTTTTGAAAGGGGATTCAAATGTGCGCAGGTTGTCAATTGCTGTAATACTGTAATAATGTGGAGTGAACAGCTGTGTGCCAGTTCACCAGGGCCAACAATGCACAGTTGAGCTATTTGTTTCCTCTGTGCAGAGGTTAAAAGGAGTTCTGGAGAGCTGCCTTCTAGCTCAACACCTGAAGTGCTTCCGTCTTAAGTGGCAGCAAAATTGGCAGTAATGCTGGATGGACTATAGTGTATCTTTGATGATATGCAGTCTTGTTTTCTTTTATTAAGATGGCTGCTTGAGAAAATTCATTTAATGTGTAATGTCTGTTTTAGGTAGCACTGTGGCACAGTGGTTAGCATTGCTGTATTGATCCTGGGATCGATTCTGGACCTGGGATGGTGTGTGGAGTTTGTATGTTCTCTCGTACTCATGTGCGTTTTCTCCAGGTGCTGCTCTGGTTTCTTCCCACAGTCCAACAACATACTGGTTGGTTAATTGGCTTCTGGGAAAATTGTCCCTGGTGTGACTGTGTGCGCATGTGTTTGTGTCTGCCTCCCCTGTGGACCGATGTCTTGTCCAAGGTGTGTCTTTTGCCTGTTGCTTGCTGGGATAGGCTCCAGCCCCTCTGTGTCCCTGAATTGGAAGAAGCAGTTAAAAAATGGATGCATGGATGTCTGTTTTATCCCATGTCTAGTTTGGGCACTATTGTTATTCATGCAAGTTAAGTGAACAAAATAATGTGCATTCAAGCCCTTACTGGGAAATCGGGAATTTACATTCCAGTGCTTGTTTTTTTGTATATTATTTGTCCTAAAAGGATTCAGTGTTTTATATTTAATTGCACATCGGTTCATCTACCATTGTAATTTTATTTTAAATAGCTTGAAATACTTGCATTCGATAAATTCACAACATAATGCTCAACACAAAGGGTGTTCATTAGGTTACAAGATTTTTTTGTGAAGTATTTATAATTAAGAGTTCTGAACTGCATTTTTCCATAAAACATTGACAGAGACAATTGGCAGCAAATTATAATAAACTGAACATGTTATGGATGACAAATAGGGTTTATAGTCGGTTGAATACATTCTCTTCCTCTCGTAATTATAACGCATTAATTCATAATTGTTTAGGATATAAGAAGCAGTGTAATTTTTTTTTTCATTTTCTATAAAGAGGAACCCATCAGACCGTGTTTTGTTGTGAATGTTTCTAGGCCTATTTAGGGGGTTTTATGGATCAACAGTCCTATTGGGGTGTAAACATAGTGGTCAAGATCCCTGTTGGATATATTCAAATACAACATGCCGAGTACCGCTATTAGTTTTCCAAAGCGGATGACAAGCTGGGACTGCTTTTACAAACCTAATCGTTACCAGCTGCCACTTTGAGTTTTGTGTTTTGTGGCGTTGTTTCCCAACTGGGGGCCAGCTCTGGGGTAGCCCATTTTTCGGGGGGTTCATTTCATTTTTCCATCACCAGACCTTATCTGGGCCAGTTCTGCAGGTGCATAAGCCTCCTGAAATTCCTTTGCTTCCTTAAGCTGTTTCAATATCCGGCGCAGGTTATTCCTCCAGTTTACAGTGGATTGGTGGCATGGTGCAGAGCCTGCAAGGGAGTTGAATTGAATTGAATAAGCCCTTTTTGGGAGAGTGCTACTTTCCTTTTGGAGCTTCTGTAGCCAAAGGGCTCAAGTTGAACTTTTGCTTTGTTTGTTCTCCAGTGTGCGATTCACAGTGTGAGAGAAGATGTCTTGACATGCCTCTGTGCTAGGCACTGTGAACTGCTTTATTTCTTATTCTTATTCCCTGTGAGTTTGAATTGCCTTTTTTTTTAGAAATCATCCCAAGTATGCTTTCACTTTTTTTTTTGTCAGGCCTCCAAAGATCGTACTGCGGTAGCGTGAATAGATTCTTTAATAAATCTCGCTTTACGCAAGGAGAGTCACTGATCCCTTAATGTGGTCCTTTGTCCTTAGTACAGTGCGTCCTTCAAAAGACAGTTAAATATCCCATTATGTTGCCCTTACAGATGGTTTCTGAGCAGATAGATAGAAATTAAAAAATCCCCACAGTGGATGTACTGTACTGCTGATTCATTCTGAGCACAGTTGGCAAACCTACTGTTTGACTTTAATGTATCATCAAAGGGGCAATTCAATATCAAGGGTACCAATTATTCATCTACTTCTTTCCATCACAGCCCCCTTGGCAGAGGGCATTTCTAGTCTAATGTGCCCGTTCATCTTCACTGCCTTGCTCTGTTTGGACATTGCGTTTGACACATACTAGTTGAGTGCAAAGCCTAGCCAAGCTTGAGAGAAAATTGAATGAAAGGATAATCCCTGTGTCCTGTAAATGCATTCTTTTCTGTAAAGTATCTAAAATCTATATGTTCCAGGTATTTGCACTTCTACTCTCTATTGCAGGCAGTTTTGGGGTCACACACATTTAAATGCAAATGATTTGCTGCTGTTGATACTATGAACTTGAGAAGTGCCAGAGGTTGTAACATGCGCATCTCTGCTACCAATACTAACAGCAGTGAATCGCATTCATGCACTGTACTGTAGAGGAAGCAGGATGACTGCGTCCTAGCCTCATCTCATATCTTGGATGGTAATCAAGGATGAGTCTGGTCAGTACTTGGATAAGAGATCTCCAAAATAAAAATGCAGCAACCTGGTTAAGTGGAGAATCAGTAGGAGGCACTTATCCCTCAGAGCTTGGTCATTTAAGATCCTGTGGCTAAATTCCCCTGTGTGTAGAGAGTCTAACCAACCTGAAGTACCCTCTTAATTCAGTTGCTGAAGCAAAGACTCACAATTCCTCGCCTCATCATCCGATTTACTGTGTAGTGGGACTGTCGGCATATACTGGCTGCCATGTGTTAAACAGGTGACTGAGATCAGTGGTGGATGAAATGGGTCTGTTCCTATATGTGACAAGCTAATAAATAGTTCTTCTAATAACAAGCACCTATTTGCCTAATGATAAATCTTAATTATTCAGAATTAACAAGCAATTATCTGATGCAGTTAAAATACTGCATCAGAGCACTTCATTAGGTGGTCACTTCATTAGCAGGTGTTTTGAGCTCATGACAGTTGGCAGAGGTGTGAGCTCCACATTTTAGCTGTGGGTGCATGAGCCTCACAAGGGAATTAAACAGCAGAACGTGTCTTTGAAATATTGTTTCAGCTACTGTATTTGTTAAGCATATAAGTACAAATGCTTGTTTTTCAGAATCTGAACCCCTAAAGAACAAATACAAATACTTCAGACTTGGTGTGTTGTTGAATTTGAATGCAATTGCATAGACTCCATGTCTGATGATAGGTGTTAACCTCATTATTTGCATATCTGTACAATTCTGTATGTTGGAAAAGACAGATCAATGGTTGCAGCGTTTGCAGACTTCTTCAACGATAATTATAATAATACCACATGACAACATTCTGCATTAGTGGGGGTTCTAAGCTTAACTGAGTGGGGTTCAACGAGCTCAACTTTCACATATTTATGATTTATTGCATAAAACTCAATCATTAATCTCATATACGGCCTAAACCATCCCTTTATCCTAAATTATCTTAAAGCAATGTTACCTTATACCATAATTTCCAAAAGAAGCACAAGATCAATGCACCTTCCACAGCCTTTTGCTACAGATGGAAAAAGTATTGGCTTTTCACATCCAATCACAGAGTGGGACTGTGCGGTCCAGTGCTTCCTGAGGACTCTGAAGTCCTGCCAGGAGCTCCCTTGAATAATTAAAATGCTTGTCTGACCCTACCACTGCTGACACAAACGCAGAAGGACCACTAGTTTAATGAAAGTAGAAACTTGGTGCGCAGTTCAGCCAGTCAGTCGAGCTGTTGGGGAGAGCAGCTGTGTGTTTTGAATTTTGGCCGGATTGTTGGTACTGTACTCTCGTTCTGGTTTCTCCCCTGTTAATCTGCAATACAAATGGTGGACGCAGGAGGTCAACTGTCTCTGGAGTTAAAGCCTGGAGCTTGAATCAGTAAGCGGGTGTCCGTCTTTGTCTGTGGAGCTGAGCTGTATTGTAGAGAAGAACTTGCAGTCCAGTGTCTTCTGAAATCCCTGTCCTTCGCAGGTCAGAGGGCTGTTCTTTATGTGCAGATGGTGTTAGCACCAGGGAACTGTGCTTGCAGAACAGTGGAAGGCAAAGTTACACACTTTGTTACGTTTGTATAGAATTACTATAAAAAAAAGACAGGAATAGATAGGTTGCTAAACCCTGATTGAAACTGTCATGAAAAGGTGAACCTGATTTTTGTGTGAATATTCCTGACAAATCGTAAAATTTATATAATCCGGGTTATTTTGCTACATTGTTTTATTGTGCTTCAAAATTTCTGTTGGCACACTCTAACATCCAAACTATATTCTATATCTGTTCTCACCCTCTCTGTGACAGCCACTTGTGGTCAGTCTTCACACGCAAAATGCAAAAATATTCGCCATCTAAATTTAGTTTTAACTCCGCAGAAAACCCCAAGTTCAGTCACATAGCATCAATTAGATGTGGAATGCAGAGAATCCAACAGATTGTTTTCCCATATAACAAGATAGCAAGACCTTGTTCGTTCAGTTTAAACATTAGAACATTCTTTCCTCACTAAACTTTAGCTGTTGCAAGATGCGAAACACATCCCGTGGCTCAGTTATGGGGAAAAAAAAGGCTTGAGTAATGTTTGGAGAAGTGACATTTAACATAATGTATGAAGTCATGTTTGAAGTTCTTTTCTGGTTATTTATACTGTTTTTAACTTAACTGAGTAGATTTTTGTTTTTTTTTTCACAGGGGGAAACTAAAGCTTTCAACAATTACAAAATGTTCAAGGCAGTTTTGAAGAAGAACAGAGAAAGTGGAAAGGGTACCAAAAAGGAATTAGGTATGTATACCAGTTGAGATTTGCCATCTATACAAAGTGACACATCCACTTTTCACTGAAAATGTGATCACCCTGTGTTGGTCTGTAAACAGAACTCCTGCAAATAACACAGAATAGAACCATTTCTTTACAAATATGTAAGATTTCTACACTTTTGTTGTCATAGAAACTCAACACAGTTACTTATTTTGGAAGCAAGTGGACTAAATGACTATTGTAAACATGAAATTCTCTTTCTCACTGATTTAATACTGTATTAAGTTTGCATTACTGTTTTTGCTTGTGTTTTTTTATGTGGTACCATTTTTAATTGTAATTTTTATTTACATTTTCTCCTGTTTTATCTACAAAAACATGGATTAGGTGTATGTTTTATCTTCTGTTCAGGCAATGAAAGGCTCACTCTGACCTGTGACAGCTGTATTTTTTGTCTCTGTAAAATCATTATAGATTTTCTGATTACTTTTTGTTTTGTATTCCTTTTTCTGTTGTCTTTTATCTTTTGAAGTGTAGTTGAGATCAAATGCATTTTTTGCTACAAAAGACTGCTTAAACACCAGTAAACATTACACCCCTGCTGTCCTTGTGATTAGATATGTATTCTTAGTATCCTTGCACACGTTTTTGCAAGTAAAAGCTAAAATGAGTATATGACAAGAATATGAAGCATTGCTAAGTGCACTTTAGATGTATTCCTGAATGAAATCTACATATTTTTTCTAAATTTTACTTATTTATTTTTTAAACTGTACATTTCCTCCTGTGTATGTGGTCTCAAATGTCTGCAAAAGTCATTTGATTTGGTTCATTTGCTCTTGGCCCAGTCATGCTCTAACTTGCTATTTATTAGCAGTCACTGTACTGTTAATACCCAGTAAAACAGTTGGCTTCTTGACTCCTCAGCTACCTTTTATAATATCAAGTTGCATTCTGCTCCATCCCCTAATGATGTTTTTAATGATGTATTTTATTTTTATGGGTGAAAAATATATGTATAATTGATTTACTTTTTGTACTGTATATGGATGAAGCACTCCTTTTGGAAAGTATTAGAACATTGTCATGGGATATACTAATGCCTACTAGTGTAGATGGTAAATAGCATAATGAGTTTCCCAGCAAATTTAAAGCACTGTTTTCAATTTAAGAGCCAGCAGTTCTCTTTTATTATAGCCTCCCAAAGTGGCATAACCAGCTTTTAGGTAGTATCAGTTTTTGAAAGATACACTTATGTCTGCTCCGCTTACTTACAGCCAAAAAAAACAAGTTATATCTGTTGGATATAAAGTTTCTTTACCTTTTAATCCTGCCTGTCAGTGTACTGTATTACTCCTTAAGGCATGCTCCTGCTTTTGGTCCTCTTTACAGCCATGAGATGTTGCGAAATGACAAAATCTAGCTTACTTGTTTCTCAGAGAGTACAAAGATAACAAAAGTGATCAGCACTAGAGAGTGTTGCTAGTATGGTTAAGGGTCCGTAAAAAAAATTGTAAAACTGAAAAGGTATTGCAAAACATAAAAACGTTAGCATTTTTTTCTGTAAGAAATGGTCCAATTAGCATTTGCTAATCTTAGACAGCTCTATGTAACCTATTGTGAATATACCTATTCAATATTGTGATGTTGAATGTGTATATGGGAAAGTGCTTGCCAGGTTTTGCCGAAATTAAATTTGCTGAAACATTTGGAAAATCTACAACATTTTGATCTGAAACAAGCTTTCTAAATCAAAATCATATCTGTTTACAGTTCACAAAAATGTTCTTTCTCCCCTTACGATGCCTATGGACATGAAATCGATATATCCATGTCAAGGTATAAGGATTTATTTAGATTCTCTATGTCAGATCCATGATTTTCTGTGAAATCTCCTAGACTGATTTTGTTTTTATCCCTGAACTGATGTGAATTTTTGACAGAAGGAAACCTGAAGAAAAAGCGAGTAAATCACACAGCTTGAAATATAACAATCGCAAACTTAAAATTGAATTATATGTTATATGAGTCATTTGTACAAGTATTTTTATATTTTTGTAAGAAGGTGGTTATATAATATTGTGTATATATTTTCAGGAAAGAATACAGGGAGTTTTAATTTTAAGAAAATTTGAACTAGAGAAGTCTCATTGAAATAGCAGGAAATAAAAGGATGAAAATACTGCAGTTAGCAGCTCCGTTCAACACTAAAGGAGACCTTCAGCTTACACTAAGTCACGGAAATCACTCAGAATGAAGTGCTGATCCATATGATTGACTTTAATGGGTACAGGATCATTAAATTGACATGAACAGACTTCTTGAGGTAGTTGCCTTTTTTCTAACACCTGGAAATAATTATTCGCCACCAAACGTTGGTTGACCTCAACTATATGCGCATACAGCTTTTCTCGCTCTTTTCTTAACAGGTCATACCTGGAGAATTCACTCTGTTGAATCTGTAAGATACCTAAAGCAGTCAAGATATAATTTTCCCTGTGCTGCATCACGGTGAATTAAAACCAAGATGCATATAAAAATTACAATGTGATATGTAATGGAAATTGGTTAAGAGAAAAGGCAGCGATCGGTATATAATTACACGATTGCTCAGCATATGTTATTCATAATGTTGTGGCTTGGCCTTGAGGCCTTGAAGTTAAAAGAAATCACGGAAACTTCTTCCCTGCCAGATGCCGCAGTCATTAGCCGTGCTCTGTGCCCAGACTGCTCATGAAGACACCATTTGCTAGTTTAACCTTTTTAGATTTAGAGTATGGAGTTGCTTGTCCAATTTTTTTACGAAACTTTTGTTGCTATTCCTAAAGTCAGACGACAGTTCACGATGACCTTTCACTGCAAAGTGTGCGCTGAGTGTCTGGTGTGACTGATATTCAGGGTTCTGAGTCTAGAACACAAGGTGCCTTGAGGTTAATTGTGCTGAAAATTGACCTGTTGGGCTAATTCCAATATATTGGAAAAAAACAAGGAGGTGAAGTCATTTTATTCCACCTTCTCTCAAGGTGCATCATCTATTTAACTTTTTGTACATGAAGGCATGGGGAGAGAAGGTGCATCTTATCAGTTTTGAGAGGCATTATTCTATAAAGGTGGATCAAATTGAAGGCTTGTTCCTTGTTGGCTCTGGGAATATTTTTTTGATTAATATCTTAAGCCTCTCAGGCTGCAACTTCCAAAATTCTGTTGGGCTGAAGACGTGTCCATCAAGTGTACCTTTGTTCTTTCTTTACATGACTGCAAAATGCTATATGACAGGTTTTGGCTTTTTGTGAGAGAAATGGTTTAGGACCACTGGAAGAGAAACCAGTTTGTTCTCCCAGCTGCTCACATGCATTATAATCATTAAAGCTCATCAATACAGACATCATCTTTATGGCAGATTGTGAGTGCAAGGAGTACGTTTTCATGTTTCTACATGACTTTGTGATTTGCAACTCATCCTCTGGGGAGTGGCTGTTGTCTTCTTTTTTCCCTTCCATCCCTCAGGGCTTTTTTTTTGTTCTTTGTGCAAAGCGGGAGCCTTTCTCAACACAGTTGGGAGTGACGAAGACACTTACTTTCCTGGGGAAAGTTTATATATATATTTTTCTCCTTAGCTCATTATCTCCTTAAGGCAGCAAGTTTGAAGCTAAAGATTCAGACTTGGGTGGTAATTAGAACTACAGAAACCAGCTGTCAGATGACGCAGAGTCCTTTTTATGTGCTGCTAAACAGAGCTGTCTGTGTAGGCAGTTGTTTTTCAGAACTGTCCGTAGTAAGCTGATGTTAATCACACACTCTTGTAAGGCTTTGTAAACCTGGGAATGTAGCGCAAGCTCAGAAGATAAAGCTAGAGCTTTACTAGGCTGGAATTGTATTGGCCCTGAAAAAGGCCTAACAGGCAACCAGCCCAGTTCAGGATACTGTCACCGTTATGTGATTAAACTCATAGTCAATAATAAAATGAGTATGAGTATGCTGTATACATAAATATGCCCATATGATGAAGGCCTAAGAAAACGATAAATATAAGGAATTTGGACATTTACTAGGTATTTGATTGAATTGTGTTAATAGACTTGTCTAAACACTTAAAAAGTGTATGATGTGGCTTATTAAAACATTATTTCACATGCAGTACATGCAGTGTGCTTTGTCTAAGCTGAGAATGTTAGTGTGAGTATTCACTCCTTTGCTGATGCATCATAGTGATAAAATTACTGTTTTATGAACTGTTGGCTGTATCAATTAGGAAAGGATTAATCAAGGAATTGTTTTTTGTAAACATTTTGCACAGTGTGCTTTTTAAGATTTGAGTGGAATTATCATAATTAACGATAGGTTTATGATCTGCTGGCTTTATCAAACCAGAAATGAAGGCACCTTTACTTTTGGCTTAAGAAACAGTGGAGGGCAAAATGGAAAAGACATCCTCCTGCTGTTATTCAAATTGCATTGACTGCTAAAGTGTAGTCAATAAACTACTGTACATCAAACCACTGAGTAATTGGAATGCACACCATTTGAAGTTCTGTGATTTAATTAAATTCAGCAGTGGCATCCAGACGAAGGAAGAATACATAGCAAATGCCCTTTCCTTCAAAGTGTCCGAACAGTAGGGGGTGGTTATCTGTTTAAACTAGATCCAAATTAGTGTAAATGATTGAATTTCTTTAACGATACAGGCGGAAACGAAAGAGAATTAGAAATATAATGCCGGAATGCTTTTCTATAAAGACCTCTTGTGAGACGTAATTTTATTATTGCGATCATTGTATGGAGTCCAGTTTAAAGCATCTCGGAAAAATGAAATACTTTAAAGATAAAAAAATGCTTTTAAATAAGATTTTGAAAAATGATCAAATGCAGTCATTAAAATCTGTCTTTTTTTGAACTGGTAAGCTCTTCATGCTCTGTTGTTACCGAGTCTTGATTGATGGTATGGTAATTGAAGTTTGCAAAATGATTTAATGCATATTGTTATTTCAGCTGTGGGGTAGCTGGTACAGGCTGCCTCTCTGGGATTTCTTTATGTCAGCGGACAGACTAGTTGATTTGTTGGCAGATGACCAGAATGCAAAGGAAATGGACGTTTTGGGGGGTGATCTGAGAGGCACTGGTTTGCATTTCACGATACACAATGTTCTTGAGGCCTGGCTGGTATTCAGGTCCCAGAGATTCTTTACAAATGACCTGACGGAGCATACGATGCCATTACAAAATGAAAGGAAATTTAATTTGCTTTGCACTCTTATTAAAACAAACTGTGTGTTGTTTCCTGCTGTTTTTCGTATTTCTTTTCTCCCTTTGGGAAGGTACAGTGAGAAGGAGATTTGTTCCAAGTCTACTTACATGTGAAATTATTGGAGCATTTAAAAATTTCCCCTGAAAAGACTTTTTTGGGGGGTTTTCACTGGGAATTTGTTAAGCTTTAAATAACAATTTCAGGTTTCCACAGTGTTAAAATTGTACACAACAGCAAAGCAATGTAATAAAAATGACACTCTTCTGTAATGTTTCCTCAGTAGCATCTCAGACAGTTATTTTTTGCTCTTTTTCTGAGAGCATATATAAAGGATTGGTCCACCAGTCATGGGAATCTTTTAGTCAAAGACAGCAGTGAAGTTTATTTGAGCCAAATCATTTGCCATTAAAAATCACATGCCATGACCAGTGTATAAAACTAAAGCCAACTGATGTTATATGCGGTAATAGCTTGCAGATTTTATACAGTTTCTTTATGGTATGTTTCATCTCAAAATCTTTTCACATGCTGCACGGTAAATCTGGGGGCCTACTAGTATGAGGGTAGAGTTATTGAAGAATGAAAAGTGGGAATTGGGTATTTCATGTGTTTTTTTTAGTTGTTGAAAGCTCCCAGTAGGCTTTGTCTCTCTGTGTTGTTCACCATTTGACTCCTTCATTCTCACTGCCCGTCACCTCTCTGACCTTTATAGGTCAGCAGGATGTTATCTGTAAAATTGGTTGATCTGTATCGGATAATGACGTAACTAAAAGCCACCAGGCCAGCACAAGCTTCAGCTTTTAGTGTTTTTTTTTTGCATATTGGTGTACACTTGTCTCATAGAAAACAATATTGATTTGATTGAATGAAATTCCCGTAAAGTGGAAGAGTCTTCTGTTGGCAGATAGTTTGGGTGTGGTGATTGCAGAGAGCCTAGATGTTTGAAACCTGCAGAGACCTGACACCTGACATCCAACTGCTGTCCATAGAGATCCTTTTAATTCCACGGCAACTGGTGCTTTCCAAAGAGTGTGGGTCCTGCAACTTCTATGAAGAACAGCAGCCCTGGCAGGGTGTTACTAACGGGCTGTATAGATTCTTCCTTAGCATGGGTTGTTTTTGAGCAAGTAAAGCACAGGGAAAGGCAAAGGCAGACTTGTACTGCAGTACACACGCAGCAAAACATTTTTCTTTATCAAGTTTTTTAGTATCTGCGTAATGTCAAAGACCTGTAAAATGGAACTGGTAATATGACGATAAGAAGACTATTTCACCATATAAAAACAGACATAACCATAACAAATGAATTTAGCTTTTCCCTGGTTGGGATTCAAGCGCCTCACATTTCAGGTTAATTAAGGAACTTTGGGGGCCGATTGCAATTTTTTTGCCTTCTGGGTACTTTGTGCAAAAGAAATTTAAACTGCTAACTACCATGCTTGTAGAGGAAGGGCCCCATCCTATGTCGCTGTGAGAGCTCTGGGAAAATTATTTCATCATCATTAGAATAAAATAAATTATTACCTTCAAAGATCTACCTTGTGCAAACTTTTATCCATCCGTTTCTAACTGCTTTGCTTTATCCAATAGAGGATCATGGGGGAACCTATTCCAGCAAGTTACTGGAACAATACACCCAGGACGGGGTGCCAGTCCATGCAGGGCACACACAGACAACACTCACATCAGAGCCAGGTTCCCCAGAAGCCTTACCAGCATGTCTTTTGACTATGGGAGAAGACTGGAGCAGGATGATATGGCTGCTGGCTTCTGCAAGGGTGCAAAAAGATGAAAAAAAAATCACTCCTCTCCTGTTCCAGTTATATCTGTCTAGGGTCTGCTTAAACTCTAGGATGTTTCTTTTCAGGCCGGCTTTTGTTGCACATTTACACTTTAATTCATGACAATGCCTGGTGTTTTGTGGAATGCAAAGAAAGTTGTCATGGTGGCACAGCTTATGATTAGATCTGGAGATCTAGTATTATTGCATTGATACTGGACAAGGGGAATCGTCACTTGTCTAGTTTGAGAAAATCCTTGCATTCACTTTGTTTATTAGAAAAAAAAACCTTTCAGTTACTCAAGTCATGCTTCTTCAGGTATAATTGTGGAGAATTATTATAGGCTTCTAATAATGAATTATTAGACCCAAGCTTATGCTAATGGTTGTTTAATTTACTTAACCAGATTCTTTGATTAGAGTTGTGAATTGCAACATTCACATGTTTATGAAGTAGGCCTATCATCTTCATCATCTTCATCGTGGGTGCCAGTGGGCCCGCTGTAAAGCCAAGATAACCCACGCACCTTAAGTAGATAGTGAAGCAACCAAGTAAAACAAAGTGTTTTTGGTTTTCTGTTGTCTAGTGTTTTACACCAGTGTTGATGACCTCAGATGACTCTGTATGATGACTATGGAAAATATCCCCCCCCCATCACATTTTATTGTGTTACAACATGAAATCATAATGTATTTTTTAAATCAACTTTTTTCTGTTTTACATTTAGAATTAATTCAGGAGGATCAGTAGAATTTTTGAGTTTTGTTTTCACTTTGACATAATAGAATGTTTCAACCAGTGGTAATAAATCCCAGTTAAATGAATTATGATTCAGTATTGTAGCACAATAAAATGTGAAAAAGTTCAAGGGAGGTGAATACTTTTATAGCCATGCTATAGAGAAGAGGCGAATCCCACAGAATTAGCATGGGAAGAGGAGTGATGTCATTAGAAACCTAATAATGCAGAGGAACTGCTATCTTGGCACTAACCTCTTATGTGTCGTTGAAATTGCTCTTGAGAGGAAGAAAGGACACAATTTGTCAGTCAGGAAACAGCTACATTTTGAGAGGCAATTACTGATGTTGTTAAACTCTTAAACTGAAGAGGTCAGTGGGAGCTTCTTATTTTCTCTGGGTTGTAGCTGTATGTGTATATTTAAACCTCCTACTTCCATTTGTTTTCAGTAACACTGTCTCTTGAAGCTGTTTGTATATCTAATTAAATATTGTACATTTATTGTAGATAAATAGTATTTTGTTTATATATAAATATATAAAGTATGCTTTCCTCTTTGTATTAACATTTTACTTTCTCTCGCTCTTCTTTTAACTATAAAATATGATACATAAAATAACTACATTAAAAAAATCTGATAGTGAATAGTGATGTTTTCATTAATCTTGTGTATCATTATATCAGGACCTATTGAAGCGTGTGGAGAAGCCTTAGCCATTATTCTATTAATTATTTATGATTTTTAATCTTCTTTAAAAGAAAAAAATCTGCATCATTCTCATTTTGGGGAGAAAATAGTTTTGGCTGCAAGTTGAAATGAAACATGCAAGCAAGCGCTGAAATTGTTTTATTAAGCTGTGGTGCACAATATGTGTAGATATGAGAGGAAATGTGGCATGCCATCAGCAGTGAATGAATTTAAAAATATACCGCTGAGTATACCATCTACGATAAAGAGTGATTTGTGCTTTAACAGTTATCAGTATGTTCTTCTTTGACAAGGTAGACAATGGGGAACCTGACAAATGATGGCAGTTTGTTGGGCTTTAGAGATTGTCTGGTATGACGAATTTCTGGTGGTCAATGCAAATTTCTTTTATGGTTGGCACCATGGCAACTGTACAGTGGGTAAAAATGTGAAAAAAGTCAATATTGAACTGTTGCATTCTACACGAAACAGGCACTGCTTAGTCTGTCTCACCAGACATCCTTAATAGAGGATAGCTTAGTTCTGCTTGAGTAGATGTGATTTTTTTGGTGCTTTAAGAAAAGCAGAAAAAAATAACAGCAGCTACAGTTCTGTAAAATGCTTCTTTATAGTAGTTAAAGAGGTTGATTTATTGCTGTACTACCACGGGGCAATATTACTGCAGAAATGGACTCTGCTACTGTTTTAGAAGTTGAACCGTTAAAGCCTTGCTAGCTGCCTCTTGTCTTCACTGCTGCTCCAGTGCTGGCTGTACTCAAACAGTAAACGGTAATGAAAGTTGGCCTTTGTAAATGTGTCTGTAGATGAATACGATGTCTAAAGCATTTAAAGGCTGAATGAACTAATGACCCATGCCTTTGTGCTGGAAAGGAAAGAGGATAATGCTGTCCACAAGTCATATTGGACCATGTCCAGATCCACCCTTTTCTTCTCAATAAAAGACCTTTAATTTATTTATTTATTGCACTTCTGCGGAAGTACGGAGACACATTGCAGTACACAGAGCATTTAGTACCAGATCTGGAGAAAAGTAAACAGATGCCTACAAGGCGTAGTGCATGGATTTCAGCTTTTATGAGTATGTTTAATGACTAGCTGTGCAGCAATATTGCAGGTATGTGTGAAAGGCAACGTTAATCACTCATTATTGATGCATGGATAGATATAGTCAGCATGATAACATTGATCCACAAATGAGATTTTTCTTTTAGTTTTTTAGAACATGAAATAGAACATGGCATCTCTTTTCAAGTCTCAAGCTGTAAGGGATGGTCTTCAAGTAAAACATGTTCATTTTCTCATCATTTTGGTTTTCTACCTACTGTAACATTTGATTATATTTATGCTAGTCTCTTAGAAATTCAAAAGCCAGACGAGTTTCTGCTGAGCTCAACTGTGTCACAGGACAGTTGTATGTGTCTTTTTAATTAAGGTTTGGTATGCATGCAAAACTTAAAAATATTATTTTTGCATTTAAAACTGGTTTAATACTAATGGTCAGTAGTTTATATATCAATTGTGAAAGTAACTTAATCTAAGCCACTCAGTGTTGTTCAGGTAAATGCTGCTTTTGTCGACTTATTAACATCACTAATGTGTAGTTTAGACACTGAACCTGAGACTGTTAAATTGAATGTCTAGGAAATACTCCTATTTGTATGCTCTTTGGCTTATGTTCTGTGAACAAGAACAGGATGTCATGCTCTGTATTTTGGTCACATCCATTTGTCCCTTTATGAACCTGGTGAGCTCTGCTTCCTTTGTCCAGCAGATACTGTTGTTCTCATGACCTTTCTTCGCTGGAAAAGTCGGACTGCCTAATGATCTGTGCAAATTGCAATCAAAATTTGTTGTTAACCTTTGATCATGGTTCTCGCACAACTGGGTCTTTTAAAGCTAAACAAATTGATCCAGGCAGTAGTGCTTGTTCCAAATATGACAGACACATTTCCAGATGAAAATCCCACTATCTGAGGAAGTCAAACATCCGCCGAATGAAGAAACATTTTTAACAGGGCATATGTCTGTAGATGGAATCATTTTAAAGTTTCAGTTTTTTTAATGTCTGCTGCTCTCTTTGAAATTGTTGTTTCTTATCTTATCAAGGCTGCCGTCGCGTCTTACATGGAGAGCTTTGTTAAGATTTACCCCAGGCTGTGTCCCAGTGATGGATGGCTTGAATGCTTGTCCTTTTAGTTCATCGACATGATTGTGCTTCAGATCCTCTGCACCAGAAGGTACAGGAGGCATTTTAGGGCTCAAAGGAATGACTATCACTCCACAAACATTACAAGAAGGAGATGCAACAAAAATGTCCTTCACAACACACAATGTGGACATAACATACAAGTCAAAAGTAGCTAAATCAAAGCACAAAGACTTATTTCTAAGACTGGTTGTGCATGCTAGCAGACTCAACTTTCACCTTGTTGCCAGGGGAGAGCAGCAGAGTCCACAATGCACCTTTGTCGATATGCTGGAGTTCCATTCATTTATTCTTGTGAGATATAAAATGTCGGGAGTCCTGTGGAGTGTGGAATTGATACGGGTAATAAAACACAAAGCCCATATATAAATATTAATAAGTCTTTTTCAGGGTACTTTCATCCTTAACCTTTTAGAAATATATATGTATTGCTTATTAAAATGCATTGTGGTATGAATTCCAAAACAGTAGTTGAATACATTGTTAACCACAGTTCATCTTTGTATTGCCTTGAGAGTGGAAGCTAATATATTTCCTAGACTGACTGAGCCCTCGCTGGGTTTTCATGTCAATTTGCATCACCTTCTCTGTGAGCGATTGATTGATGTACTCAAGTCACATAGGCTGTTGCTTTAATTTGTTGAGCAACTGGTTGCAATGAACCAGTTGTTTAGTGAAAACCGCTTTTTAAAAAAGACAATAATTATGCAGTAACATCAAGAATGTAACTGTGCAGCCAGCAAATGTAGTCTTATACCGGAAACACTCTGAGAACTGCTTTTCTGAAAGACTTTAGCAGAGGAATTTCGATATTAGCTTAATATATGGAGAGGCTTTAAAAAAATGCATCAAATGCTCTAGTTTCCAGTGCTCATCATATTTTTAATACATCTTAGTACAAAACTGGTTGATGGTGGTCTTAAAAAATCAGAAATTGCTTTGTCCTTGAGAATCTAGCTGTCTCCTGGCTTGGTTTTGTCTTCTTTAACATCAGTGTGTACATGATGTAAGAATCGTGACAGTAATGTTGAACTTTTAATACAGGTGCACAATCTCAATATCACACCATATTACACTGAGATAGAATTTAATTAATATTCCTACCATGTCTGCTTCACTTCACAGCGATTTCATTTTCCCTTTTTCTTTATTAATCAGAGTCTTATGTGCTTCTTAGAGATGCCATTTTGAGACCTAAACATTCATCCTGAGATATTCAAGATGCCACTTTTTCTAATGACAAAACAAAGTGTGGAGGAGGCATTGTCTAATCCATTTTTTTCCTTTCCTTAATTTTTTCTGCTTCAATTTGTTCTGCTTGAAACAGAACAGATCTGTCTCCCCCAAAAAAGGAAATTGAATGCTAAAAAGCCATGGCCCGAGTCAACCTAATAAGAAAAATGAAAGGAGAAATAAAGCGCTTTCTAAAATGATTAAAAAAGATCAAGATACAGTTAAAGAAAAGGAGTACATTGATGTGCAAAAATATTAGGCTGAGAGAGGTATAAATATTGCGATCTTGGTTAAAATAATTATTTTCTGGTTTTACAACAGCAGCTGCCAGAACATCAGCTAAAGATAGTATCTTCACATCTTTTTGGCTATATGAGATCTGCAACTCTATTAGCTATTAGCAACCACACATGCTAGATGGGACAAATGGCTATATTTCTTTGTAACCTGAATTTTCGGTGTCTTTAAGCAAAGAAAAAAACTTGTATTAGTTTGTGATGCCACCCTCCAACACCTCTGGCCTGCATAATACACTCAGGTGAGAAATACATTTGAAGTACACAGGTTTGCTCTTTTACTCCAGTGTACTTCTTATTTAACCGGCATTTTAGCAGGTGATGTGTACAGTTGCAGTTTTTCAAAAGGCAAATTGCTGTGTGGCTTAAAAATGTTTTGTTTTTTTTACTGCATCTGCTTTAACCATTTTTAATTTCTTAATTTACCGTCTTTTACTTTTAAAACGCAAAAACGTGCATACTAGTACTGTTCTACCCTTCTTGTTTGGTGTGTATTACCTTTTATCATCGTATTGACTACTGTTATCAGTTGGGAATTTCTGACATGATGCATAAGCCTTTATAGATCTTTTAAAGAACAGTAACTGACACTTTGAGTGTAAGGGTCAGTATGAAATTTTCTTTTGCACAAAAATAGACTACAGCCCTCGCTGGCATTTCTATGTACATTCACATCAGTTCTGTATCAGTGGGTGCTATTTAAACCATCATTTTAATCAGGCATTGTTCTCTATTGGTTTATGTGGTTAAGTAAACCAAACACAAATAAATGCTTCTTTATTATATATAATGTGTAACCCTGCTAATTATATCTTAACCTAAAATATGGTTCACAAAATGTTTTTGAAGTTTGCCATAATTCTTTGTGAAGAATGTTGCCAATGTTGTTGGTAGTTATCTCATGTTACAGTTAATTTCAAAATTATAAAAGGGATGTGTATATAAGGGGTTTCATATAAGAGTTATTGTCCTTTGAGATTAACCTGTGTTTGCAAACTACATTCTGTTCTTGAAAATATGCAATTTAGGTCAGTTCCTTTGTGTTTCTTTGGATATCAATACTGTCTAAAATGAAGACCAACTGAAAAGAAATAAATAATTACATGCGTTTTTCTTATATTATATTTTTACTTGTATAGTATTTTTCGTTTTATTGTTCTGCTTTTTATGACTGCTTGTAATTGCAACCTGTTTTGGTTGAAATGGGCGAGTTTGATTTGGGGATGGTGTGTGGTGATGGTAACATTTGTCATGACAACAGGTGGCAGATTGAACTGGAAAGGAGGACTTGAAAAACTTCCCTCTAGGAACAGATGATTGCTTATTATGGTTTAATTAGTTTTTCCATCAAAAAAGGAGAAAGGGGTGTTGGCAATGCTGTGCAGATAGTCTGTAATGCTTCATTGTCTTTTGTACAGTCAGGTTCACTGGGGGTAAGACAGATCTGTTGTTAATCTCTTCAACTTGCTGCTAAAGACTGGTTCCAGATTCTTGCTGTGGGACTTTTCCCTTGCTGTCTTGTGAATTAATCTTGTGCCCATTGTGAGGGTGTCATACCGCTCTCGGAAGTACACAGGAAAACTTTATTGGCAGTTTTTCTAGCGAGAGAATTTCCCACTAGAGGAATGTCCAAGGGTCTGAAGTCTTTGTATATTGACAAAAAGCTTTTGCATTAATTACAACTGCCAAAGTGTTTCATCACAAAAACCTGAGCTTGTTAATATTTACTGGCAAGACGCTAGCGCTCGTGGAGATCTGACATACACACAGAAGTGTATACACTCACTCACCCTCATACTAGGTTAGTTTTTTTTTTAGTTTTTTTGCTTTCATTAGTTATATTTGGATATACTGGATATTTTAGTAGATCTTCCAGTATGTGCAAACACCTTTCTTCTTGTTCTTCAAAACTTACCTCAGACCCGATTCTGTTTGAGGTGGATACTTGGTTGCAGGATGGTAATGGACCTGGTGTTTTTGACAGATTTAGGCTTAAGCTAGGCTTAAGTGATTTTAGAAGGGGTAACATTGACCAGTGAGAGTCTACAAAAAATGTTTTTTTTGGAATTTCATGAATGTTTTTGCCCCAGGAGTTCATTACTGTGAGCTCTTGCTTCTGTAGCAGGTTTGTGAATTTGTGTTTTGGAATTTTAAGCATCTGTTTGTCACACAAGCTGGTCTTCAAGCAACGTTATTATCCTTTTTGCTTGAAAGTGAACGGTGACCAGGAAACTGCAAAGTATATGAAAGGTTTTTCTTTTCTTTTGAGCAATACACACTCAAGTGCTCAAAGTGCTTAAGAAACGGTATGAATTCTGTTGTCAGAATCCAAAATTCATATGATCTGTAATTGAGAAAGAAATGCCAGTTTGACTCAATATCAGATCTCATGCCATTAGAACGGATCGTTTGCAACCAAAACTGTACATTGTGTTGTTCATATTTTTCAAATGTAAAAATGCCAAAACATCAGCGCTGTCATTTCAGTTTCTTTGAGGAATAAGGGTGGTCTGTTCTGTTTTCCAAGAAAGATTTTTTTTTTTGTGAAGCAAAAGGTTAGAAATAATTGTATCATCTTATTTAGGCAAAAGGAAGATTGGGAATAACAGCCAACAGTCAAATGCAAAATTAATCTAAGGACACAAGGGAAACCCAAAGTGTTTTTGGGGTTGAGAACAATCTATCCAGTTGTTCTTGAAGCCGATATCTTGTCTTCTTTAAAAAAAACAGTTGGATAGATCCTCGGATCGATTAAATACTAGCCACCAAACAGACTAGATCTCCTCATTAGTAACCTTTCTTATGTTCTTGCAAAGGCGGCTGATATACAGATTACCTTCTGGTTGGAAATGCAGTATTGTGTATGCGTGTTAAACAAATACAGTACAGGTAAATTATTGTTAGAAGTTCCTCAGATGCTGTTTTATAAAGCTTTAAAATAGTGGTGTATGTATTATAGTCCTATACGTTGCCTATATTTGATAAATATTTAATCAATGATGAATAATCTCTCTGTATGCGGTCTTCTCTTCAGCCAAGTATCTACCTTTTGAAGTATCATAAAATAATGTAACACTTTGTAATTTTCTGTTTTTATGTGATAAAATTAGAAAGTGTATTGTGCTCAGTGCACCACAGACATTTCAGCTAAGGTTTGAAGTAGGTGACCAAAAGCAACAGTAAGCTTATAATTTGTCTGTACTTCTCCCTTACGTCACAGGTTTTTCCAATGCCTTTCACTGGCTGTTACTGTAACCTGTAGTAAAACACTGAAAAGGGTGAAACAGCTGTACAATTCTTGTTCCCTCATTGTTTTACTTGTATTTAATGTTCTTGTGACTCCTTTGTGGCTGTATAAGCACCCCTTCTGTTCAGGTTTTTCATACAGTAGGATAAGATAGGGCAAATTCTGAGGCTGCATGTTCCCATGGTTACTGCAGTCGGGCTTTGGTGCTGACCTTCTCTGTTGTCATGGTCAAATCTTTTGACCTTTTTGGGTCAGCCTTTGCTCTTGATGTATTAAACCTTGTCCTGGTTTCAACCTGTCGTATATTCGTGCTTTTACAGTATGGGTCCCTTGTTTTCAACCAAACAATGCAGATAATGTAGAATTGTCTTTTTAATTTAAAAGCTTTTGAAAATCTCACAAAATGTCTTTCTTGTAGACACCTGGCTGTTTAAAAGTATTATTACAAAATACAAGGAATTTCCAGAGAGAAGATGGGCTTCTGAGTCCTCTTGGGTTGTCAATACCCTCTTTGGGTGTTGAGCCCTGAGTAAACACTTGGATTTCAATATCTTGTTTACGAAAGCACGGCAAGCACTGGAATTCACAGGAAACCTTCATGGCATGTGGCACAGTGTACCCTTAACAGAAAGACAAATATTGTCTGTGAGTGGGCAGGACAGACGCAGTTCATCCTACTGTATCTAGTCCCCGATCTGAAGAAAGAAGTGCTTTAATGATGTGTAGCAAGCCATGATTTCTGCCAGTGTAAATATGTACAATTTGCAGTCTGTGTACTGTTTTTTAGCTGTGGATAAATATTTGTAATGTGCATAAATGCAGCCAAAATGTTTAAAGGAGTTTTTCTAGAGAACCCTAGAAGAAACAGTGTTCCTGTTTTGGATGATAGGCCAGTAGCTGCAGAGGCTAAAGGAGAAAGTCATGTGGTTGAGGTTCCTGGGGCTCCTCTTCCTGTGTTCTAAACAGGTCTCAGTGCAAGTGAGCCTCTTTCGCTGACATTGTTAATTTTTTTGTCAGTTTCTCATATTAGAAAAACCATTTTAGAAAAATGAAAAAGCTCTTCAGCTTTAGTCTGTCAATGCTATTTCTGTATCAGCAATTTGGAATATTGAACAAATTATAGCATGGCTGTGAATTGTGCCAACATTCCCATGTGTATAGTCCATGGGGAAAAATAAAAGTTAAAGAATATTTGGTTTCTTATCCAAATGGCTTGGCAGCAGGTAATGTACTATCAGTTTCCATTGCAGTCAAATCAGCTTGAATAAAAACTTTATATTTAAAAATGAAATGTAAAAGGCTGTCTGGATTAAACTGGTTATGAAATAATCGCAAAACGTTAGTCGAGCAGGAAAACGTTTGGTAAGGCAATGAATTTAGAATGAAATATGGTTTTTCAAAAACGACTTGGCAGTTTGAGATTTGAGTTCTTCAGAACCCTGAAACCACAAATGTAAAAAACAAATACTACAGTAGCTGTATGTGGGCCACGTAGATGGCTTAAACTGTATTTTGTCCATCTCGGGTAATTGGTTTCATAAACCCTGATCTTGAATTCTGACTTCATGAAATCTAGCAAAATGAAGGGAAATGTCTGGAACTTGTGGAGGTGTCATACTGCCAGAATCTGTTCCTTTTTTCTAGCATTCTTTCTTTGTTAAAGAGGCTGTAAAACAGTGGATGGCTTTGTTTCTCCGCACAAAAAAACTTTTCTGTTTTTCATTATACTAAGCAGCCAAGCCTCGTTTCCCTCTGGCTGTGCACCAGTACTTAATAACAGTTCATGGCAGTGAAGCCTTGTGGCTCTTCTCTCATGAACGAATAATAGGTTTACTGCAGAGGCTGGCTCCATAGATAATAAAGAAAAAGATGCCGATCCAAGGAGCTGTGCATAGCACTTAAAATGGCTGAAATCAGATTAACATTAATGTGAGCCACCGGGTTTCTGGTTTTCATTTGTTTTAAGTTGGCTCATTTGGTTACTGTGAAGCCTAGTCAAAAGCGGAAGGGAAATTAGTAGCTTATTACTTTTCCAAATCTTTGTAGGTGGGGTGGTGGTAAATCTTTGGGGAGAGAAGGATAGCCGGGATCGAGATCATATTGGCTGCCTCCATTTCCATTTTTTTTAAATATTTTATTATTTTTCTGCTACAGCACTCTCTGCCTTTTCCATTACAACCTCCAGGTCCCATATGGATCCAGTGGCAGGGTTCAGTAATTGAACTGGGTTGGAGAAGTAGAGTACTGGGGAATGGGTTTTATAGAAGAAACATTGATTGCTTGTAATGGAAGTCTTTTTAAGAACTGCTTTACAGGCTGCATTAGGCTTACAGTCCTGCTAGCTTTCATTCTTTTATTTTTTTTCTTTCCATTATTTCTTGTTTTAAGATCAGAAAGGGAGCTATTCTACTTTGGTGCAATACACAGTTTCTTCATTCGAGATTTTGATAAAAGACTACACAGCAACATTTGTTAATAGTATCCTGAGATTTGTTTGGCATTGTATTTTTAACAAGCCATTTACTGTGATATTCTTTTCTCGTTAAGTAAAAGAAATATTTTTTTTCCCCTCTCCGTTCTATAATGTTTTTGAAACCATGAAGGTTATTTGTCATCATTTTAGTTGTACAAACATTCTGGGAAACCTTTCTGAGGTATATCATAAAACCATTTTGCTGTCATGACTAAGACCTTAATTTATTAACTGACATCAACAAGAGCAAAAATAATCATAGATTCAATTCATAATATTTCCATGGAGTTTAAGATTCCACCAAACAAACACTTTTGGATCACCTTTTACTGGGTCAGGAGCAGTTGAGGTGAGGAGCATAGTAAACTCAACAAAATGTATGGAACTAGGAATAACTGCACATATATACTGCACCACACTTTAAATTATTAAAGACACTAACCCCTTTAAGATTAAAGATGGATATTAAGAGATTTTAGCAGTAAAGAGAACAGATTAAACCTAGGGATAGAGCTAGGGGAGTGGCTTATGGGATCTATAGTTATCTAAACATTTGCATCAGGTGTCCCCATGACCACCTCAGAGCAAAGGTCAAATGCTTTTATAATTATCCTGTGTTAATTCAAAAGCAGCAAATAATGACACACAGCCTGTACTTTGGGTCTGCTAATATCCCCCTCTCTAGCGTTCTGCAAGTGGGCCCTGAACGGTGTCATCATAATCTCATAATGTGTTGCGTGACAGCGATGGTAAAGTGATATTGAACCATTCGTAGTCAGAGTGAAAAACTTTAGTTAAGGGTTTACAATGAATTCCTTCAAAAAGGGTGTGAGTAACCAGTTCATCCACCAGTAACGAGTATCCCATTACACCCTAATAGGAAACAACATGAATTTGTTACGATTTCCCAACAACAGGAGAATCCTATGGCTTCCAGCTGAACTGATGGCTGTTTCTGAGATTGCTCGTCTTTTGTGTGCACTTCAAATGATATGCAAGTGATATTTTGTCATTGCTATGTAGCCAGGGGAACGTGATTAAGGTACAACTTTTGAAACGCAACTGCTGAAAGAGAGAACCCATTCTGGAATGTGAGATGAGTAACAGCTGGCTATAAACCTGGGATCCAGGATCTCGCAAACAGGAATTTTAAGTAATCACCTTTGTCAGTGGGGTTTTTTCCCCCCCAGGACGTCAACATGGAAATAGTAGAGCATAAGCTAAAAATACATAGTTCCACAAAAAGATGTTTTTTTCAGTAAACATGTATTTCTTTTTTAAGCTGCAGTTGAAAACCAAAAAACAGTACCACACCCTTTTTCTGAAACACTGGTGATTGTACAGTATGAACCTTGTCAGGCCAAGGTCAGTATTTCAGTCGCAGTAGCCCTGGGATAAATCTTCCCCTTTGGAAAAGTGTATTGTATAAAATACCGCATTACATACCTTCATTGCATTTTAGTTCTGAGGAATGACTTTCCAGGTTCTGCATCTCTATATAAATGAAATCATGGGTTTTTCTTTCAGATGGGTGGAAGATGGACCAGCAGAGAGACAATCTGACACAGTCCGCTGAGTCTGGACAGCAGAGGACAAGGATAGGTGAGGACCACTGTTACTCATCAAACACTAAGGCTCTATGAGCAACCAAGAGAAAAAATAAGTGTCTTGTATGAAGAACATTTTATGGAGCACAAATAACATTTTAAGTGGGGGTAAAAACACACTTTGTGAATTTAATATCAGCCAGTGAACTCTGAAAGTCTTTCAACGTTGGTTTTGGCCTCAATTATATTTACTTAAAATGATTTAGATTTGCCACAACATCTAAAGCAGGTTTGAATATGGATGCAATCATGACTTTTCTATTTTTCTTTCATGTTATGTTTACTTTCGTTTTTGGTTTTGGTGAAGTAGATTGTGTATGTAAAATATATACATTTATGCTTCCAAGTGTTGTGACGGCAACGGTCAAAATGACCACAAAACCTCTCTGAGGGCCTGAACTTTTGCAAGACACTGAAGGTAAATGTGTTTGTTCTTAGTTTATTGTGTCTTCAGATCTTTGTATTTACAAATACCTGTTGAAAAGGCTTTGGGATTCAAGTGTTCCCAAATCATGACTTTAAAAACAATATTTAAGAAAGTGTGTTACCGCCTTTGTTGCACAATAGATTTAAAACATTTTAAAGAATGAAACAGGACCATATATCATACATGAAATTCAAATTTCAACTGAGTGGCCTTCACCAGTTTGTCATGTATCCTGTTGGTTTTATAGGTTTTTGTTATACTGTGCTTAATATTATTGATCATTGAAGAAAAAAAGAGTCACCTTTATCAGCCATATTTTCCATACTGGAAGCAATGTTTTTGTACATTTGTTTACAGTGCAGAAAATATTGTTCATGCCATTTACCTGCTGTGTTTAGACAAAAAAGTGCTGTGATTTGTGCCATAAAACAAAAATTGCACCGTTTGATGAGAAACTGTGGATGATGTTATACCTGTTACGAAGGCAAAGGAGTGAATGTTTCAGAATTATTTTTAGAGAGTTTTTAAATTCTTTGCCTCAGATGTTCTACAGAAAATATCTTCAACTGTTAAAGTAACTGTAGATTAAGTAACAAATCATCAATTTATTTGATTAGATTCCTTTTTTTGTTCCTAACTTTGCTGCATGTTCCCCTATAGTTATTATTCAGATTTGGTGTGATATGTGATCTTGACCACCTATGATAGCTGCTTGCAGATGTAAACTGATTGCAAAAAGTTTTATGTAGTGTCTACTAGAGAAAATCTGATAGTGTTAAATCAAGGTCACAGGATGGATTTTAAGATGTTTTCTGTCCTAATTGTGTTAAAAGTGCAAACTGTGTGGCCTTTTTTTCAGAAGACAATAAGGAGTTTAGATAACTCTGAGAATGTATTTAAATTGTGGTAGTCAGAAATGACAAATGATGTCCTGTTGTATAACTATGGTCACTGCTCCCGAGTTCATAGCCTGGTCTGTGGGCTGTACCACATTAGATAGACTGTTATTACTGAATACTTGGGGTAGGAATCTAATTAAGTTGTTAACATTTGGGAATTTATTGCAAAGTTATCTTTTTAATTTAAAAGATTTTATAGATTTTGGGCAGAGTCTGTAGATCTGATCTGCTTCATATTCCAGTTTGGGTTTAGAATATTCCAAGGCTGGTGCACATACAGGGCTGTAATTATATTTTTGTGTGTGTTTGCAGATTGTTTTATTTTCACTTTTAAAATGGCTGTATTCACTCGCTTAACTACCATGTATTTGTTTAGTGAGCAGAGTTAATTAAAGAAGTAAGAGCACATAATTACAAAGATAGGGAAGGATAAAATTAATGTTTTTGAATAGTGCTTTGTGAAATCCAGCAGTGTAACCCAGGGAAATGTTTTTTTTAAATAGTAGTACTGTGTGTCAAGGGAAACCTTTGAATATCAGTTATGAAAACAGATATTTGAAATTCTTTCATACTGTTTTTTAATGGCTGCCCCATGTACTAGCGAACTACTGTACATCAGCAACCAACAGGTATGTTAATGGAATCATCTTTATTCTTCACCAATGCTAAAGGCCAGCTGTGTTCATTTTAGAAGTAGATTTTGACAAGACTTACTAATGATTCACAAAACAGGTCTAGCACTGGCCTTTACTGAAAGCCAGTTATGTTAGTTAAAACTCTAGTATTGCCTGGCATCCTAAATATTCAAGTCTAAATGTCTTCCATCTGTTGATGTTTATAGCCAGAAGAATTTTTGCAAGAGATTTTGTGGAAACTACCTTGCAGCACAGATGAGCTTGTGTAGTGTACTGTAGCTGCTTAAATATGCAGGGAGCCAAAATGTCAGAGACAATCTGATCTGAAAGAAAAATGCTCTTGAATATATTCATGATTCCAGAGATGCCGAGTTAATGCAGCTTGTGCTGATATTATCAGGGTGGCAAGGTAACATAATACCCTTTCCTTCTTTGTTCCAGTGGGCGAGTTCTACACGCACAGTGCTCAGAGAAGAGGGACTGGTGGTGGAGCTTCCCAGCTCTCCGAGTTGGGTGCAGGCCCCCCTTTTGGCCCAGAAGATGTGCTGCGAATGAGCTTGGCTAAAGGGGTGTCCATGTCCCTGCCCTCTTCGCCTCTGTTACCCCGGCAGTCTTACATGATACACCCGCGCTCCAGCAAAAGATCTCCAGGTACAGTTCCTCGGCTCTTTCCCTCCAGCTCTTTTAAAATCTGTTTTTACAGTATCTATCCATTCATTCAGTCTCTAAATGCTTTATCCAATTCAGGGTCAGAGGGCAGTCAGAGCCCAATTACCGAGCCTATCCTGGTAAGCAATGGGCCCTTGGCAGGATATACCCTGGATGGGACGCCAGTCCATGTCACAGGACACACACGGGGACAAACACGCACACACACCAGGGCCAAGTTTCCCAATCAACTCAAAAACATTCCCAGAGTATAAGAAAGTTCACCTGAACATTCCTAGAAGCTTCAGGAGAGGTGCTTACATACTGTAGTCATTGATGGTCAATGTTTTATTGTTATTTTGCTCACATATTCTTTATGTGATAAAAAGCATCAAATGTCAAAAGACATTCTTTTCTCTGACTTCTGACTAGTTAGCTTGGTGAAAGACTTAAATCCATTGACTTCTGATCATGCTGCAGCTTCTGGGATGGCTATGTTAGTTAAGAGACAAACCTGAAATGTTTCAGGATAGAAATTGCAAAAGCTTCATGTTGCTTTGAAAAATGTACAAGTAGTGAAAATATAATCATCTGTCCAGTACGGGTATAGCCATATACACAATAAAAGGTTCAGTAATTGTATACCACTACATTACTTTCTTCCCTCTCACTTCGGAATTCATTTTGTGTAGAGATGCAGTTCTGTGAAGATTTGAAAGAAGTTTGTTTTGTTACAGAGAGGCCTCCCAGAGATCAGACTGACAGAGTGGTTTTCTCCCTATCTGATCTGCTTACCTTTGTGTAGAAGCACCCTTTTATACTTGAAACCATCTTCTGTAAATACCTTAGATGGCTTTGGGAAAAACACATCGTTTGAGGATCAATATTTTTAGAGTTAATCTTTTCATCCTTCCTACAGACTTCTGTATCTATATTAAGATAATGTATCATGATCATTGGCAGATAACATTTCACTGACATTTCAACATTGTATTTCTGTTATTGTGCATTGATATTGATTATTAGTATGACACTATTAGCCGCAAATGAGCATGTATAAACAACATTTGACCCAGAAGATTTATTTTTTGATGCTGTGAACACTGCTTCCAACAGCTGTGTTGTCTTGAAAGCCCCCTACAGTTATATTTGAGCTTCCTTCAGTTTGAATCTTTGCTTTCTGAAGAGGTAGCAAAAAGGAGTAAAATCATTAAAACGGTCACTCTTGCCAGTTGTCAAAACGGACACGTTTTGGGAAAAGGCTTACATAGCATAACAAACCTTCCTTTTTAATCTGTATTTAAGATGTAAGGTTTAGAAGCAGACTTGGGGTCAGTCCTAAAATTACAATTCCAGCAGCAGAGTAAGTTGAATTTACAATTGCAGGCATATTGCGCTCATTTATAATTACAGCTGTGCTGCATTTATTTCAGAAGAAACTATTGTAAAAAGCAGCCGGTGCTCACATTATGCTAACGCTCAAGTCCCTTCCCAGGTGTGGCTGGCTTGGGTGGTCAGTACGCCATGTAGTAGATTTTAGGGCTCGTGAGTCTTTTGCACATTTTAACGCAGTGACGCAACAGAAGAATGTGGAGTGATGACATCAGCTCAGACCTTTTAAAGGTAGCAGATCATCACTGCAGATACAAAAGAAATGTCATGCGCATCCCGCACATAAAGAGTTGGAGAAATCAACCGCTCCTGCAGTGAGCTGATCTCTCTCACTATAAAAGAGAGCCGGAATGGACAAAGCATGTCCAACTGCCAAAAGAGTTTTGAACAATGATCTGTAAGGTCTTGGGTGGGACAAACAAATAACTACTATGAGAATTGAAAACCTCTTGGTTATATGACGTACAGGAATACATCGTGCTGATGGTTGTGGGGTCCGACTTTCATTTAGCCCCAACCTCAAGTCAGACTGGATCTGCCAGTGAATTGTTAGGCCTTAAAAAGAAAATACCAGTATGAAGAGCTTATTACTTTTCTAAGGAGAAGGGTGAAGTCTCATAAGTACAGTCAGGGAAAATACATCAATCCAACGGTTATTGTGTCTGAGAGTCTAAAGGCTAAGGTTTAGTGTAGACTTCAAGCCAAATGGCATCCGCTGCTTACGCTTATATAGCGCTTTTCTGGACACTCCCCTCAAAGCGCTTTGCAGGTAATGGGGACACCCCTCCACCACCACCAATGTGCAGCCCCACCTGGATGATACGACAGCAGCCGTAGTGCGCCAGAACGCTCACCACACACTAGCTCTTCTTGAGTAGGAGACAGAGTAATGAAGCCAACTCATTAGGTGGGGATTATAAGGAGACCATGATTGGTAAGGGCCAATGGGAAATTTAGCCAGGACGCCTATTCTTTTCTAGAAACGCCCTGGGATTTTTAATGACCACAGGGAGTCGGGACCTACGTCTCCTCCGAAGGATGGCACCTTTTTACAGTATAGTGTCCCCGTCACTATACTGGGGCATTAGGACCCACATAGACCGCAGGGTGAGCGCCCCCTGCTGGCCCCACTAACACCGCTTTCAGCAGCAACCTTAGTTTTTTCTAGGAGGTCTCCCATCCAGGTACTGACTAGACTCACACCTGAGCTTCAGTGGGCTGTCAGTTGTGAGTTGCAGGGTGATATGGCTGCTGGCACATTCACACATTTTGACTCTGTCTCTGACTTGTGTAACTTCGAATGTTTTTTTGATCTCACCTTTGCCATAAATGTTTTGCTGGGTGGAGGGGGGGCAAAATATAAATATGGTAGTTTTGACCCATCTGCAGTAGTCCTGTGCCTCTTTATACTAATTAAGCGAGCAGTAACCTCAGGGATCTCTTCATACTAATTATCAATAGACACTTCATTCTGAAGCTCCATAGTCTTTTCCTGAACTCAAATCCTACCCCTTTCTTAAGCCTTAACATTAGTGCTAACCTTTACCTTTATCCGAACCCTAATCTTGTATCATCATCCCTCATTTGCACTTAATTCACTTTAACTACCTATGTAATCATTTATTTAATACTTGACTGACTAAGGCAGCAGTGAGCACTGGTGAGTAGGATTCAACTGGAAGGCTGAGTTTTCAAATCCCAGCTAGGGCACCTTGTTCTGCCCTTGAGTAAGGTACAGTACTTTATTGATATTGCTTCAGTAAAATGGCCAGCTACTATATATAACAGAGTATAAATGGAAGTCACTTAGGATAAAAGAGTCAGCCAAACAAATTATTAAACGTTACTCTCATAACTTTAGACTTAACAATGACCTTACTAGTAAGTATAACCCTAAAACTTGCTCCAGGCTTGTGAATGAGACCCCGCCATTGGTCTTGAAATGAACTTAATTAAATTAAAGTTATAAGATAACCTTTAATAAATAAAATAAAAGTTTTATTTTTCCTTCATTATGTTTAAAAAACACTTAGTAAGAAGTGTCCTATTCTTATAAATTAGAAACAAAGTTTTTAGTGCATACATTTTAATATTGGATCCTTTTCAGTGACCTCTTACAGCACTGCTTATACAGTGGCTATGAAAAGTATTCATCCCCCTCTTTTTCATGTTTTTTGTGTTACAATTTGAAAACATAATGAGACAGATCTGTTCTTTGTTTTCACTTTGAGATTATTATTGCAATGATCAATGGCAAAAACCCCAATTACATTATATTGTACGACAATAAAATGTGAAGAACTCCAGGGTTGGTGAATACTTTGGATAGCCGTTGTATATTGTTCATGTAATATCCAGATTCTTTTAATTAGAATAGACCTACATGTAATATTTTTCTCCCCAAATAAATATTTTTCTCTGGTGTTTGGGGGGGAAAAACATTTTTATTTAAAACCACCAAATAATAAGAATTCCTTACATTTATATAGTGCTTTTCTGGACACTCCACTCAAAGCTCTTTACAGGCAAGGGGGACTTCCCTCCATCACCACCAATGTGCAGGATCCACCTGGATGATGGAGGACAGAGTGACGAAGCCAAATACATAGATGGGGATTATGAGGAGGCCATGATTGATAAAGGCCAATGGGAAACTTGACCAGGTTGCTGGGGTGACATCCCTACTCTTTTCAAGAAATGCTCTGAGATTTTTAATGAGCAGAGAGAGTTAGGGCCTCAGTTTTATATCTCGTCCGAAGGAAGGCACCTTTTTTCCCCACTTTTTCTATCAATATAAAGAAGCCCAAAACAAATCTGAGTGTTTGTGTCTTCAATTGCAATGAGTCCAGCAGTGTTGATCACCTTGGATGTTATCTACTGATAATGAATTTATCTATAACACCCTGTAAAAATCAGACTAATTTATACAAGCGAAGACATCATAGAATAGACAATAAATGCTGGTTGAGCAAGACTGCAGGCTCACACCTAGCAAACACATACACACTTTCCCATATCTCTCTGAATTGTAATTTGCATTACAATTAGAGGCCTTTAAACCATTAGACTTAACTACGATGGAGTAGATCTGAACACTAAAGTGAGAGTGAATAATTCTGTGGAGGAGGAAGCATTTGTGCAGACAGGGATCTGCAGTAGTTGTTTGAGGTAGGTGTTCCAGTAAGAGGGTGAAAGGTGGACTACTGGTAATCAAAAGATGTGAAATGGGAGTGTGGGGTAAGGATTGTCTGGGCTGAAAGAGGTGTTGGGATAAAAAGGGAGTGTGGGCTTTTAGTGGAGCTTAATGTAGATAAGAAAAGGAAATTGCTTATCATTTCAAAAAGAAACCCACAGCCGGAGAGAGTGAATGGGTTTGGTTTCAAATGCTTGTCTGCTGTTGAAAGAGAATATCATTAGTGGGAGAATTATGTGGACGTAATAAGTATAGCTCTGTGCTTAACAAAAACAACATAATTTTATTCTGAAAAATGTTGTGGCGGGAACGAATGGCTGGCATCCAGCTCCACAAAAAGAAATCTGGAACCACAGTTTCTAAAGTCAGAGTAGAGGGAAGACACTCAAATGCTGATCCCACTGAAAAGGCAAAGACGGGAATATAACAGATTTTCTATGTATTTTACTTGTTGCATTCAGTAGTTTTCTCTCAAGTTGATGGAATGTTGTTCTGTTAAATATTTTGGGAAGTGGACTGGCCTGAGGGTGGGACACAGGAAGTTGCTTTAGAGTGTTCAGTGTTTCTTTGTTATAAATAGTTTTGCCATGTTACACTTTCATCAGTGAAAAAGAATTCAAAATGAAGAAAAAGAATGACAGGGATACTTATACTAAAAAAGATTTCTGGGATGACGACGGAATTGGTACTGGGTGGAATGAGCAATGAATTGATGCCACATGGCTTCTCTGAAGCACCACGTGAATCCTTAAGTAACTTGACAGCGCCCTCCTCTGGTAATGAGATGATGTTCTGGTTGGGTTTTTCCTTCTCCCAGACAGTGCAGCATGGAATTTTAAGGGTTGTACAGATGAATGCTGACCTATCATTACATGTTTCCATGTTCCTCCTTTCCTCAAAGCTATAGTAGGATAGTAATACATTCTTTTTTGCACTGCCCTGATTGTTACTGCTGAGATCTGAAAACCTGCAACATTCTTTGGCCTAAATGCCAAGCCAATATCTGCAGTGGGCAACAAACAAGCCTATTTGTTATACTCAGAGGAAATACAGCTGTTAAACTAAAAACATGCATGAACTTCCTAGGCGGCTGGTTTTTATGTGGTGCAAGCATTGATTTATTGGGCTCTTTTCAAAATGAAATTGTTTCAGAAGTTTTCAAGCCATGTGAATCATCAAATTTGCCATCAGCTTCAGTACTTATGTTCATGGCGCACTTTAGGCAAAAATAAAAAAAATCAGTCTATTTTTCATGTGTATTTGCCCTTTTCCATTGTAGTATTTCACTCTGCATATATATAAGCCTTTAGCAAATGATCTCACTGTAGCCATCGCATGCCGTGATAATTTTTGCCTGTAAATTTATTGACATGCTTACTAAATCCTTTCCTGCTGTTTTAGAGTTGCTGTTTCTTTTATAACAGAAGCCACACAGTTCTTGATTATCCTAGCTTGCTTAACTATGCCTATTTTTAGTTATTTTAGGAGAAATGTTTTAATAAAATACATTCCTCAGCTGTAACACCTCAGGTAGAAAGTTTGTTTTCTGGGTAAAACAACAAACCTTTTTGCTCATTTCCCCCCCTCAGTTATTCATACTGTATATGATTCCTGGGAGATAAAGTACCTCTGTCTCCTCGAATACTGTCATAATACTGATTTTCACCTGCTGCCAGGAATGGGAACAATATGAACAATGAATACATCCATCACCTTTTTTCAGCAGGCCTTTGCTGGAAACCTGTGGTAGCTGTGAATTCTCCTCAGAGGTTAAGATGCATATAAAGGTGGAAATATAATGCCTTCAGAAAGAATTTGGTGCATGAAATTATTTTGGTTAAAGATTGGGTTCGCTAGTTTTGTTGTTTTTTGGTCTGTAAATTACTAATACATTAAAAATGAGCCTCAAAATGCCATATCTCATAAATGGAACCTTTCATAAAGTCCCAGGAATCTCAGCTATTTATAGGAACGGATGTGCAAAAAGGTTGTTATGATAGAATAAGGATTTAATTTAACTATGGGTCTTATCACATAACGGGTTATTGAAACCGTCTAAGGGAAGGATTCAGTTCACACAAAGTTAAAAAAAAAAGATTTGGAGTGATGGTGCAGCACATGAGCACATAATTCTTATATTAGCAAGAGGAGTGGATGGCACATGGAGCACATTTCTGCCGCTCTGTAATACATTTATTTGGATCTCTTTTCCTGGTCCTGAAGCACTGTAAGATTAGAGCATTGGAACATATGCAACAGGACGTTCAGGAACGTGACTAGGCAGAACCACATCAATAGCAAATTATGTTTCCTTGTTAAATTAGATTACATGTACTGAGTGAGTTGCTGTCTTGTTTACACCACAGTGTATGTATAGTACTTGCCTTTATAGCTATTCTGATTAGATACAGTGACTGAGTCTTCCAGTCAGTCAGGGATAAATCCAAAGCTCTGTCTTTTTCAAAACATTTGAAAAAGGGCCCCCAGATTTTAATTGAATTGCTGTAGTGTGCCTGTCCTGTAGAAACAAGTCCTCTACATTGCAACTGCGGAGCTCATCTCATTGATCCAGTTCTTGAAACATGGTGCACTGACACATTTTCATGCTTTATGAATATTCAGTGCTGATTGTTTCGGCCTTTGTTAATCTGAATATTGCCTTTGAACTTTTGCAGTTTGGGGCACACCCAAAAGAGGTGTGTTAAGAGTGCCATCGGAGGATCTGTACCTGTCACATACAGGAGAAACTGAAGGATTTATCTTGTTCAATTTAGTCACATCGAGTTAATTTTAAGACTAAAACAATAAAAAATATTGAATACTTGATACGGACGTATAGTACTATTCACTTCTGTATTACTAGGTATGTTAAAACAAGAAGGCTGTTGTGCTGTTATTTATCTTGATATTGTTTTACTTTTCTATTGTTATTAAAAAAAATACAGAACATTTCTGTGTCTAACAAAATCCTAATCTGTTGGTTCTGGGGAAATAAACGGTCCTCAGTTCCATGAATTATACTGTATAAATATTAATACAGTGATGTTCATTTTTGATCATTTTAACTGTCTAGGGTGTCTGCTAAATCATTTCATGGTGTCTGTTTCACTTCAAAGCAGCTGGCATTTCATATCCAGACAAAGTCAAAGACACAATCATTTTCCCAGACATCGTAGCAGGTTTAGTTGTCAGATCCAGGGAATATTTTGAAAACAAATGATGGGTTGTTCAGTGATGCCAGGATTTTGTGCTGCAGTGATGATCAAGCTGTACTGTCAGGGCAGTCGCATTAAGGATGATAAGTGATGTTTTTATGATTGCTTGTGCTCTCCGTTTTGATAAAGTTATGTTCATGTCTTAATTAAAAAAACAGGACTAAATCCTTTTGGGAATTTTATGTGTGTTTTCTTATATTAATTTAAAGCTTCAAGGAGTTTTGAGCTGTTGCAAAAATAGTATTCATTAAAAGAAAGATGACCTTCTAATACCACTGGGCATAATGGAAAGTCATCATGTTTTTTCACATAATAATGAGCAAACTATTCTTAAGCCAATTTCATGAACTAAACCACAAATCCATTCACCATTGTGCAGATATTACTTTTTCTTATGTTATACGAGCAATACATTTTCTTATGAAGTGAGGAGGAGGCTCTATCAATCATGTTGTTCTAGATCATTCCAAAACAAACACAAGATAAATGCATTGCAATGCAATGTGGAAGTATAGTTTCCATTGATAGAGGTTGATGTATAAATATTAAAATAAAGAATCAGTAAAATACCTATAGCGTTTTGCTTTTAAAAGGTGGAAAGAAAAGAAAGCATTAGCTGAGGATTTAAAAAATGCAATAGAAGTAAGTGCATGTGTCATTTTTTTTTCTTCTTCTTTTGCTTTGGTCAGTTGATTTTAAAACACCTTGGTGTTGAAAGGCGTCCCCTATACAAAAAGCCATGTCATATGCATGTCATCTCCTTGTTAAGTGAATTAATTAGAAGTTTAATTGTAGTGTAATGTAAAAGGTACAATCATCATGGCCAGGTTTGTTTTTAATGTATATTCCACGTAGCATATAGTAGAATACATTTTGCTTAATATATCTGTACATATCTAAAAAAAGAAAAAAAAAAGCATTCACATAGTTCTGTAAAAATATGAACCCCATTTCCTGGCAGCTTGCCAGAGGAACAACAAGTCTGTTTTTCTGCTATCTTTCCCAATATTCTCTGGGAGCCCAAGGTCCCGAAGGGTTAATTAGACATCAAAGAAGAATTGAGCTGGCAGTAATCGGTTTTGTTTCCGTCTTCAGCCATATCTGCTGTCTGGGCAGGATAAACCATTCCACAAAGACTTTACTTTTAGCGCATACCCCTTCATGTTACAAAGCTGAATTATAAAATCATGTCCCAATAACAGAAAGCAGGGCTTTGTTTTATAAGGAGTACGGTGTATGTGGAGAGAAATGTGTTAGAAGTAGGCTAAAGATTTTGAGCTTAAAGGATTCTGAGGAAGTTTCTCTGCCTTCTTAATGCTTTGAAGCTTTTACCAAACAGTTCCCTGTTCTTGGTTGCTTTACACCAAAAGGTGTCTTTTAAGGACACGTCTTTTTTTAAAAATTGTATATGTTAAGTACATAAGCTTAAGTTCATTCAAAATATTAATTTTAGAGTATTTAATTATTTTTAATTCAGATATATGAAATTCTTTTTAGTATGTGTATTAATATGCTTTTTTTGAAAAAATATTTAGTTACTCTGCAGAATCACACTGTGCACTCCTGTTGTGAGATGTTAGCTTTTTACTAAGTAGTATGTTTTGTGTATTTCTTCATACAGTTTTTTTTTTGCTTGATGCACTATTTACATTTTTGTAATATGCAGATTAAAAAAATGGGGTGCTACAGGAAACTCTAAATCTATTTATTTTACTTTTTCTCAAATTTATATTGAATAGATAGAAAATTAAAGCC
Source organism: Lepisosteus oculatus (assembly GCF_040954835.1). NCBI lineage: Eukaryota > Metazoa > Chordata > Actinopteri > Semionotiformes > Lepisosteidae > Lepisosteus > Lepisosteus oculatus. The sequence goes on from NC_090707.1 coordinate 12,858,122, forward strand.
TTGGGGTTTTCAGTCTTTTTTTATTCATTGATTGACCGTGAGAAACCTGTGCTGTTTGGTTAAATGAGACTTGTTCACTTGTTAGCATTTGCTGACACAATATTGTCCTAACGTCCGCTGCACAAAATCATTCAAATACTTTAGGCCTTCAAGGGTCGCTTGAGTTTCTGTAGTCTTGATCCATTGTGCTCTTGCTGCTGGGCTCTTGTTACACATAGTGTTGCTATATCCTGATTGAGATTCTGAGGCACAGCTCAATTGGACTCACTTCTGATCCTCTGGCCTGTGTACTCTTCCAGCTGTAAAAATCCCTGTCACTAGCTCAGATCCTAGGATAAAGAATTCAGTTTTTTAGATGTTTTTTACAGGACGTCTACTTGCGCGGGTATTGATGTGTTCAGTCACCGTGTTTACCCCTGTTTTCATTCAAATTTGATATCACTGTGTGAATTGTGATATTGCAGATGTCAAAGAAAATCCTGTCCTGATAACCACTTATGCCAATTGTTTTGTCCTTTTCAGAAAAGGGGTCATGAGCACTCAAATGCAGATCATGCAGGCTAGTGTTGTAGCAATGCCTGGGACCTTGTTATTACTAGCACCAATGAAACTAATTGAAATTATCTGTTTCTGTTAAAATAATGGTTTTGGTGATGGCTTTGTTTTTTAATTTAATAGGTTCTAGCCCAACGAGTATTGCTCTAATTTGTATTGTCATGTGGATGGGTTCCCAATTGCTCTCAGAAGAGAGGAATTTGAGATAATGATTTTTTTATATCCTATGGGACTTCTTTGTAGCTGATGCATTTTAATTCATTGTGATCACTTCATTGAGCATGTGTGATTTATCTTTAAGGTAATTGGGGAAAAGAAAGGCAATAGCTTACCTAGTGCAAAAATGTCATTGTAAGATGTGGCCAAAGTTCCATTAATAAAATTTTAGTATAGCAGTGCAAAACTGGAGAAAAAGTGTCACACGTGCTGTTCCTGAATTGTATTTGGAAACTCCACTGTACATTACTTATCATGGTTGTTAAAACTTGCAAAACATGTGAACATTAAAATGATTCTGATGTGATGTGTTTTCAATAGCTTCTATTTAAAAAAAACAATGCCGTGTCTTCAAAAAAACTTACTTGTGCAGTCAGTATTTTTATACTGTAGTTTTGTGATCAAAGAATATGCAAAATGTGGCCTTGAACACAAAAAAACTGGCATAAACCAGCTTCATCATATTATGCAGTGATATTTCTTCATTGCTCATAACACATCATATTCTGATTGTTCCATTATACAGGTAGCAGTTCTGTTACAAACTACTAGTTAAATAAGCAGGGTTTGCATAGTTTCTTCCTTCTGTACAGTCAACTTTCTGCAGCTCTGCATTAAGTAAATCACATTTTGGAACGCTGTTAAGGTTAAAATCCACACATCATCTCATTGCAACGCCTATATTGTGCCTCAAGATGCTTTGAAGCCATTTTGAACGAACTCTGTGTGACTTGGGCCTTAATGGAACTGATCTGATTGTATGATATATCAGCATTTACAGGGGAGCTGCAGTCCCAACTTCTCAGACTGGTTATTAAGTCTTGGTAACAAAATAAATTAATTGACCCTAAAGACAAATTTGACAAATTTCGAATTAAGCACAAAATCTTGAATTTTGTAATAGTACTGCCATGTTGTCGCAAACTCGCATTCAAGTTCCCACGAATATCAACGTAGTGTGGTTCTTATGTTCACTAGTCACATTTTTCCAGTGTGATATGCATGCAGAATTAACATTTACCATCTGTAAATCGAGAGCAATATTGCTATTCGATTTTAAAAAATGTATTCACAAGCCTGCTTCTTTACAATGAAATAGGGCTGCACCTCTTCACCTGAAGTTTTGTTGCCTCCTTCTGAATGGCAGAACATGGCGCTGTGCATGCTTGAAAATTTTGTCTATTTTGTGATGTAAATTGACGGCTTTACAAGTTACTGTGTACATCTTACTTTTTTGTGGTTTGCACTGCTCTCATCGGTGCTTATACTTTCTAACCCCGAAATATAAAAATAGTGTTGCAGTTCTCCTTTACGGATTAATAGAGGATCACAAGAAAACCTGATACAGAAGTGTTTTCAGGAGACATGTGGTAGCCTCACAGGTTTATTTCTCAATCTACTTCATTTGCACAGGAATTTATCTTGAACTCAGGCCCGGTGAGTTTAAAAGCAAACGCTGTACGTTAGTTCATAACAACATGCTTTCCGTTATTTAAGGGTGCATGCATGAATCTGTCGTCCCTGCAGTTTGTATATTTGGCGTATTTTCTCTTTGTTTTATATGCTGCAGTTATTGTACCTATGCTTAACTTTGTGAACTACTTGATTAGCATTTATCATTTGACTTATCACTTTTAGCATCTTAGCATTGTTTCATTTAAAAACAAACTACTCTAAGGCAGATATTGTATGACATTCCGATGTATTACTCGGTTGCTGAACAAAAAATAGTAGTTTGTTCTTAACTAGTACTGGTACTCTCCTAGTACTGGAATGAACACAACAGGCTCCAGTTCATGAACTGAACTTTGCTCTACAGGGGAGTTATCCATAGGTGGCAGCAGAGATCAAGCAGCTGCTTTAAGCTCCGTTTACTAGTGTTTCTTAACATGGAGGGCTACAATATCATTTCTTCATTAGCACAGATGGGATGCCTAACTGTTGCCTTTGTAGTTCCAAATTCAGCTTGATTCTGTGATCGAATCAATTACTATATGGGAAAATGCTATGATCTGATGGGCTGTAAGACCTGTAATTGTGATACATTTTCTGTTAGTCCTTATGTAATTATCCATTGTAAAATGACTGAGAAAAAAGCATCACGATACCTATTTATAATGAGATTTTATTTCCACAAATGTTTCTTACAGGAGGGAGTATGCATGATGCAAAAGCATATTTGCTGTTGGTGTTGAGTAATTAAAATAAATATTGAACAGTATTAAAATTAATGAATTTTAAAATTAAGGATCAGCTGTTCTTATCTAAAAGAGATTTCCATATTTTAGTATTATATAATTCCAGAGTAAATGCTTCCGCTACCTCATTTTTCATTTAGCATAGTAATCAGTTTTTCACACGTGTCAAAATAAACTGTAGTTAAACACAACTGATACCAAAATTATAGTAAAGTATAGATTAACTCATCAATACAGTAAAAGTTCATGACGGTTGCTTTTTTAAGAAGTGTTGGAGTTGATAAAAAAATATTTTCGAGTACTTAAGAAACATTGAAGTATTGAGGCTTATGCTAGAAATGGAAATGCCCATTGATAGTCTGTTAGTTGAGAAAATGGCATCGGAGGCATTCCTTTCACTGTAGAGTGGAGGATTGTGACCTTAGGATGATTGTGAAGGCACCAGAAGGGGAAAGAGTTGCACACAGCAGCCCTCTGTGCACAGATACAGTTGCTAAGGAGAAATATCCACATTCAAAGTGTGCGTCACTAGTTGGATAAAATACCCACTGATAGACGACTGTGAGGCTGAAGCACTGAAGAGTGTTAATTCCATTGGCTTTCTGTTTATAATCCCTGTCTCCCAGGCAGAGATATCGGAGTAGTAAACTGATGCCTGGCCAGGAGAAGATATTCAGAGAAACAAGGACTGCTAAAGATACACATTAGTTTAGAGCGAGTCTCCAGCAAGCCGTTCTGTGAACAGTGGACTGCGTCTCTCTGAGAAAAAAAAGTTCTGAAGAAGCTAATTGCTCTGGTTTCCTGCTACAGTTTACATTCCGAAAGTGTGCCTGCGTTCATCTCTTTAAAAAAAAAAGTTATCAGCCTCAGAACTGTGTTTATTGCTTGCTGAACCCTGTGCAATCCCACGAGGAGATTCAAATTCCTCATCTCAAATCCCATCTGGAAAAACTTAATCCAGAAAGAATTCTTTCTCACTGCAGGTCCAATCAGGAAGCCTAAATATGTGGAAAGCCCTCGAATTCCCGGAGATACAATTGTTACAGCCCTAAGAAAAGTGGCAGAGACCAAGGAGCCTCCCCAGAATGGTAAGCATAATGCATTTGTTGGTTTTCTTTTTTTCTCTAACAAAACAAATTGTATGGAGAGCCAGGTTCTGCAATTGTAACTGATAAAGACGTGTCTGCAGCATTTTGGCATTGGCTGTACAGTAATCCCGAAAAAGGTTTTGCTTAAACCCTTGAAATGATGTGTTTCATAATTTGAAATCTGTTGGCTTAGTATTGCTGGGACCATCTGAGTGCAGCCTGTCCATGAGACCTGCTCAAGTGCTGCTTTAGGCGGGGGCTGCCTGTTGGTGAGGGCCATGCCTGTTCTTGTGTGTGTCTAGGCTCTAATTTACATGAGAACAGGGTAGTGAATGGTTGTAAGATGAATCTTTCATTTGCTCCATCAGATGGAAACAGCTGAATCGCTGCAGGGATTTAATTGGCAACACTGAAATCTCTATGAATTTGAATTAGATAAATATACAGTCGCAGAACTAATGAAACAATGCAAATGCGTAGTGAGTTATGTTTTCCAGATGGAGCCACAGTTAAAGTACCTGGGGAGGGTTAAATATTTGCACAGTTTGCTTTATTTATAAAGTAACAAAACAACTCTTATTTACTTCTAGGTTGTTTAACTTTTTAGTCATATTCGGGCTATGATGGTAGCATTTGTATGTTTTTTTTTTCTGGCCCTAAGTGTCTTTAGCTAGCTGAGATTTTGCTCAGTGGGTGGATGACAGAGCTGGCCCTTTCTGAGACGGTTTTAAAAAATACTGGAATAGTACAAATAACATATTTACTTGGAGGATGCTTTTATCCAAAGCGACTTACGTTTGCACCCATTTATACAACTGGGTATTTGTGTGGAGCAGTTTTCTGGGTGAAGTACCTTGCTCAAGGAAAAGAAAGCAATGTTTCATCTGGGATTTGAACCCACGGCTTTTGAGTTGTGAGTCCTGAATCCTGACCACTGCAGCCCAATATTACAGAATTGTAGTCTGACGTCCCTAACCCAGCTCAAGTTTCGATATACTATGGGAACTGAAGGTTGGCGTTATAGATCATCGTTGTCCTTTTCTCAGGATAGTGCAGCAGAGGCTGCATTCTAAGACCACCTGGTTTGTCAGCTCGTTTTTCTGATGCCAAGCTTAGCTGCATAAGTAACACATATGCTATCAGATGCCACAACTGTACCATTAAACTCATAACAGAAAGGACTGTTTTCTGAGATCTGTGGGGAGTCTTGTCAAGTTTGCTGTGGGAGCAGAATCACAAAGCCAAAACTAACCTGCTGTCAGTTTGCACTAGTCTCACCATCATTAAAGTCAAACCTTAACCTCTGGCCTGGATGACATGCAGGTACCTAATTCCTCTCCTGTAAGCCAGTGCCACAGCAATGCAGTGTATATAGGTTTTAATTGCAGAGGAGAGCTGTTGCAAATGATTTCAAAGCATGGAACCACAACACATTTAGCTTGCATGTGTATGGATTTTTTTTCCCTTGTAGTACGATCAAATGAATAATTCAGTAATTCATTGTACATAGACTGTAAACGCTGGCACATAATTCAAAGAACATTTTAATGTTTTAAAATGAATTTGAGCACATTTGGTACATCAGCATAAAGTTGAAGGTACTTTTACATTTCTGCATTCAGTTGTATTGAATTATTGACCTTTAATGCTCCTCAGGTTTTAATGGTAGTTAGCAGTTTGAAACAGTTTTATAGGTAAAGATATTCCAGCTGCAATGCCATACTTACTAATCCTAATGAACCCTTTTATGATAAAGTGTTGAAATATGGGGGATAGGAAAAAGTGACAAAAATTGAAGGAATCTGTGCTGCATCTAACAAGTGTGTTTTTAAATGCACTATGTATGTCTGCTAGCCTCCATTCTCTCAGAGTTAATCTGGTATTCAGCTGCATGATTACCATAAATGGAAGAATTTTTTAATGTGGAGAAATTATATAGCCAGGAGAAATCTTCTAACATATTTTGGTAATCGCAGAAATAGCAGGCAATTATTAACAATTTAAAAAATTTAGGAATACATCCAAAGTGGGTCAACTTGGCACACTGCATCAGCGGTCCCAGGTGCAACAGAAGGTGACTTGGGTTTAGATTTGCTTTTTGCTCATTGGAACACTGGGTGCTTGTCTGTTTCTGTACATACAACAGTATTGTTCAGAGCAAAACGTAACCTCAAATCTTGATCCAATTTGCAATAAAAAGGCTCATGCATGTTAAAGAATGCAGTTTGAATATAATAAAAAGAACAATTGTCATGGATATTGATATTTGATATGAAATATAATACAGTTTCTTGACAAACTGAAGAAGTGTTTTGAAAACCTCACCATGTCCATTTCATAACGAAACCCTGGTGGTCTGGTCTTGCAGATCAAACTAGGACATTTAAACCTGCTGGGGTCAAGCAATCCATCAGAAGGTCACTGTCATTTATGGAATGTTCTCACTGAGAAGTTGGAACCACAATCCTGATGGGAACCTTGTTCCCTTGTGAAAGGCAAAGGAGGAAAGAAAATGTTTGTCCGAGACTCATTAAGAGTGTATTTTTCTAGGGAATATTCAAGACGGTGAATGGGATGGCCTTGTTGCATAAAAGATAATATTTTGTTCTGAGTAAATATGTTGAATGCAGCACCACAAAAATCTCATAAACAATTATTTTTGTCTCGGACTTTGTAATCTTGAAAAGGGTTGGATTAAAAGAGCATGGATTGCTTTCAGGCTATAGCCCTGAACCTTTTTCTTTTTGAAAAAAGCACTATAAGGCACCCAAAAGCTGAAAAGAGTTGAAAAGCAGTTTGAAATGTTTGTTCTTGGTTTGAGTTCCATGCCTTTGACCCTTTAGTTCTTTTTACTTTTCTTTGGTTAACAAGAGAAAGCCCTCCTGTGCAACAGATAGAATTAAGTAAAAAAAAAGAAAACAAAGAAAGTTTGTACTTTATCGTGTCACTTTTGGGCTTAATTGTATTGTTTTTTTGTTCCTTTGGTCCACATACGCCATCATTGGATAGTGTTGGTAAATAAGAAGACAGATACTATTTCAAAAATGTCTTTATGGCCAGGTATACATATGAGAGAAACTTTCTGATGTCCTGAACCACAATGTTTTCAGCTGTTGTCTTCGTTGGTGGGATAGTTTTCATATTCTCACTATGCACTCCATGGCACTGTCAAGCTTGAGTATGAAGTGTCACCTTCCATTTACGTACTGTAGCTGAGTGGGGAAAACCCTTGTTTATTTATTTTTAAATTTCTTTCTTATCGTCTGAAGCTCAGCGCCTGACTTGATTGGATTTTATTTTTTGTAGTCTCATTTTATAATGAAGCATTTTGGAATTAAGGCGCACAATGGAAAAAGGCAAAGAAGTGGAGGCATCCTGCATTCTGACTGTGTGCCCGCTGGCTGTGGCTTAATTAGACAGCTAAAGGAAATACAGAGTCTCAGACCACAAAGCTGATAAGTGCTGGGTCTTGTGAGAAAATCAGGTCAGAAACATGTTGACCCTTGGCAGCTGGGTGTGGAGACGATATTATTTTGATTCTTCTGCCACACCATATGCATGCTAAACAGTTATCCTTCATCAGAAAATGTCAACAGTATATGTGGAACAAATCACTCAAATATAATGCACGAAAAGAGACTAATTAGATTTTTGATTCACGTGATGTTGGGACATTTTCATGTTTGAACTATACCCTTCCTTCCACAAGGCCTGGAAAAGTAGGAAGCATTCTGTTTGCGTTCTGTTTTCCTCTGTGGTCAAGTCAGTAATTGAGTCTGGATGACTTTTATCCCGGTTTCTATTATGTATGATCTATTAAGTGAATTGAGAGTGCATGATTCTCCCCTAGATAGGATGCGCGTCTATTGCAGGACTACTCCCAGCATTTTTGGTTCATTTTGGGGAGACTGGAGAAATTGTTGAGTTTTATTGAGTAAATCCAGATCCCTCATCACTCCTCCAGTCTGACCCCTCAGATCTATATTGCATAGAGGAATAATACAGGTTGTGTGGTGTCAGTTGTTAGATCCACTAACATGCATTGGCAGGATGAGTAGAGGAAGTGATGCCTCTATTCTACTTTTCCTTAGGTTCAGAGTAACGAGTTAAAACCCAGCATTTTAAGACTGCATGTGTCTCCTGGAGAGAGCGTCGAGACTGGTGCAGCCGCGACTTGAGGGTGCAGGAGCTGTGGGTTACTTAGAACTTGTGCTGAAAGGTTACCTTGTCATCAGCCTTTTGATCAGAAGAGGATGTTAATTGGTGATGGACTGAAAGAGAAGAGATTTCTGTGGTGCTTGAGCCAAGGTCTGTGTGAATTGTCGGCGTGTGTTTAGTGCATTGGCGCAGCGCAGATCAGATTTACTGATGCCAGACACACACTTCAGCTTCTCTAAGGCAGAACCTTAGAGAAGTTGACCTTAATGGAAGGAAGAAAATGCCATGATTATGCACATGTGAGGATATGTATAAATCTTTCTTGAGTTTCATGTCATAAACACTGCAAAACCCACAAAGAGAGCTTCTGAAGGCCCCAAATTTTGTTCCACAGAGTAAGCTTGAATGCCAATATAGCTGAATATTCAAGGAGAAAGAGATCTGTGTGACAAGATAGATGAGCTCTAATTACGGCAAACTGTACCATTAATATTTTAATCCTTTTCAATGGCATTTTAACTCCATTGTGCAACATTGCTTAATTATAAGAAAAAGCCAATCTAGTGGTGTCTTCATTTGTGTAACCTCCAGCAGCCATTTGCAGCAGTGCTGCATCATTAATCTCTTACCACAGGCTCTAATCTAGATTCTCCAGAATGAAAATAACTAGTTTACTAGCAACCACCCCACTGTGTAATTGATGGCTTCGTTGAAAGTGAAACATTATCAGTGCTGCAATCATACAGTATAAGACATGGGGAGGTTACAGAATATTAACAGGAATTTATTGTGAATCACAGCTGGCAAATTACATTGCTTTTTAAAGGTTTTGCATTTTTTACTAAAGCATACAAAATTGTACACAAAATGTTATTTTTTCCAGGCATATTTCTGTAGGTAAATAGCAACATAATTTATCCTGAGTAGTTTTCATCTTTGCAAGCCCCACTGCAAGACATGGACTTGTCATTGGCATACAGTATGTAACAAGGGGCATCCAATTGAAAGAGCGGAGGAGCTCTGCGGCTAAGGATCTGCGCCTAAGGTCGCAGGTTCAAATCCCATGACTGGCAGGGGGTCCTGAACTAGGCCTTTAACCCCAGCTGCTCCAGGGGTGCTGTACAATGGCTGACCCTGCGCTCTGACCCCAGGCTTCATTCTCCCTATCTGTGTCTCATGGAGAGCAAGCTGGGGAATGCAAAAAAGACAAATTCCTAATACAAGAAATTGTATATGGCTAATAAAGTGATCTCTTATGATCTGGAAAACCTTATCTTCAGCTTTTTAAAGGGGTTGAAGCCTCGGTAGAGACCTGAGCTGCCTGCAGTCATTGTTAATAATACAAGTAGGAGTGTCGGGTTGTCTTCCAATTCCCCAAAAGACAACTGCAAGCTTTTCTTTTTTTAAGTGACATTTCCTTTCTTAGGTTTTGTAAGTCTTGGGTTTGAAGAATAAGAAGGAAATGATTTTGCACAGCACAAGGGCAGAGCAGTTCCAAAAGGCACACCTCAGGGTCTAGGAGGGATAGTTTCCTGCCTGTACTTGATGGATAAGGGGTCTGTGTGTTTGTCAGGTGTTCAGGTGGCACAATAGCATGGCTGTTGAGTCTGCGGCCTCACACCTCTCAGGTCCTCCTGAGATTGGTTTCTTGCCTTCTCTGTGGAGGATTGCTTTTCTTCCGAATATCCTTGTGGGTTACCTCTGGGTGCTCTGATTTACTCTGCCTATAAATATATGTAGGTATGGTAGCTTACTTGCGCCAGGGAGACAAAAAAAATCAAGAACAACATATGATTGCAAAGCTGTGTAATTTCTACTGTTTCACAGAAACGGCAACAAAAACACGTTTAACCTGGGAATGCTTACTGACATGGTGTTGTACTTCATATAAACAAAACACAGAACATGTGCTCCTTTAGATTTTTTTGTCAAAAAAGAGGAGTGTGATGATATTCTGCTGTTGTTAAAGTCAATGCTACTTTGCACAGGACAATATCATTGCATACGCACTACAATGCCATATACAGAATTAATATAGTAGGCAACATTGTTCACAAATTAGCTGTTGTGTTTAAAGGGAAAAATTTTCTCGTATAAACAAGATCCTTTTCTCGTATAAACAATATACTATCTCGTATAGTTAATTTTTTTTCTCCGTTGTGCTAATAAGCTTCCGTATGTAGGTTAGAATTCACTGGTCGTTTTTTAAATTGCCTTCCCTCCTTCCCCCAAGAGTTAGACCCTGTTCCCATTAGCTGACCAGAAGCCACTTGAAATGCTGTATCCCAGTCATATGTAGCAGACTGGACAGATCAGATCAAGTGTTCATTAGATAGGTTAAACAGTTTGTATTGTTCTCCAAGGTGCTGATGAATGGTACCCATATCATTTGTGCTTCTAGAAAACAATATCTTGAGGGGAAATTATTTCAGTAAAGAGGTGTTATTCCTTTCATCTGCTTTTCCATTTTATTGTGAGGGCTCTTCTCCAGCTGCATATAAAAACAAAAGGTAAGGAAAATATTTAGTTCCTTACTTTGTCTTTGTTTGAATTGTAACATAGATTCTGAGTAATCTGTCTTCATGGTAGAGAAATTTCATTTTGCAGTCTTAACTCCTCAATGCAGCAGTATTAGGGCCTCCATTAAGAGCAGTAGATATTCAAAAATGACTTTTTTTTATAGACCTCTTAATGATAATTAAAGAATTTCTTACACTTACATAGTGTATATTATATATATACACTTCACTCAAAGCTTTTTACAGGTAATGGGGACTCCCCTCCACAACCTCCAATGTGTAGCCCCACCTGGAAGATGCAATGCCAGCCATAGTGCACCAGTGCACTCTACACACACCAGCTATCAGTGGGGAGGAGAACAGAGTGATGAAACCAATTCATAGCTGGAGATTATCAGGAAGCCATAATTGGTAAGGGCCATTGGGAAATTCAGCCAGGATGCCGGGGTTATACCCCTGCTATTTTTGAGAAACACTCTGGGATTTTCAATGACCACAGAGAGGCAGGACCTCGGTTTTACATCTTATCTGATGGACAGCTCCTTTTTACAGTATAGTGCCCCCGAACCCACACAGGCTGCAGGGTGAGCGCCCCCTACTGGTCCAACTAACATCTCTTCCAGCAGCAAACTTATTTTTTTTCACAGGAGGTCTCCCAGCCAGGAACTGGCCAGGCTCACACCTGTTTTAAATTGTACCTATTTAAAATCTAAAATTTTTTCCAGGTTAGGGCGTCTCCTTATCCAGCTGTAGCCATGCATTGTAACTCAACTGTTTAATGTGGTTATTGTTCCCCTTCACATTTCTCCTTAAACCATGCTAAAGCTAGATGTACTAAGGGATTGCACCTGTGCTGAGAATTGCAAACCTCTCACAAATGATGACTTGCTATTAACCGCTACAGTGGAATTTGCAATGAATGAAATATTTCAGAAGCAGTTTGTCTTTGCAGTACACCCCTTGATGATTTTCTCTTCCTGGGTGTACCTTAAAGAAATCATAAAAATGTTTTGGGCAAGCGAGGCTCTTCAGATATAAAAATAAGACGTATTAAAGCTGTTGGTCACTGCAGCAATTGAAATTGAGTCAGTTTAAGAAATTATTTGGAAAGCACATCTTAAAAAGTTGCACTCTATAAATGTATAGAAGGAAAACACACCATCGTCTAATACTGACGTTAATTGCAGTATAAATGAGATGGTCCTTAATTGCAGCAACAATGAATGAATCATGGAATGACAAAAGAAAGGGTATTTTGTGTTGGCATAGCCCTCCTACAATCACGTGAAGGATAAATTAGGAACAAGTATCAGATGATCCAAATGAAGACATTGTGTTTCTCACTCGTACTGTACCTGTATTGTAGAAACTATTATCCAACTTAGAACCAGGTTCTTGCCTCTAACATTTTCTGGGGGACTGCAGTAGCAGGTGCTGACATGTCCGTACTTAGTTTGTTGTGGATAACCAGCTGTGTTTAAAGTTTCTTTGTGACAAATGCACAAATGTCCCATTTTAAAAGCAAGTTTAAGTTTGCGAGTCTCGGAGAGAAATTTCTTTGGCGTGGACCTGTTTCTTCAAACCAGTTTTTGGAGCAATGGACAGGTGCCACTAACCCCCAGGTCATTCTGGCGGTGTGTGATTCCAGCACCCTGGGTTGACAACAATATGTTGTGTTCCTGGAGCTGAAGCAGCTAGATTCGTTCAAAGAGTAGAAAGGGTCCTGGCCAACACACGAAGACCCAACTGTTGTTCATGCTGTGAATAGCAAAAATAGCACACTTTTACATAAGCCACCAAACAGTAATATCCTGGAAACAAATGGATGGAGTTTTTAGGGATCCTGCCTCCACCGTGCAGAGATCCCTAATAAAATAGTAATCTAACAACTAACAATAACCTAATAACAATGGATAATACCCATTGACTGCAAAATTGGTAATGTAGCACAAAGAGGGTGATAAAACAGAAGAGAGCTTGTAGAGCAATAAGTTTTACTTCTATTACATGTAAGATTAGTAGCAGTATTGTAGTGTAGTATGCTACCATAAATTAGCTGACTGCTACGCATTTAAACTCAGTGCTTCATTAGCTAAAGTGTCACAGCAGGTATTTAACATATTTCAGCTCATTTCAGCCTGTTCTCTTAGTACATATGTTGAAATGTTAACTTTGTCAGTTGTTTCATCGCAGCTTCCTGTGTTGCGTTTCTGCTGCGATTGGGCTTTTCTAGTCCATCTGCATCTGTATGTGTAAGATATATTTTTTTTAATTTCCCATTTCATCCTTAAACTTGCTATTCCTTTCACCATTCCCACTATGCTCCATATTGCTGCATTTGACATGATCCATATTACTTGACAGTCTACAGTTCTTTTACATTTACTCAAACAAAATCTTCAAAGGTTTTAGTTCATGCTTGACTTTTGTCCATCTGCTCCTCAGTTTTATTGAGTTTACAAGTGACATAGCCCTTTTATTGTTCAACAGTCCAAGGAAAATGATTGTTTTGCAAGAGAATATATTTGCAGTCTGTGTTGCTTGTGAACAACTGTTGTTACAGTCTTGAATGTCCAAGGCTGATGCCACACGTTATTAAAATTAACCTGTAGGTAATTTGCATTTCAATACAAAATTACACATTCCTCTCGTTTGAGCTGATATTAACATATGCTGGTTTCAAATGTGAAATTACCATATCTGAAATGCTCTTTGACCTGCGGTGTACTTTCTGGTGTCTTGCTGGTAGTGTGTGGCCACTGCTCTTTGTGTCCAATTCCTTCAAACACCTTCAAACCAACACGAAGTGCAGGCATATTCAGAATCATGTATTCTGCCTGGGCTTTGACTCAGCCCATTGATTACTTCGCTGTGACTGGAGACTTTGATTGGCTGGCTGCCACTATTAATTTTTTCCATACCACTGTGGATTAAAAGGCAGCTCACTATAACAGTGTTTTCTGGAAACATGGTGGAGATTTTGTATGCTATTTTGTATGCTACAACAGAGGAGAAAATTTGGTTTCTCACACCAGCAGAAAAAAAAAATCAGGTCACTCATATGATTTGCACTACTGCAAGAGCCTGAAGTGGAGGTCGTTAAATTTGTCAGGCTGTTGACTTTAATTTTCTTTCAGGCATTTTTTTAAAGTTATATTACCATGAAATTGTTAACGAGATACGCTGGTGTCTTTATCCTTCAACCAGCTTTCACTTGTTTTAATTTCAGGCATGTCTACCACAGTATAAGTAATCCATGTTAGACGCCCATTTCATGAAGAGCAAGTCCTGTAAAGTCTGACTTTCACACTTCTGTTTATTGGCTTTTATTTATTATAGCACTTTTATTGGGGTGTTAAAGATGTCAGGTTTATGTTTATTCTTGCTGCTTTCTTGGTGCTGCAGTGTCCCTTATGTATCTTTATCCTGGGTGATTGCATCATGTACAGTAGGTGCATATGAACCAGAGGTCACAAATGGAGGCAGTTCTTTCTGCAAAAGGGTTGTGGCAGCGTGGAACAAGTCACTCAGCCATGTCGTTGAAGCTGATATCCTGGCTTCTTTCAAGAAATTTCTGGACAAAATCCTTAGATCATTTAACTACTAATAACCAATAACAAACCATTTGTTTGTAAATGTTATTTGCGATGCAGTGGCTCTGTGGCTATGGATCTGCACCTGTGGCTTGGAGGTTGCCGGTTCATATCCTGTGGCCGGCAGAGGAATCCTACTCTGTTGGCCCCCTGAGCAAGGCCCTTAACCATAACTGCTCCAGGGGTGCAGTATAAATGGCTGCGCTCTGACCCCAAGCTTCTCTCCCTGTCTGTCCTTTTTGCATACCCCAACTTGCTCTCCATCAGACACACATACACACAAATGCCTAATACAAGAAATTGTATATGGCCATTAAAGTTATAAAAAAAATAATTGATCCTATTATGAAATTCTCAGTTCTTGAATGCATGTTGCTTGAGAGAGACTGGACTAATTCCTCTGGGATTCAAGGAGAGAAGATAGAACTTTGTGTAATATGATTATCAGCTTAAAAAACAAAACCTCAAAAGCTGTTTGTAGTCCACGTTCTGTGCCAAATTCTGATCTAAAATACAAATGTCTGTTAAATCAGGAATGGTCTGTGTGGTGGTTTGTTTTATTAGAGATTGATAGGACTGTGATATAGGAAACGTTTATTAAAGTAGTCTGAACACAAGACCTTCATCTTTTGCCATCTTACCACATGTCTTGAAACATACTGAGTGAATTCCATTTGGTATGACACTGATTATGTAAATAGGTGCTTTAAGCAAAGAGTACATCACTACTGGTTACCTGTTCAGGAGGAATGTGCTTTGCATTTCGTGTTATTACGAGATTAAGTTTTGGTTGTAGGAAAGTAGAGAGCTGTAAGGGTATTAGATTTGTGATCCTTTTCCTTTTGCACATTACTTCTGTTAATAAAGATACTAGCTGTCAAATTCACCAAAGAAAGGTAACACTACAGGAAACACATTTAGCACCTCAAAGTAACCCCAATTTTCAACTTATAAAATTGTCAAGCACAGCACATCAGTTGTCACAATAATGTTGTAACTCATTTTGAAATGATTCATTATGCCATTTTCATTTTTTGTCCCATTGAGTCACGCTCCGTTAAGTCTTAAAATCTGTGTGTTCCATATTTGTTCTTGCAAATGTGATTTATATGTATCTTATGTTTTCCTCCATTAAACTTGAGCCTATAGCTATCAAAACACAGCAAATGATTGTAGTTTAAAAAAAGCTAAGTTGAAAACCTGAGGATTCATTGTTTTTAAGAATTTGATCATTGATAGACCCAGGCTGAAGTACTTAAATAATGTTGTTTGGTAGTGCTGCTGTTGTAGGCTATTGACGAAGACCTTAGCAAGAAGCTTAAGATGATGTTCACTAAAAATAAACTGAAGAAGAAAGCAAATCAGACCCTGACAGAATTGTACACTTGTGAATAAATAGTTTTAATAGCTACCTAATCAATAAAACATTCTAGGTACCAAGAGCAAGGTCTGCTAACTTGCACTGCACTTTGCACAATCTTCCTGAATAACCAGCAGACTAGGAGGTAGTTTTTAAAATTAACAGAAGAGGAGATTAAGCTGTATACCACCATCGGCTTACAGCTGTTTAGGCTATTTCAGGAAACTGGATAATAAGAATTAAGGGAAGCATATTCCCTGGTGGCTCGAACGTTTAAATCATTTTTATGTTTTTCCTGTTCCGTAGACATACTGAAGGAAAATATATTTAATGCTAGCCAAACTATATTCATTTTAGAGCAGTTTTAAATGAATAGATTTGTAAGTGCTCAATAACATAAGATATGAAGGACCTTGAGATATGGGTTTTTGGTTAGAGCTTACATAGTGAAAACAGTTTCACTACAGTTTGTGGAAGACAGTAATGATAGCCTTTCTGTTAGTCCACTTGGTGAGATTTGAAAAAGCCTAGAACCCTCTAGACTTTTCTCGAATTCCAAAAAATACAGCACAGCCCTCTAACAGTCATTGAGCTCTTGCCAAAAGTAAGATGAAAGCACAGCCAGCCTATATGCGACTAATATATGTTAGCAATTGAGGTGGCACTGCAGAGAGACAGCTGTTCAGTCCAATTTCTTAAACAAGGTTTTAGGTTTTTTTTTAGAACAAGAATCCTATCTATTTCAAAGTTTCATAGGGGCAAATTTGATTTAAGTAACACTGGTGAAATGTTGCTGTGTTATGCCTTCAAGTGTGAGTAACCCCTGTTAGGCATGACAATAATAATAGTGGAGCAACGATTTACTTACTAATTAGCCAACAGTTATCTTACTTGCAACAGATTGTACAAGGGGTGTAGATGTTTACAAGCAGTCTTTTACAAGCCAATTACCTTCAACCTTGAATCACCTTCATCAGAACTTAATGTGTGCAAACGATACCATGCTGTGTTCAGTGTTGTCATCACCTACTTTACCTGTAGTCAAATGATTGTGGGGAGCCCACAGCATCGCCAGCTAAATATACTGGTGTAATTCAGTGTTCACTAATTGAAGAAAAGCATCACACTGATGAAAGTTCATGACAAACACGTCTCTTACTGAAATGTATACTAGGACACACATTATTTTCAACAGTAATGGGTACTGAAATTGCAGTCATGCTGGGAGGTACCCACATTTTAAATTCTCACAACCGCAGTTCCAATATGGAGTGCTTTATTTCATTTAGTGAATGGGTCATATTTAGATTCACTAGGTAACATCTCAGCGGAGGTATAATGAATAATAGAGTAAAAGTAACATGCACAATAGACGTGTAAAATTATGGCAGTGAATTTAGTTATCATAATATAGTCTATTATGACCTAGTTTCTTTTTACCGACTGCACTATTTGGATGTGTAAATATAAACTGTACATACTTTTGTACTAAACATTGCCACTTTCAAGGGCACTATACTTCAAAGCTGAGGAATTTGATCATTTTGAGAGATGTATTGAGTTTGTCCATGTACTGCTTGAAGCTTGCACTATTTTCTTCCTCTCCCCTGTTCCTACACCAATAGTTGCACCAGTAGTCTATCACAGGACACAGGGGCTGATTGTTTTGGAGGTGCGGAGGGTTAAGCATTTTAAATGAATTGCTGATGGACTGAGCTGTCAGACTTAAGTAATAAAAGCCACCCCGATAAATGGAACCTTCTCCTGAGACCCTTCATCTTTCCTGATTGCTAGTTTGTGGAGATGGTGCTGCAAACGGCTCTCTGTAAGTGGGCCTCTTTGCCTGTGTAATAGCTTAATTAATTCCCAGAACACTGTGTCCAATTATAATAGTCCCTAGCATTGATGAAAAGAAGATATAGTCTTGGAAAAAAAAATCTTAAAAGCTGTTGCATCTCAAAGATATTTCTCAGATATCATCTAAGCCTACTTTTCTTGCTGTCAGGGTAGCGATAGGGTAAGGGCTAGCTTCTTGATATGTGTGAACATCAAGCTTTGTTACATACAAATCTGAAAAGATGGTTTTTGTTTTGTTTGCTGCATTTTATGCATTTTTCTTTTTTTCCATGAAAATAAAATATAAGCGAATTAAGTAATGACTAATTGATGTCTGGTAATACTTTATCTTCTGCTGGAAAGTGAAAATCTAATGAAACTTACATTTATTGAAATTAATAACCATAACCCTGCCCCTAACCTAACAGTAGTTTTAACGCAACCCCTAGTCAATGGTTTTAAACCTAAAACATACGATAATGTTTACTTTGACTTTTACTATGAAACATTGCATTTATACCTTTCAACCCAAAGGGTTGATCCCAAGCTGCATTTGTTGTCATTTCAAGCAGTAGTCTTACAGGGCTTTGAATGTTGCTACATTTATGTAGGCTGTAAAAGCTATTACACAGAGTACATAAAACCTAGTTCAGATCGTGACCAGGTTGTTATTTGGCATGCAGATTTGCGAGTGTAATTTAATCTGAATACAAGAGGTTTCTTCTCAGTTTTTGCCTTTGTTTCATAGGCTCATCTTATTGTTTTATGCTATTTCTTAAATATTCATAAGACAGCAAGTTAATTATTTTTTAGAGATTTTAAGTGTAATTCATATATTGCTTACAGTTAATAACACATGATAAAGCACTAACTATAGGAAGTATGGTTGTTTAATGTTGCATGTCAGCAGTTTCTCAGGAAATGAGTGATATTTCTTAGCGGTGTCAATGGGATACATTATTTCAGGCATCTTGATGGAAAAGATTTCTTAATTATGAAAGATTTGATTATGGAACAGAGATTTTCCAGCGGCTTTTGCTTCAGACAATCAGAATGACAGGTCTTTAGGAGGAAGACTCCATCTTTCTTCAAAATGTATTGAGAAATGTGAATTTAAGCAAATCATTAATTGAGGAGAACGCATTGTAGGGAAATGATTCTGCTAGTAAATCACTGAAGGGCTCAGGGTAACGAAATATTGTGTGATTTCACAGACCACCTCTCCCTACACATACCAACAACTTCTTTTTATATCTTGTTGTCATGCATGTCGTTATTTGTACTGTATATGAAAAGGAGATTTCTGCAACAAATGAATAAATAAAGCAGCAGTGTGGAGTCATAGGTCAGGCTCTGGATCACCATGTCATGAGATCCAGTCGCAGGTGGGAGGCTGCTGTTGTGTTCTTGAGCAAGGCACTTCAAGCAGATTGCTTCTGCCTCTGTCTTGCTCTATAAATGGGTACTCTCCAGGTTGTGGTTGTAAAAGACAATTTGTTCCTACACTTTTCTGCACATAAACAAGATAAGAGGAAACTGAAATTTAACTCTGTGTATTTTCTAAATCACGTTTCTTAGAGGAGTAGTTTTGTAATTGGGCACACTGTTAGACAGTTAATAATGAACATACTTCTTTACTACCAAGTAAGGCATTATTTACCCTTCATAAGAAGTATTTTTATTAGATCAAATATCAGTAACAGAAAGAGGTTTGCTGGCACAATGCAATATTGTAATTTGTTCTACAGTAAACCCTTGGTTTAAAAGACTTAAAAGGGGGGAATGGGTGTCTATTACTGCAGAATGTCCGTTCAGCAATCACAGATCACTGTTGGTGTTTTTCAACCCAAAAACGCATCATATGAGAAAAATAAATATATATAGATCTTTAGACTTATTGTTTAAACAATTGCATTCGGCACCTAGAAAAAAATCTGTTCCTGTGCCGATTTTGTTATACAAGCTCTTTATGTCATGTGTTGTAAATATACTGATTAAAATTCTTTAACACATACGATATGTTGCATTATATGTAGTATTTAGTTTTACCTAGTTTTTTATGTATTCATTCCTAAGTTATTGAGGGGAAAGTCAGATATCTGATTTCCTTTTAGCAGGTTGTGTCTGATATTTCTGAAATCTGTTAAAAAGAAGTCTTTTGAACTGAGGGTTTAGCATACTATACACCTTATAACTTTCTGATACATTGTACAGCTAAAGTATTGGTAACTATATTCCTCTTTGATGCATTGTGGGAATCTTGTATTAAGAACAGCTTCATTTTTTTCAATGAAAGATTTACTCTTGGGCACACCTGCTTGTGAGGGGGCATCATCCTTCACACACATCTGGCAGCAGAGTTCAAATACCATTCCACTGACAATTACTAATCTCAATTCAGTTCCTGTCTGATGTGTACTGTAATCTGCCACTGAGTGTAGTGCAGTTGGGTCTATTGTAAAGACAAAGCTGTCATCACTTTTTCAATGAGGCCATGCAATTCCAGACATGTGTTGGCCTGGTGGACTGTATACAAAGCTGCTTGTCCAAGCTGGAGGCCAGCGAGCTGGACTGGGAATAACATAAGCCATTTTTCTTCCAGAACTGCAGGCTGAGAAAGAGCCAAGCTCCTCCCACGCTACTCAGGAACTGATGACAAGACTGGGCTTCTTACTTGGTGAAGGGATCCCAAGCACGGCTCACATACCTATGGAAGACAAGAATGAAAAGAAGGTATGCCATTTTCCAGCTGCAGCAGCACAGGGAAAGTTGAATTTGCCCGTGAAAGGGGATGCTTTTTTTTGTTGCTGCTTGATTTTGCACTTTGGACTGGAATACAACACTAATTGCTGTGGGATTAAAACACTTATAGCTGCATATAAGGGTAACTTCTTTTTTTCCTTTTTGTTATGTTGTGAAATTGTTCTGTTCCTTCAGTACTTGAATTAATGATCTGTTTGGTGGGACTCTATAGCAATGCTCTGTCAGGTACCCAAACATTTATTTCATAAGCTTGACAGAAACTTTACATGGCCTTTTGAACAAGTTTGAAACGTGATAGTGTCAGCTTTAGTCCATAAATAGAAGTGGTTATGTTAAGCCTAGAGTTTGTTTTGCTATTTTAATTAGACTGGTGCTTTGAATAAAAGTTAAAGTCCTTGATTTCAGTGCGCAGACATGCTTTTGACATTTTTGCTTAATATCAGTAATTTAAGGTGCTTGTAAGAGGCTTATTTTTTAGAATAAGTCACGTCCATTAGCAAAGATGTCTAAAAAGAAACTTGAGATCTAGGAATAGAAGTGAAATTTTAACGTCATGCTGACATCTAAAAAAATACTTTCCAGAATATTTTTCTAGTATTTTCAAATTTCATACTTGCAGCAGGCTGCCTCCAGCTGTATCTGTCCTGTGTGTTTGAGAACAGACAGTGTAATTATTTTTTTCCCTTAGTGGCATTTACTTCATTTGATAATGAAACCATGCTGTCTCACTATAGTGTGTTGGTGCTTGTGTGGGTTTATGCTGCTTGTGAAGTCTATTTTATAAATCGTATGTGACGTGCTCCATAGGCAGAGTGGTACTCTATTACCAGGCGCAGAATGCAGGATTGCTGCTAAAGATAATTGCAGTTCTAACAGCATGTTTTATTATCCATTGTCTAGCCTTTAGAGAACTTAAATTTTCTGAAAGTATGCTGAAGTCACCAGATGACCCCTAGGGTACCTAGGAGGGCAGTTAACAGTACTGGGAAGTGAAGGAGGATGTAAAACTGAGTTGAGAAGTTCTGAGTGTCAGACTCTTGGCAGGCATTAACCACAAAGGAACCAGGCATTGGGTACATTTCTTCCCTCGTCTTAGAAGTCACTTTTCATGACCTATATACTGTACTGTAGGAGAGAAATACAAAAAAAAAACTGGAAGGACTGCTGTGGGAATATTGCTATCTTTGTGTCTCACATTCTGGAAAGAAAAGAAGGATTGATTCTTAGATAATATAAGCTTAAAATGACTGCCTACACTTGAAGATAAAAAGAGTATTCCTCAGAAATATAGTATTTGGCATATTTGAAGTATAGTGTATAGTATATAAAGATAGTGTTAAAGAGGAAAATAAATGTAATTGCTGTCAATTGCTTTGAAAGCATTCAGTAAATAAAGGAAAAGGTAAAGAGTGTTCTTATGATTAGGCTGTGATTCATTTTAAATGAAAGGTATGATGCTGTAAAATCTCTCTGCAAAGATGTAATAGCATATTTTCTTCAGTTACATTGCTTTGTCTGATCACTTTAAAATATAAATCTGTGCACATCTTTTTGATTCCCAGTTCCTTTTTACAATATTTATGCAAACGGCATAAAAAGTAAATTTGATCCTCGGCTTAGATTTGAATAAATATCTTCTGGTTATGTAGTTATTTTGGTCATAAAAGGTCCTGGACCTTTCAAAACCCAGAAGAAAGACAAACGACAAACAGCCTTCCAGTCCTAATGATGGTTTCAAACGTTATCCCCAGTGTCGTCTTTTATTTTAATATCTACAAGTTAGGGACAAGGAAGGCAGTTTGTGCTTTTATGCTTTAATTGGATAATGCAGGTTCAGCTATAGCAGATCCATAATTCAGATCAATTTAGGAGAAACGTCTTGTCATGACGGAAGGCATTAACATTATAAATGGTCTCTTCTCTGTTACATCTTCTCCAGTGCACAATAGCCAGCCAGGGAATTAGCCCGTGCTCCACTTTGACAAGCAGCACTGCATCTCCAAGCACAGATAGCCCGTGCTCTACCCTCAACAGCAGCATCAGCAAGCCAGCCACTAACAAAACAAGCCCCCGTGGGACTATTACCAGCCCCAGTTCCACACTCGAAAGCAAGGACAGCGGCATAATAGGTAAGTGATCGTATACTTAAGGACATGGTGACATGCTGTGTTGTGGCCTAAATACCTATAACATCCCACCTTTCGTAGCAGGCACTCTAAAGCATCAAAATTTGTTTCAACGGAACAGGTATAAAGGCTTATTCCACACTGAAAGGAAAAAGAGACGCAACGTTTCGGCTGTGGGGCCTTCTTCAGGCCCTTTCTCTTTTGCTGTCCTGTGTTTCCTCAGCCTTGGTCAGGCACAGGTGTTCCTCTGTTCCTCCCTCCATTTCTTTCTAAAACTTGAGGAGGCCGTGTGTGTTTCTGTTGTTATTAGTATTGGTGGAAGTTGTATTAATATTAGAGATTTAGAAGAAATATTGATAATACAGGGTATTGGTAGATGGAAAGAGAAAGGAAATCCAATTTGTAGCTTGTCAGAATAACCAAATAGAAGTTAATTAGAATGTAGTTTTTAATTTGTTGCTCAAAACAGGAAGACGTTTACTCAAACTCTTTCGACATTTCCATAGTAAGTCTTTGTTTCTGTATTATTGTTATTTTTTCAAGGTTTAATTTGCTTTTTTTTAACAAAACTAAGCCATGCTAAATTGGTCTTTTCATTAATACCAACCTATCGGTATAAACAGTGTAAGGTTTCTTAAATTCTGTTTTCAGATATAAAAAAATAACTTTAAAAAGGCTGTTAAAATGCTAATCATGTTTTTAGTTACATTTTTGTTGGTTTTCCAAGGACAGAATTGTTCTGTCGTTATGGAGGGACATATCCATGCAGTGGCTCTGCAGAGTTTCCGGAGATCTGGATATATTTAAAACTCAACACATGGTTAATCCAACAGGCAAACGTTGACATAATTGATTACAATGACGCACATCTCAGGCCTCGTGGGGCATATTATAGCTACTAAATTATTAATTTGAGATACTGATACTGTAATTGCGAATGTGAAGTAATGTCGTTTTCCAAATAGTGTTCCTTTTCGTCCAGAATGTAATGGCAAAAATGTCCTACTTTGCAGGGACCTACTTCCGAAACGAGCTGTTTGTTTGTAGCACCTACAGCATATAAAACTGGACTTCTTCTCAGAGGCACTTTCACGAAGTTCTTTGTGATGCGGCAATTCAGAAAGCATTTCTGTTGCATTCAGAAGATTAATATGGTTTAACTTTCTTTGTAGTTTCAGCTTGAACAAGTGCTCCAGGCGGACGTGATCTTTTTTAAAACAACACCTCAATGTTTGTTAGTACTAGAAAGGAAACAGAGGTACACCTCAATACAGTGCATGAAAGCCACCCAAACCCTTGGTATCCAAGTCCAGAAAAGGAAACATGATAGACTTTCAGAAGTTCTTTTCACCTCTGTGTCATACTTTCCATTATTATGTTTGGCTGCTGTGAGTCATTAGTTCATTTTATATTTGTTGTCTTATGTGTTTTAGACAGTACAATCTAAGATCCCTTTTGATTTTTTTAAGTTGCTAACATGCAGAAGGTATGACCAAGGTCATTGTTATTAAAGTAAATTTGCCTGTCTCATAGCTGCTCTTAATGCCAGTGAGATTTTAAGATAAAATGAGCAGTCCGTACTATTTTCAGAATTATAGGTGTGTGTTTTTGCCTATGATGTGCTTAAGTGGCTCTGTTTAGAAGTAATCAGTCCTTATAACATCTTGTTTGGGTCGCAAGAGAAACGAATAAAGGAATTTGCTATCAAGTAACTCATGGTTACTTGGAGCACCAGTTATGGTGCTACAAATAGAGTCTGACACTAGCTTTTATGTTTTTTCTTTTTAAACCAGGAGTAGTTCACCTTTTAAAACAAATTAATAAGAGCAGCCCTTCATGCTTCACCATTGTTACAAACGTTGTCCCAGAAGAATCTATTTAATTTTGTTCTAGCCTACTTTTTCAGACAAGAAAATACACTGACGCCTTGAGTTTCATTTCGATCCGTTTGTGAAAAGAGTTGTCCAGGTCACACTGCCAGCACCACAGAACAACTGTTGATTCCTGCATCTGTTTGTTTCCTAAGGCTTTCATCTGACCTTTACATTGATTATCTTGACATAAGGAATCAATCTAGTCAATGTCTCATCAACAGTAGTAGAGGTTCTTTCATTAGTTATCTGAAAATATCACCATCAGAGCTGCAGTGTAAACCTAAACCACATCTAAAATCCCAATAAACATTTTCTCTGTGATTTCTTAATGTACGCAGCTCTCTGAAGAATCTGAGAATTTTAACTAAATCCAATCGAACGTTTGGTATCTTGGGTGATATGTCCATTTTTTTAGATGCACATCAGAAGGAATTGCCAGTGAAACCTTTGAATTATAAATGTATAATGCATGATGATTATTATTTCCTTCTTCTTTCTTAACCTGGAAAAGTGCTTAACTGCATTTGCAGTACATCTTAAAAATGCAGTATAGTAATCGCCACCGCTGAAGATGAAAATAAATTAAAGAAGTTGAATGCTTGTAATATCATACTGGGTTAGAAAAATTAAACTCTGAACTAAAAAAGATTTATAATAGACTACATTGTCATGTCATTCAAATTCCAATTTTTAGGGCATAAACAACAGATCACCTGTTCTATATTATCTGGTCGATATTATATTAGTATACATAGATACTCTATATTATCTATCTGGTAGTTAGTGACTCAATAAAAGAGTAAACGAATACGAAATGTAGTTGTTACTTTCAGAACAGGACTCATGGATTAGTCTAATAACTGTAACCTTGTGTTTGTAATTGCAATGGAATGCCTAAAACAAAATGGTCCTCTCACCTCGTAGCAACAATTACAAGCTCCTCGGAGAACGATGACCGGAGCGGATCGAGCTTAGAGTGGAGCAAAGATGGCAGCCTGAGGGACAGCGGTCACCATGGGTTGGCGCCCAGCCCGCGGGTGGATGGTTGTTCGCCTGTGGCAGAGGAAGAGACCGTCGGCCCTGGAGAAGCCCCGCTCAAGCAGGACGCAGCTGGAGCAAGCCCAGGGGAGGGTCCTCTTTCCTACCCACAGCAGAGCTCCTTCATGATGCCCCGGCCTAACTCGGTGGCAGGTGAGCGGTCATGCGTCTACTTGTTTGTAGAGAAGTCGTGTAGACTTAGCCCGCTTCTCCGGTTTCGAGTGGGACACTCATTCAGCTTCACTACTACTGTTCACGCAGGAATAGGTGATTTGGAAGGTTTTGCAGTATAAGCATTCAAGAACAAATATGGTTTAAGAACCCGCACTGTCTGTCAGGTGATATTGATGCAGTGGTCTTCATGGAGGTGGCTCCAGTTAGTGAAACAGCAGTGGAGAGCTGTAGTTGAAAACAGTGGGGCAGAGAAGGGGGGTGGAAATTAATGCGGTAATGCTGCCTCTGCCCCTTTGAGCTGAGTTCCCCTAGGACGGGATTTGAATATGCTTTTCCAGGAAGCTTAGAGAGGCTGTGTTATTGCGGCCTGGTGGATGAACAGGAAATGTCTTGCCACTGCCAGTTCAGCAGCTTGTGGGAGTTCTAAATATTTCTATGAGCATGAAGAAAGGGGGTCTTATTATTGTGCGGGTCCTGGCTACTTTCATGCCATTTTCTGCAACTTGCTCAGGGGGAGGTGAAACTAACACAGCTGTTGTGCGTTGTACTGTGTTGGGTCTGTATGGGAGAGAGTCCTGCTTCGTCTCTGTGATCGGTTCCACATTCCACAGGAACCAACTGCTCAGCTCTGCTGAGAACAGCTTGACAGCTGCTGTAGGGATCCCACTTTGAGCTTTGGCGCGCACTCCTTCTCCCTGTGGCACTGCATTGGCTTAAATGAACTAAACCCCTGAATTTATAATTTTGAGCTCTGAGCTATATTTCCATTTTTAATGTGTGTGCTTATTGAGATTTTGCACGAGAAGTGCCATTTGGATGTATAAATGAAAGAGCTGCAGTGAGACTTTTATAAAGCAGTCTGACATTTGGCACAAAGGATTGAGTTCTCAAAATGGATCGCTACGGTTGGGTGTCAGGACAACGAGCCTTTGAGTTTTGATTATAATGATGAAATTATACTCAAATTCACCAGCAGAACTTCCCAACAGGATTGTTACACACGATTCACTGAAGCAATTGAGTGATTTTTTTGGAGGGCAATTGAAATTTGAAAAGAAGTCACATTACCTGAAATCATTAAGTCAATTTGTACACCTCTGTACTTTGTGTAATTGTGCCTGTCAGATACTGATATAAACTTATACACGATTGTATGGTTGGTCTAATGTGCATGCTGCTTATTTTTATCATTCATCATCAACCACAAAGGGCGGAAAGGGTTTTCAATGAAGTGTGGCATTTGGTAATGTAAGTAGTCTACTAACTCATGAGTATCTAGTGTATTTAGTGTAAGGATATCTAGTTAAGCAGACCCTAGCAGATTAGAGAATAGAAGCCTACAAACACAAGTTTGACTGTTCTTGACTTTTCACATGTGCTAAAACTTTACAGTCATTTAACAAAATCTTCTAATAGTCTGTGAGAGTGTCTCCAATGATGATTTTTTAACTTCAGAGACTGACACACAGAACTCACTCATTGCTGTTTGTGACCTTGACCATTGTGATGTCTAAAAAATAGAAGTAAGGTATGGAGGACAGATAGAAAAACTTTCATGAGCTGGTCATACATAATAAGATGTTGAGGTACTTTATTTGGCAAATATGTTAAATGTATTTAATATACAGGGTGCCACTACTAAGGGCTGTGTGCCTTTTTCTTTTTTTAAGCAATTCTGGCTACTTAAAGGGGTAGTGTATTAGATGCTAATACAAAGCTAATGTAACATATTTGATATACTGTAGCATATTTGCCATGGACCTGTTAGTTTTTACTGCATTCAGATAAATCAATAACTTTGCTTAATAAGGATGTGCTTGAAATTGCTGAACAGCTACCAGGGTGTTTTTTTTTTTATTTCCCGTTTGTTAGGATCAGACAGAATCCTTTAACAATTCTAATGATAAAAAATTAAGTGCAATAATAATCTTCGAAATGTAATTGTCTGACCATGGCTTCTATCTGCATTTGCACTTAGAAATTGTATGCTCCTATCGTTATAATATAACTCCGTTACTGCGGGCTCCAAAGATTAACACCCTTTCATTTTATGGTTTGTTATTACAGCATCCACTTAGGAAGATAAGGACATTGAAAGACAGCTATGAATATGTGACAGAACGTTTCACACTGCAAGTTGAAGAATAAGGAACTTGGAAGTCTTTATTTTCACATTTACGCTTACGTTCTCTGTTTTGCATTTATATTGCAGGTTTAGAGGAGAGTTGTAATGAATGCAAAGCGCACGGCCAGTCTGTGAGACGCAAAAAAACAGTCAGCCCCAGAAAAGAAGGAAAACTCTTTTTTGTGTGTCCAGTGGGCTGTGACCTTTGTATGTCTCTTTTTATCTCCTGTTTACGTGTGAATTTGCTGCTTATGTGCCAGTAACTTCAGGTGGGCTTTGTTCCGCACATCAGCTCTCTCAAAACCTCGGTGTAGGGGTCCTCACAGCATCATGGGCCCCTCCAGGTTCACACAGGTAGTGGCCTGTCAGGATGGTTTACCTCAGAGTCCTCGTGTCAGGGCTTATCTTTCCATTTTCCTTCCTCTCCAGTACCTGTCAGCTTGGCGAGTGTGAAGGTACTGTTTTTACTTTCTGGTCCTGAGAGAATATGGTGTAGTGCCAGCACCTGACTGAGAAGGTCATAATGAGATGATGGTTGATGTATGTCACAAGCTGCGAATGTCACTTTGTTAATAGTAAGTCTGGGGAGCTGATAGGGGTCTCTGGAGTTTTGAGCATGTTAGTCTGTAAGAGATTCGCTTCTCAGCCACAAGGTTGAATATTGAGAAGGAACATTTCTGTTTCAGTGAAGAACCTGTGGCTGTGCCACCAGCTGAATGTAAAATAATAGACTGGCGGTAACAAATCCCTCGTTGCCCCTCTGGGAAAAAAAAAAAGCTGTTTTAGAATAAAGGTAATGTATCACTCTATCCTAGGCCAGGTCACTGCAATGACAGCTGTTCCATCACTCGTGAGTAAAATCATCATTCAGTTCAGCTCAGAATTGTTTCAGCCAATAAGGCTCTACATGTTTACAAGCATTGGCTGTAATGCAAAACTCACTTCTGTTTAAGAAGTCAGTTTTCCCGGTTTGCCCATATGACAATGAAATAGCTGTTAGAAGTCTATATATGTGACAAGGCACAGAGCACTTACATAAAGTGTGCCCCCCCCCCCCACTATACTCAGGGTTTGTAGACTAGGCTTTGTGTTTAACCAGAATTGTACTCAACCCTTTTTTATTATTGGTCACTAGTGTCTGGACGCTTAGGGAAAAGAAATCCTACAGAAATACTGTTAAACTAATTATACCAAGCACAAAGAGGCTAGTAGGAGCTGTTATGCTAGGAGTGTGAGCCTGTAGTGATTCAGGATGAAAACAATTACCTGTTTTTTTATATTAGTAACAGAATACTCCTTCAGAAATAAAATATTCTGCAGAAATCCATTTTGGAATTTCGTGGTCACAAGTAAACAACACCTTTTGTTTTCATTTTGTCTTAATAATAAAAATAATTCCCTTGCTAGGATCACCTCGAAATTAGACTTTGCCCTTCCAGCATTTCTAAAGCCCATTCTGATTATTAAAATCTAAGTGGACTAGATTATGCACTAGATTATGTCTCCTTGATGGTACTGTTACTGTTAAGAAATGGTACTGTTAAGGAACAGATGAAAAAGTTTTAAACATTTAACATTTTCCATATGTTACAATCAACAACTACAATTTCGTCTTCTTTAAGGATGTCTTCCTAATTCCCCCAAAAATGTCATTGGTACTTTAAAAATCATAGCTTTTATTTTCATTATTACCAAAAGTGTGATGGTTTTACTGTAAGTGTACATTTGCAGTAATGTCAAAATTACTGGAGCTACTTAAGCCCACTGAGTAATGATTGCATGCATTTCATGATACTGAAAAACTGGTATGACTGTTCCAGTATAATTACACCTCTTGCCTTAAGAAAATACATCTACATCTTTTAATTAAACCCATTTGTGTATTCAGTCTGCAAAATCAATAATTATTTAATTACCCACAGCTCGCCTCACCCACCCTGCCAACTAAGGTTGTAAAATGTGTGGAAGGAGCTTTGAAAGAACAAAAGAACTCTAAATACCTCACAGCAGCTGCTGTAATCAGTGATTCCATGACATGAAAATATTTACTGTTGGAATACTTAACTGCTCTTTTCCCCATTCTTGTACTTAACACTGGTTTTGTTATGCATTTCTCTTCGTCTACTTTACATTATTTTAGGCTTCTTTGCCTAAAATGTATGGTTATTTTAATTTACCTGTTGTGTGCATGAAGCAAAATTGTTTAGAAGCCACTTCATTATAGCGAAAATCTATAAACCTGGTTGTTCATATATCGAGAGATGGGCTCAGCTTTTTTAATTATAGGGCAAATGCCCCTGGAAATGCCCCTGAAACTCATGCTGTTAGTGGTGAAAAGGGCTCCGTATTTGCTCAGTGTTATGGGAAAGTCTGCTGTTGCCATCAGAAACTTACACAGGAAAACCTTTTCAACTAAGAATGTCAGGGTGTTAATAATAAAAAAAAATGCTAGTTGACTTTCTGAAGATATTCAATTGTTCAGTCTAAGAATGTATTTTCACAGCAACAACAATTTCAAAAGGCATAGGATGAGCATTTTTACACCTGTTCTGTTCAAAGTAAAAACCAGACCTTCAGGAACTGATACTGTATACCTTGTTAACCTAATTCAGATATCAGAGTTTTGTTTTCTTTAAATAAAAAAGAAATAGAAAGGTGGCTGTCCTAATTTTTTACATTTTAAACAATTCAGAATCCAAGGACAGAATTGGAGAGGTATTCTAAGAAATTTGTGTCCTGCTGCATAGAAAATGTGTAATAGGATATTAAACATAAATAATTAAACGGCCCCTGTGTTATTGTATTGATTGTACTTTTTTGGGTACTAGGGTAGCTTTGTAACTGTTTGAATGCAAATACAATTTACCATTTTGCATCAAATCATAATCCTTTATTTGACCAGGACTGTATCGAAGGCTGAAGGAATTTCAGGACGAGAAGAAAATTCAAAATGAAAAGGCTGACGTCACCTATGGTACTATAGATTGATGGGTGCCTCAATTCAAGTTGGCTTACTTTATATTATGGTTTGTGTCCTTATTTCTGTGACAGTTCGATGGCTTGCAGCATAGCTGCAACACTTCAGGTTAAATGAAGTCTAGTTCAGGTGTGTTCAGGGTATATATAACTACTGTACAGTGTTGCATTGGAATTTATGATTATTAATTTTACCCATTGTTGCTTTGTCATCAAAGTTGGCTGAGAAGTCTTTTCGTATGGGAAAATGTGGCAAATATTGCATGATCCACTCTTTTTTTGCAAGCATTGGAATTTCCATTGATGCCTTGTTGAAAGAGCTATGGTTTCCTCTTTGTTTTACTGAATGAGAGAGGACCATTACAGAAGTCATCTTTTTACAGAAGTCAGAACATTACAGAAGTTCTGGTTCTTTGTTTGAAGGACTTTGCAGTGTCTCCATAAATCCATTGTGAAGTAAAGAAGGGTGTCTGTATAGTTTTAGGACTGATAATGGCTTATTATTTGAAATTGCATTTTTATCCATTTGAAAACATGAACATATTATCCCGAACTCCACAGGGTCAAATACAAAGCATTTTACCTTCACTGTTTCTAGGAGTGTTTCTGCTTTGGGGTGAGAATTGCATTGCATACAGAATGGCTTACCACACTGTCTGAAGGTCTTTAGGGATTTGCAGGTGTTATTTTTTCATGTTGCTGTTTTGTGCGTTCTGCAGTCTAAGTCTAATTAAGAGGGTTGGATGCAGTAATTGGTTCTCCATTGTGTTTTCTGGAACACTTCCTTTCTGCCGATATCTCCCAGGGCTTCAAGTTTGTACTTATGTTTATTGGTTGCCATTGTTCAACCTCTATTTATAAAGGAATTGTTAAGCAAAACCCCAAGTGTGGTAGCTTCAAGGTTAGAAAACCAACACTGCCTGCAGCTGTGGTAATTCTCAATAGGTTTCCTGACTGACAATAGGTTTATTTACATGCTGGTCAGAGTCGCAAAGACTTTTGTTTTGTGCCGAGCTTGGGTTTTGTTTTATTTTATTAAAGGCATGAAATTACATGTGTTTATGGATACAGTAATGCATTTAAAAAATAAGATGTGATTTGCCGATAGAGTTACAGAATATAAAATGATCTAAATACAAAAAGAGCAAAGAACCTCTTGGGTTCAAATGCTTCTTCATTTCCATGGTCTTTGCAGTTTGTGTGTGTGTTTTTTTTCTGGTTAGTGCTCAGTAATCATAATTTAGACCCCCTTCTTTGGTGTCTGCTCTGTAGACTTTAGAATAAATAACCCCTTTTTGTTAAATCACAGTATTTCTGAAGGACATAACGCTGGTTTATTACTGCCTGAGATAAACATTTTTCTATCACTTGTCCCCATATGTAGACGTAAGCTTAACTTTACAAATACTGACTAGTGATAGACTGAAGATGGGGGTGCTCTGTTTTTTTAGCTACCGATAGATTTTTGATTTTTTGTGTCTTTACTGGAGACTACATCAGTGTGATCTCTGTTGGCCGTTCTGTGGTTAAAGTCTAGGTGTTAATCTGCTCAGTGTTTAGGAGTCAGCAGCCTTAGTGTTTTCCCATTTTCTGTGCACAAAGGTGGAATATGGTCTGTTACTGAATGGAATGCCAGTTTTCTCTTCATTTTATTTTTTGTTGTGCTGATGTAGTTATACAAATCAGTTTGTATAATCTAGCATATCAGAATGGGGAAACTTGTTAGTAACTAACGTCCTGCAATGTTTTTGTCTCTCTTCATTAATAAAGAACGCTGCATCTGATATTTGACCTGTTTACGTTAGTTCTATGCGTTTAAAGTTTTGTAACACGTTTGCGTGTTTCTACTGAGAGCATTAAAACTGTAACATGCCATTAGTTCCAGTAATCATGTGTTGCATTTTAATGCCTCTCAGTATATTTTTTGTGTGCCTGTTTGCTCCAGTCTGCAAATTAAAGCTGTATTTAATGCTTTGTGTTGAAGCTGTTTTCCTTATTTAAATGCAGCAACACATTCACACGCTTGTAGGAGTGATTGTCACTGCTTTGTATTAAAAGTTGTGGTTATCCCAACTGATCCCACTTGTGCACGATTGCACATAGTTTTTAACTTCTGGTTCTTAGAATAAAAACTTTCTTCCATTGGTGTTTATGTTCTTGAAAACAGTGGCCAAAGACTGAATGGTGAAGCAATAAAAGAATAGTTCCTCTCAGGACCATACAGTTTTCAACCAATTGGACTGTAATTCTTGGAGCTACTGTAGCTGGCTTACCTGTCATCTATGTAATATATATGTTAAAAGATCTGTGCAGTAGAAAACCAATTTGTACAGCAATGGTATAGTATCTTTTAGCATTATTTATTTTTTGCTCCATGATATACACTGGTATGGGGCTGTTTTGATTTAGATTAATCATACATTATTACTGATTACATCTTTAACATTTGTTTGCCTTATTATGGCTATTGGGGTATTGATTGGGCAAATTGTAACATCAGAGTAGCAGATATTACAGCTTATTTATTTGTATGTTTTAATATTATTATCTCAGAAGTGCAGCTGGAAAGTCTAAATGGAATTCATAGAAATTAATTTTATGAAGGATTTATATGTTTTAGTGACATAATTGTAACTAAAATGGTGCAACAGATTTGATAAGCCAACAATCGTCACTGACTAAACCCGTATAACCGGACTCTGATGTTTTTACTATACAACGAGCTGCCTTGTCGCCCCTCTTGTGGTTTTGGTTGTGCTGTGCAGCTGAAAGGGCAGCTGGCTCTGTGTCACAGTGACCGTGAGAGTTAGCCAAGCTACTGTCTCATCCCACATTTACATGCACAGGGGAAGCTGCAGACTGCAAAGCTGTTCTGTATCCATGCAGTGTTTACAACACTCGCTGTGTTGATTTCAGACTAACCTGCTGTTTATATACCCAAGGCCTGTAATGCTGCACAATACTGGGAGTGCTTTGATCCGATCAGAGTAGGCAACATTGCGTGTCAGAGTCTGAAACCTAGCATGTGGTGCATCTAGTGTTTCACTTTGACACCTGTTTGACACTCGTAACTGTATTATTCCTGTATGCCGGAAATAACATGGGCTTAAAGATTAGTGATTTGGATTTATTAAGTGTTGAAATAAAGAATTACAGTATAAGATATAGAACAAGTAGACCCTGATTATTTAATGAATATGCAAATAGTCTGTTCTGTGCAAGTGCAATACGTATCAGGTTTAATCTGGTTAGTTGGTTATATGCCAAAATGGAATTTAATTTAACTTCAGTTAGATTTTGTAGTTTTTCTTTCCATCTGAGAATATTCTGAGATGCAGGGTAAGTCAAGGATTTTGTATCCAGATTGCCAGGTTATGAATTTTGTTTATATTGGAAACTACCTGTTAATACTAGTACTATAGAAAGCTGCACCACTGAAGTTCAGCAGTAAAAGCATCATAGTACACTGCTTGGGAGACAAGAAAGTCAACAGCTATAAAGGACAGGCTTTAAAAATAAAGATTTTTTAAAATAATTTTAACCTATCAGGGTATCTTCAAAGTACTTTGAAACATGGAGACTTTAAGGTATCACATACAGTATCAAATAAGAGAAATCTTGTGTAGGAAAAAAAATGTGCCCTGGGGATAATTTGGAGCTTAAAAGAAATTGGAAAAACAAGAAGAGCTGCAGAACAGCAAAGCATTTTTTCATTCAGGGATTTCATCTTTTTTGTGTGGTACAAAAATGTTAATACTTTAAAATGAGCTCAGTATAAACAAAGAAATTAAATACCATTTAATCTTTTAATGCATTTCTAGATGGCAAATGTCCCTACGACAGAATACAAATTTGAATGATTCCACTCATACTTATCCTCATTTCCTTTTAATTTTAAACACATTTCTTGTAAGACTTAATGTGATCTGACTCGAAGCAAAAGATTTATACTGTATTATAATTGTGCACAGGCTGATTTGGAGAAGATAGCGGTTTCATTGAGTCCGCGCCGAGATGAGAGCAATCTTCATTGTAGCCAACTGATGTTGTCAGCGTGGTGCTTGACTGATGTGTATGAGCAGGCTCTCTGCACGTACTTTCTACTTTATTTCTCCTGCTTTGCTAGCCCCCTCTCTCCCCCTCTCCTCATCCCTCCCTCCGTCTCTCTCATCCCCTTTCTCTCTCCTCGCCCCATCTCTCTCCCTCTCTTTCTCTCTCTCCGTCTCCCCCCTCTCTCTTTCTGTAGCAATGTGGGAAGAGGGAGTGTGACTGTGCTGGGAGAACCATTGATTAATTCCTCTCAGGCAGCCCAGTGCAAACTGTATTCAGCCACACTGGAGCAGCTACACTACCTTTCTGCATGTTCTTCTTCTGATCTCTTTTTTTTTTTAATATCATTTTCTCAAACCAAAGGGTCCTCTCCTGTCTGGGAAGAAATGAAATCAGTCCTCGGCAGTTCATTTGCTGAATGTTAATGTTATGGACACTGTGACATCCGTGTATAGTAACTGCCAAGTCTAATTACAAGTTGAATACTGTCACAACGGCCATGGATTGAAGCAGCGGTGCAGAAGATTCATTTAGGTATCTTGATGAGCTTTTACTAGGTATTTGCCTGATGTTTACAAAGTGCTGTCTAGCTTCCTCGTCCTTGTAATGAAGGATATTTTAAAGTGTCTTGCATATTGATTGCTTCCATTCCTACCTCCCTGCCTCTTCTAAAGACTGTAAGTAGCTAAATCTCTTGTGTTTTCCTAGAGAAGGGAGGTGACCTCAGCAAACAGGTTGCCGGTATGCTGAGAGAGCTTTGGGTGATTAAACATTTATTTTTGCTCATTAAAGAGGAGCAAGGTCTTTCAGCTTTAGTGAGAATGTGTTTGTACGAATGCTGTTCAGTGGAATTTTAAATTCAGCCTTCGCAACAATTAATGCCTTTCACAATGCATTGCCACTTCAAGGTTAAAAGAAAAAGTTACGTAAATGCAGATTGATTGATTTCGGTCACTGAAGGAGGTGAATGTGGATTGATTGATTTTAGTCCCTCCAATGAGAACCATAAAAAAAAAGATGATTAATTTGCCAAAACACTGCTGTGTTCAAGTATCCCTTTGCTTTCTAGTAAGGTCAGTGAAGCGTAGTGCACATTTTTTTGCTTCTTTTTTTAAAAAGAATATTTCCTTACCTTGATTTTACTCTTAATTTGTTTCTTAAATCTCTTCTGGCTTTTGCTGTCAGTTGTCTTAATGGTCTTGCTCACCTTACCACTCAGTGTATTTGTATTGCTAAGGGAAGAGTGTACCGTGAACACTGTGCAACAATCTGTATCGATGCCAGTTTGAATTAGAGCTGCGGATGGTTAATGCCTTGCAGGTGTGCATTGGGTGTGGGGAGGCGGGGGGGGGGTCTCAGTGGTTTCTATTCCACTCACCCGTACTGCCACATATACCTGTCCAGACTGCCTTCATGGAAACTTGAGTAAAACTGTCTAGTCTTCTTCGTGCCTTTTTTTGTTAACACTGATTTGTCAGGTGTTTGTCCTTCCGCCTTCTTCCTACAGCAACAAGTTCAACAAAGCTGGAAGACCTGAGCTATCTTGATGAACAGCGTAACACTCCACTACGGACCTCCATTCGACTGCC
Organism: Lepisosteus oculatus; assembly: GCF_040954835.1. Classification (NCBI taxonomy): domain Eukaryota; kingdom Metazoa; phylum Chordata; class Actinopteri; order Semionotiformes; family Lepisosteidae; genus Lepisosteus; species Lepisosteus oculatus. The sequence goes on from NC_090707.1 coordinate 12,894,360, forward strand.
CTGGCACAACACAGCAGGAGGCAGGGTACTGCAGGATACAAAAGGTACAGGGATTGACATCTCCGAATATTATTTTACATTATTGTGGATATTCTTGCTGTCTTTGCTAGTTTTTTTGGATGCAGAGTTCCTCTTGGAAGGCATGTGATTATTCACATTAATTCCCCACAAAAAGAGGGGCAGATTGTTTATTTTGCTCATAGGAAATTCTTCAATGCATTCTGCTTTAGTGTTCCCACTGCCTCTTTATGCCCACAGAAAGTAAAACAAAGAATACTAATGCAGCAAATTGCTCAGTGGCTGTACTCCTCCTTGTAACATCATTCACAAATAGCATTGTAGGTAAGGATAGGAAGGTCACTGTCTTGCACTCTGAAACACAGAGGTTAGCAGATACAATGGGAAAGAGTGTAAAGTACAAACAAATGTGTTTGGCCTTAAATCAAAACAGAAGTACTGCATTTTAAAAAATGTAAACATCAAGAAGAGCAATTGCACACTCAATTTCTCCAGCTCAATTATGTCTGCAGGCACTGTCTACTGCAGTAACTTAAATAATTTTCTTGCTTTTTCAGCCTCAAAAACATATGTAGCCTGGAGCAGATATTTATCATCTCTGGCTACCAGTTATCATTAGTACAGCTGAGGACGGAGGGCAGTGCTTTTCCTTTCTGATTAAGTGTCTTGTCAAACTACGGAATTCATTTATTCCCCAAATAATCTTTGACGCAGTGAGAAGAGTAACATAAAGAAATTAAATTAGGTAAAATATTATTGTATTGAATTTGCCCAAACTTGGAATTAAGCTATTAAACGTCAAGTGTTTTTTTTTCTGTTCGATTATTTTATTTTCTTATTATTTCATTTTGGAGGAGGGTTTGGTCACTGTTGTATGAGACACATATCCTGAGGATCGAAACCTGCTCCCAGTGGAGTCAAGTTCAGACCTCTGTGTTAACTTGTGGTCTGTAAAAGAGCTACCAACTCCCTAGGGAAATTGGTATAGCAGTTCATAAAACAAAGGTGTCTTGCAGCCCCAGGGCTCAGAATAATATAAACCTAAGTGCAAGAAAATTGTGACGAACTTAATTTAACTTGAGATATTTGTACTGAACCAGCAGTTTAAGTTCATTTTCATTTACAGTCAGTCCTGCATTGGTTCCACCAATCTTGGTCATGGTGACCTACACACCTGCGGGTTTTTATTCTACCCAACCTCAATTAGATAATCGAAGCCGTAAATGATCTAAGTGTCTTTATTGGAATATTTACATTTTGTTTGTACTAACAAGTTTGGGATTTTATTTCCCTTGCAAAATACTACAATTAAATCTCCAGCATGTTTCAGAGCAAATAAAAGTTCAAATCCTTCTTCTGCTCCTTCTGTCAATGAAGGGTTTGGTTGTGTAACTGAGAGCTCGGCTGAAACAAAAATCAGGGGCACCAGGACCAGGACTGGGAGCTCCTAGTTTAAAACAATGCAGTTTACATGCAAGCATCTTAAAGAAGGCACAAAAGTGACAGTGCTTTAAATCCAACCAGCTTTTCAGACCCGTGGGGAGTAAAACCTTTTTTTCCCCACTCGTCCAACAGCCCGGTTTGCTCCCTACAAGCCAGCTGATATCATGCTCAAGCCTCTGCTCTTTGAAGTGCCAAGCATAACCACGGACTCGGTGTTCATCGGGAGGGACTGGCTCTTCCAGCTGATTGAGGACAACCTGAAGAGGGGAGACTCGAGCGAGAACAGAGGCGCGGTCATCGTGGGCAGCGTCGGCTTTGGCAAGACGGCCGTCATTTCCCGGCTGGTGGCGCTGAGCTGTCATGGAGGCCGAATGAGGCAAATCGCTTCCAACAGCCCCAGCGCGTCCCCGAAAAGTGAGATAATCCCAGTGTGTTGTTGGTCTTAGAACACTAATGCAGCATTGACAATAGGATTAGAGTCTCATTGTGAAATAACTTTTAAACCTGTTAATCCTCCAAAGGCCACGTGTGACCCAATCGCCATGCGTTTTAACATTTATCATAAGGAATTCAGTCGTGTGTAAATGGGGCCTACCAGAGCTACAGGAACAGCTTACAAAATGTGATTGAAATAATGTAGGCTGTCTTTGGAAATTCTGACTTGTTCGTAGGAGTTTTTAATGGAGTTTCAGAAGTAAAATGCCAGATTGAAATTGCCGTGCATCCAAAACCAAGGTCTTTAATAGAAAACGAATGCCTTAGAATGGTAGAGGACCTTCAGAGCTTTAGATACAAAGCTGCTTTGAAGAGATCATAAAAAGAGCCTTGGTTGCATTCAAGGCTTTCATTTTTGCATCAGTTATTTTCTGGAGAAAGAGTCCCGTGGACTGAACTAAAACACAACACGCTGGAAAATTGAGTCCCTTCACATGTGAGACAGTTTCTGAGTGACAGGCACTGCACTTGAGTCTAAAAAAGCCAAGTAAAAGAATACTGCAAGAGAATAATTATTGTAAGCATTTTTTGTCAGGGTTAGATGTTCTGTAACTGTACAGCTCTGAGTTTCTAAGAATTTGCAAGTCACAGTATAGTACTCACCTTTACATTAAGAATTTTCCTGCTCCCATACCCTATCGACAGAACTGTGAAAGATGTATGGACAGCTCAGCCTAAGATGGTCTCTTATTGTGGACAGATAGTGAAATGGTTTACCTTTGTGTTTCTGCAGGTGGGGATGCCAGCGGTGATCTCCCGCTGAGTCAACCACCACAGCCCACACCCCCGCCCAGCGCGACCAACACCATGAGGAATGGGAGCTGCCCCAGCACCCCTGAGCTGCAGAGACGCAGGGAGGAGGCGGTGAAACACCTGGCGACAAAGGTACATCCCGGGACTGGTTATGCTGAATGTCATACCAGCCACATAGTCTTGAGTGTGCATTCACACCTCAGTGCTCCTCAGGTGTGCGAGTTCCATTCTAGAATTTGTGGAACCCTTCTTAAGGTCGCTCAAGAACTGCGAGGCATGGGAAATGTATTGAGTGTTATCGATTCCAATACTCACTTGTGTTTTTAATGGCTCTCAGTATGTAAAACATGATGACCATGTAATGGCAGTAATGCCTCTGTCATGAGCATGTCTGACAGACATAGATGTATACTCTATTTGTAAGGGGTTTGAGATTGATGGTGAAGAACTTGGCTTTGACATAAAAATATTCATCCTTCTTCATGGCTGTTTGGAATATGTATATATTATAAATGATTTATTGTAAGTTAATTGGCTGTGGATTGCGTGTTTATACCATGATAATTCAGAAAGCTTTTTTTTTTCTTTTAATGAAAAATGCTTTGTTTCAGAATACTTTTCGGTGCACGAAATTGTTAGAAGTTACTGTGGGCTTTTACTTCTTGTCCACTGACTCTGTTGTCCCCTGAGGTTTGTGTCCTGTTCCTTTAATTAAGGGCTTAATCAACACCACATTACTTTCCTGTTAGGGGGATGTGCTTTGAGAGATGCTTGCTTGCTGTGATGTTCTCTGTAAATTGTTATATTTTAATAAATTGGCACAATATTTTTTAGATAACATAGTATGAGTATGTGATTTTGATTATGTGTGATCTTCACATATTGGTAGTCTACCATTGTTAAAAAATGTAGTCTAAATACGTCCAGGACAATTCAGCTGTAGTTAGCTACTTCTGTGGTTTTCTGTGTTCTCCATGTTTACATGCAACTAGATTTTATTTACATTTAAGGCTTCAATGTCCAGGTTGTGTATCAGTGGATGAAGGAGAACAGATTGTGCTCTTAAAATTTTTGTTTATTTAGAGTGGATAGCTGCTTTATTGACAGTAGAAAAGACAGGACTATAACTTTTTGTGCTATAATTGATCTGAAAGTCGTGAACTGTTCAGCTTTTAAAACCTCTTAAAGGTCTCTTTTTTTGAGCTTCAGTAGCTTAAATAGAACATAAAAACAGGCTTTTGGCTAGCTTATTATGTGCTATCTGATATCTTATGTGCTGTTCTCACTGAAAGAAGTAAATGATGTATGAGACAGATCTGTCCTGAGGACTCAGCTATGTGTTGCCAAGGGAACATGTTAGGAGGGTGGTCGGAGCTGCCTCAGGTACAGCAAATTGCCAAAATCACAGTGTTGTGGCCCAAAGCAGTGACTATCGCAGATATCGGCTACCTTCTCAAAATCAAGTTTTTTCATAGCACATATGTACATTCTATGACAGTGTTTATATTTTAAGCAGTGTATTGAAATTCTTGACAGATGTTTATTCATGTATTTGTTTATGTTCTTATTTAATTACATTTTACTCTAATTTCTAAACTTTAAGGGACATACTTATTGGGATTTTTTATGCATGTTATCTTCCTAGCTTCAGAGAGATTTTTAAAATAAAATCATATTGGAACTATTAAGCTAGCATATTGGTCCTTTTTACATTTAAATTCATTTCAGCTATCAGCTGGGTTCTGTTTTGTGCTTTCGCAGTTTACATCTTTGCCTTCTAAATGTTCCATTTGAGCAATTTTCCTACTCACAGCTACTTAATTAACTGTCTGTCATTTAGCAACTCATTTTATGCTTTAGAGTTCTACTGGTTAAAAAAACTCACTATCACCTCTTATGTAAGGGAATCAGTTATTCTGAATTCTGTAAAGCACATTAGGTTCTGAATAGTGTATTGACAAAAACCCAAACAAAAAGAACTGTCACTGATAATAAAGAATTCTGACTCGAAAGGCATAAAACCATGAAAGAATATAAACAACAGTCATGTAAATGTGGAAAATGGTTTCTGTCCTGTGACACCGACAATTATATACATAGATACATGCATAGATCTAATGTTGTTTTAAGGAAATAGACATTTTGTCTGTTTTGCTTGTGTAAATGTTTTTTGTTTCCTTTTTATTTCAGGAATGTTGCTAGACATTCTTATGGAATGTGTTTTAAATAACTGCTAAAACCTGCTGTTTACAGAAAACATGCTTGATTTTAATAAACTTGGATGCCTGCTAAATGCTCACGGATAACTATCCACAAGAATTGAGAACTGCGGTGCAGTGGAACTGCTGTTTAGTAGTACATGCCATGTATTCAAGACATTGCCTTTTTGAAAGCAGATTGGATATTTACTTAACAGAGCATAGAGTATTTCTCTCACCAATTATCCCATAAACTTTAAATTTTATGTTTTAGTTTTTAATGGCTTGGTACAAAGGTGTGATTTGTCCCTGGAGAATTGTCTCAGTACGCACAGGATTTACAGATTTATGGTTTACGTAATAGTTTATGGAAATAGATGAGCACTGCCAGTTGAACTAGAAAAGAAAATCACAGAACTTGATACCTTTCTACTTTTACAATCACCAAATGTGGATCTCTGAAAACATCTAAGGTATTTTTGGTTCAACTAACAAGCACAGCTACATTTACAAGCTTATCCTAGTGTTGGCTTCTAATCCACACCTTGCAGGTTAACACCAGCCGTCCATACAGGTTTAGTGCTTGAATAACCTGCCAATCAACAGATGTCTGCCTTAATGCATAGCCCAAATACTTTCCCTTTGATGAAATAGCTGTCTGATTATTTCATATTCCCTTGTGAAATTATCCCTCAGCGATTTAGTGTGGCTACATCTGTGAAGCGAAGTGTTTCACTATTAAAATCAATTCTTCCAGGTTACCATGAAGCAACTCCAAGGGCACATGGGAAAGATTTTGGAATTTAATTTTGTGTTTTCAAATTCTGAAGCGTTTAAACAGAACATTGGACAATCCCATACATCCAGACTCAAATGCGGCTGCGTTATTGTACAAATTAAATTCTTTAGAAAGAAACTTGGCACTAAATGATGGTGATTTCAGCCTTTTGGCTTTTGTTTAAACCTAGATTTTCTTCCATGCAAGTAGTTGCATTCGAGATTCCTTTTTGTGCCAGTTTCTTGGTACAGTTATGATTATGAAGGGTTAAAATGAAATGGAGTGAGATTAATCTCAGGAAGGAGAACTGTTGTGGTCTGCCTGGCAGTGCAGTTCAAGTTACTTTATCACCTTAATGGTATAAGACCTTCCTGAATGTCTGTACTACTACAGGCACTGTGGATTGATACCATCAGCTTGCACAGCATTGGTGAAGTCTGTATCTGTCTCAATTGGGTCAGAACGTGTACCCTCAGGTGGAAAGCAATTCTGTTCTATTAACCCCATCTGTCACATGGAAAGTAGCGGACTCCTTTAAAAAATAAGAAGAAAAAAGCATTAACAATGCATCATCTGAAATTTCTATGCATCCAAAGCACATGCCTAAAGGATTGTCCAGCTTCCTGTGATATACTAACACATCTCCCCTTTTAGTTTTTTGAGAGAAAGTACTTTATAGTACCAAGGCAGAATACCTAAAATTATTACTTAGTTACAGGATGAATTATTATAGAATTCCAGTTTATCTAATATAATCAGGGCATTTGGGGATCTCATCCAAGTTTGATAGATTTGTTTCAAAGATTTCCTCAAAGAACTGTCTGTGAGCAAATTGTGGGAATCCTTTATTTTAACAATTATTGTTTTAACCATTTTAAAATGTTTTAAACTTTGTTTTAACATTTTAAGCGTGGTGCTTTTGATGTGGGCTCTTTCTAAAAGGCACAGCTCGAAATGCAGACAGAGGCACCTGATTCCCCTTTACGGAGTGAATCTGTGTCAGCTCCTCCAGGCAGCCTGTAATTAGGACAGAGATAATACGAACTCTCCAGGGCTCACTTCCACCTCGCAAGGGCAGCTAATGTTCCAAGCAGGTTCGACATCCTAGTTTTCGAGAGAAGTTCCACTTGAGATGTTTTAGAAAAATACATTTTCTTCCCTAGTGTTTTGTTTCTGTTTTAACTTCCTCATTTTGAAAAGCAAATGGTTAAACACGCCAGCAGCCATATTACTCTGCAACTCACAACTGGCAACCCACTGAAGCTAAGCAGGTGTGAGGCTGGTCAGTACCTGCCCATTAGTACCTTACCATTAAAAATCCCAGGGTGTGTCTCGAAAAGAGTAGGGGTATAACCCTGGCGTCCTGGCCGAATTTCCCATTGGCCCTTGCCAATCATGTCGTCCTAATAATCCCCATCTATGAATTGGCTTCATTACTCTGCTCTCCTCCCCACTGATAGCTGATGTGTGGTGAGCAATCTGGCGCACTATGGCTGCCGTCGCATCATCCAGGTGGGGTGGTAGAAGGGAGTCCCCATTACCTGTAAAGCACTTTGAGTGGAGTGTCCAGAAAAGCGCTATATAAGTATAAGCAAGAGGATGAAAGAAAGCATTGATATTAAGTTTGTGAGTTAGTCAAATAGTAAAATATTATGAGCTCGGTGGTATGGTACTCGAGATTTGAGTTTTTAACTCTTATGGGTTGTAAATTATATCTGTGGGGAAGGTTTTTAATGTATAACATAATATAAAACTGATAAAATATTTTACTCTATATCTGATGTCTAAGGTAAAATGGATATACAGTACAAATCCTGTTTTTCAGAGACTAAGTTGTTCAGGCTTTTATTGCAGTCCTTTATTTATGGAAGGCTGCTGAATTGAGAACATTACTTTTTCCTAATTTAACAAATGACACATAGAGTGGTGTCGCCAAAAGAAAAGAAATCCAATAAAAAAGTTGTTTCCTTTGAGTGCTTTGGGATTGCTCAGATCAGGACTCCTTCACATGCATATATGTACTAGGTGTTATTCTGTTGTTTTTTTTAATAAACTGTATAGAAACATTTAGACTGAAAGTGTTTCATACTTACACCTTAGCCCTCGGCTTTTGGGGATTTTGATGCAGTACAGGCAGAACCATGGCAGTACCTGTTTTGCGTGCGCTTTGTTTTAAATGGGCTCTGAAGCTTTCGTTCCCCCTCTGCCCTTTCAGGTTGTGGCTTACCATTACTGCCAGGCGGACAACACCTACACGTGCCTGGTGCCGGAGTTTGTGCACAGCATCGCCGCCCTGCTGTGCCGAGCGCACCAGCTGTCTGCCTACAGAGAGCTGCTGCTGAAGGAGCCACACCTACAGAGCATGCTCAGTCTCCGGTCCTGCGTCCAGGACCCCATGGCTGCCTTCAGAAGAGGAGTGCTGGAGCCCCTCGTTAACCTGAGGAAAGGTATGCTTTTTATTGCAATCGTCCGTGTTACATCTTCCCATTATTTGAAAGCCTAAATTTAAGTGCACCTCGTTATTGGTAGTAACCTTTTACAAATACTGTACATGGTTGGCCAGTTGAGCTCTTCAGCACTATAAAAGTCCCTTTCTTGCTGTCTTTTTGTGAACAAGTTTGGTGTTTTGTGAAATCCATTGTATAATGTATTACATTTTCTCAATGCTGTGCAGGCAATGCACTGTAAATCAGAAGTCTTTCTTGCACTGACAAAGTTTTAAACATGAACCTCTAGGATATAAGAAAAATAAAAGGAGGCTACCTTCTGGAGAACCAAGATTCTAAGTGAAATGATGCACTTATTTTACACAAATATCATATTTAGATTTTAACGGAGGAATTAATGAAAATCATTTAAATTGCACTCCCAAGCAGTTAATTGACATTAAGAATTTCGTTCAGTTTGTTTCCTCTCCTTAAAACATAAGATTAGTCTGCCATTTTGAATGGTATTGTTCATAATTTTGATGGCTAAAGCATATATCCTATATATCTGCATTTATGTGAGTATAAAAAAGGGATTAACAATAATTAATCTCTTCCACAATAGAACATTTTTTTCAAAACTCAACACACCAAAGATGAAAGCAGTTTTTTGTCCAATGCAGGCTCACAAACTTTGTGTATGTTCTCAAAGAGCCTTGGTCTGAGAACTTCAAGGTCATCGTGGATAGACATGCTTCTTTAAGCAGATGTTTTTTGTTACATTGGATCAATATTTTTTTAGATGACAGCCAGCTGAGATCCAAAAAGATTCCTTTAATTAAAAAGGTGGAAAGGCAGCAAGCATGTGAAGCACTTAAGTTTGATAGTGTGTATGTAACCTGATAAATCTTAAGTGTTCTTGTATTTTCTTTTGTTGTTAAAATTAATGTTTTTTTATACGTGGTGAGGTACAAAATCAAACATATTTATATACTACAAATGAAAAGGCACAAGCACAAAGTTGTAGAAAAGATTGACAACAAAACATGTCTTGAACACTTTGTCCTAAGCATGTTCTTGAAGCATGAATGAGATTCAGGATTTATGATCTGATATAACTGTTTTCTCAGTAAAATCCAATTTATACTCCATTTGAGAGTGGGGCATTTGGAATTCCACAAGTTTTTCTTTAATGAATTTTTTAAAACTTCTCAAATTACTTTAATGTGCAAATAGAACTGCATCTCAAGGAGAGGAATCATGGAACAGTTCCCCTGCTGATTATTTTTTCTATTACAGTTGAATCCCTCAAATAAAATACACTTATTCTCTTTTCTCCAGTTTTATTTGAAAGAGAAAATCAAAGATTCTTTCTCGGCTTCAGTGAAATCAGAGGAAGAAGTGTGAAGATCTTGAAACTTTCAAAACCTTAAAAATCAAATGCCTCTTTAATATGGAAGAGTTTGCCTCAAACTTAGTGCAGATGTGTTCTAGTGAACTGTTTAGCTGCATATCATAATTTAATTGATAACTTGATTATTATTACAGGTTATCACTAATCAACTTTTATCTGCCAGGTTTTAGAAACAAACATTTTATAGTTCATATTTCATATTCTCCAGAAATAATGACTTGCAGTTTTCTTAAACTCCTACAGTCAGTGGGATAAAATTTAATTTGATCTTAATTTCTTTGGGTGTTGTATGTGTTTTCCAGAGAGAAAAATTCCTGAAGAAGACCATATCATTCTAATTGATGGCTTGAATGAGGCAGAATTTCATAAACCAGACTATGGTGATACAATTGCATCCTTCATCACCAAAATAATTTCTAAGTTTCCTGTGTGGCTGAAATTGATAGTAACTGTTCGAGTCAATCTTCTGGTAAGAGCAATTTTTCTGTGTTCCTGAATATTTCTCATTGTACATGTGACTTATTTTTCTTCAGCAGACACTGAATATGTGCTATTTTTTTTAATTCTTGCATTTTCATTTGTGTTGTCTGTCATCAAGCATATCACTCCTTAACAGCAGGTATTTTCAACATGGTAACATGCTTCAAATGCTTCTTGGCACATAAGATATGCATCATTTCTGAGTCATCTCCTATACTTTAATGAAAGTTAATTAATGAGGTGTTGAATCGTGTGCTACTGATGTGTGCGCTGCAACTCAAGTGACTTTGGTGTTCTAGTTTAAACACATCTATCTGATTTTAAGTGCTGTTCCCTGGAATTCACTTCTTCCAGGTGATCCATCACTTTTGCTTGTAGACCTTGTAGTTTTTTTTCTAAAGGGATAAGTCATGATTTTGAATTTCTGCCATAGTGCTTGCTGTGGAACGTTGTATATGTGAATTACTAGGATAGTCAGAATCCATCCAAACCATGGATACCAGTCTGGAGTTTGGTATAAACCAGCTCTTTACATTTTAGGTGCACAGAACAGCATGATTAAAGAACTGTACCAAAGACTTTTAATGGAATGGACTTGACTACACATGAACTAGATATTTCTTTTTGAGCAGGAGAGATGAAATTATATGAAGCAGGGGTGCTGCTAGTAGGAAATTTCAAAAAAAGCATTGGAATCATTCTTAGCCACCATGTTTCTCAAGATGCAGTATCAAAAATGTAGATTTACTGTATTAACTTTGAGGTAAAGAAAACATTTGTGAAAAATGTATTTCTTTATAACGAGTGGCATCTTGCTTGACAGCCATCCTGCACATATTTAACACTGATGTTGGTTGAACTGATATGCTGAAAAACAGTTGCTTTGCACAATAGTACTAATTTTCTCTGTGCGGTAGGTATTCGGCTTAGTGGTTTTAATATTTTATCATTTCCTCAAAGTAAATACTGGAAACACAAGAATGTTTGTTTATAGTTTAATAAAGGACTCCCAGAAATATTCAAAGATTGGCTTGTTTTAAAATATAATATCTGTTATACCCTGAAGAATGCAATTAAAAAGGCCTTTTCATTAAAAGGCTTCTGTATGCATTGCTAGTCATGATTGAAGTTAACTTATGTTTAATAGAGTCAATATAGTGGACTTTTGTGGCATAGAATATTATATTCCATTTTCATATACTAAAGAAAAGCAAATTAGAATAGCAAACTTAAAATATTGGGGGAAAAAAAGCACTTACTTTCTGTCCAACATTGTTTGCCTCACAGTATGCTTTTTGTCAGAAGAGGCAGAAGATGCTATAGACTATAAATTGAAAGGAAACCAAGGACACTGCATAATATACTTATTAAAATGGTTAGATTCAAGAGTATTATTCAAATTTCTATAATTTAATATCCTGTCTGGGGAAAAATGCGATTGCAGTCCTTCCCTATGTGAAATATTTATTCATCTGTTTAAATAAGAATCTGAGATCAGCTAAGGTCAGTGGATTACAATGGAAGCAATGTTTTATCTGTGTTGGCGAGTGCTGTATGTGTGCAGGGATAATCTGAAAGTTGACTGACAGATATTTGTTTAATTCCATTTATTAAAGCATTTTAATGGGTTTGGTAATCAGTAGTTATATAAGATGAGAGTTTTGTAGAGAAATAATGAGGAAAGGACCGGCCTCAATTTGTTTAGCAGTTTGTGTTTTGTCTTGTCTTTGGTGTGGGGGGGGTTCTGGCTCAGTCCCTCCTGTCGATAAACAAAACTGAGTCAGTTGCAACATGTCAGACTTTTTAGGAGATTCACTTGGTCTTTCAACCTCATCACTCAAAGCTATTTTATTAAATCTTTTTAAATACTCACCGATACAGTGCGGATATGTTAGGCAGTGTTGGCATATTGGAGCATCTAGCTGACTCTCGTTATCATGGAGTCGGGAGGAGTCTGGCAAACAGGCACTGCAAGCCTGTCTCCTCAAAATTGCTGTATTCATTGGAAAAAAAAAGTGTGATACCTCAAAGTGATGGATTAGTCTTCACACAGCATGCTGCCAACAAAAGGAAATTGCTTGTAGGAGGGAGGCCTTGTGCCTAAACATTAGCCATAAATGAAGAGGAATAAAATCAGAGAACTGAATTCATAGCAGTATTTTTCTCCTTTTACTCATTGTTAGTAATATTGGGTACTGTATGCAATCGTAGGTAGCAGAATTTAGTTTTTTAGTAACTTAGTGTCATCAGTTTTTTCCAGTACCTTTTTCTGAAGTATTATTAAACACTTTATTTTTACAATGTTAACCCACACAAAAAAACAATGCACTTTACCTACACTGTGTTTTTTAGATGTTTTTTACTTCCATCTGCTACAAAAGTCTTGTATTGGAGACTGTTTTTAGCTAATTCCAAGTTGAATCCTTAAAGGCAGCAGTGGCTTGGCCGTGGTCGAGTTTGGTGTTCTAGGTCATAACCTTTCAGTCAGTATGCTCTGTAATCAGCTTTAGTTTAACCTAACTAGCAGTTCAAGCTATTCTTCTTTTTCAGTATCATTGTTAAGCTACTGTACTATAGATGTATACATTCTCTGACATATACAGATTTTCATATAGCAAGCTCTTTCATTTTTTGCTCCATTTTTATGCAGATAAAGCAAGTGTGCAAAAACTGTCTAAGATATGGATAAGTTTAAGCACCTGTTTTTAATACATTTGGAATTGCTTGGAAAATGTGAAATAAGGCATTATGACGCCAAGCAGTTATCGGTATGTAGGTTTTCACAGTGAAAAAGTAATCTGACCTTAATCCAGTCCTCCCAGAGGAACTTATCATTAGTGATTTTCCACAGGCTTTTGAACTTCTACTTTGTGTTCCATTTACAAATGGCTATATACAGTATGCAGCTTCATTATTTTTAATTTTATATGCACACAAAATGGAGTTGCCATTCGGTCTTTACATCCTAGTTCACAGCAATATCCTGTGTACCCACATGAAAAGAATGAGGAAGAGCAGACAGGCTTCTCTCACCGGCTCGCCATTTTGTTATTCGTCGCTTGACATCTTACAAGCGCTGTAACAATGTACAGGATATTCAGTGCCAGTTTGAGATGTCTTCTCAAGCCTGCAGGAGTCCAGTATGTTGCAAGGGTTGCCATTGCCTTTGGGAGCAGAAAACACCCTGGATGACTAATCGCAACCCTACCCTGGCTGTGCTGAGGGAATAGTGCAACACCAATTAGGGAGTCCCAGTCATAGTCAGATAGTCAGCTAGTGAACGAGGCCCAGGCTCGATCTCATGTCACCCAGATCATGTGATGGGAGCGATGAGCGTCTTTTCTGCTTCAACCAAAAGCCCGCCTGCCTTATCGTTTTTGTTTCTTTTTTCCCTACAGGAAATTACCAGTTTGCTGCCATTCTCCAAGATTTCTCTCGACAACTTCCCCGAGAACAAAGACATTAACAGCGACCTCAATGCCTACATCCAGTACAGAATCAACAGCAGTAAGGAAATCCTGAACAACATCTCCCTCAATGGCAAAGCCGACCCTCTCGTTGTCGGCAAAGTGAGCAACCACTTGAGCATGCGCAGCCAGGGATCCTATCTGTATTTAAAACTGACCCTGGACCTTTTTGAAAAGGGACACCTGGTTATCAAAAGTGCCAGCTACAAAGTCGTGCCTGTTTCCCTGTCGGAGCTGTATCTGCTTCAGTGCAACATGAAGTTCATCACCAACTCTGCCTTTGAGAGGACTCTACCTATCTTGAATGTGACCTTGGCCTCCCTACACCCACTGACAGATGAGCAGATTTTCCAAGCCATCAATGCGGGCAGCTTGACTGGCGAGCTAGACTGGGAGGACTTCCAGCAGAGAATGGAGGGACTGTCTTGCTTTCTGATCAAGCGAAGGGACAAGACGCGCATGTTCTGCCACCCTTCGTTCAGGGAGTGGCTGGTGTGGCGAGCGGATGGCGAGAGCACAGACTTCCTCTGTGACCCACGGTAAGTGTTTTCTGAAGGCTTGCAGATGTTATTGCAAACTAGGAATATTGAAGTGGAGCAGAAACAAATCAACAGACAAGCAGTAAATACTTGGCATGCGCTGAGCGGTAAAGTCCCGGGCAGGCCTTTGTTTACATTAGCGTCCAAGCAAAAAAAAAAACAGTGTTGTTCTGAATTCAAGCTCTAGCCCTTGATTTCCTATTTTTTCCTAATAAATTAGGGCCCAAGAGAGAGGCCGGCAGCCATGTTTTCATTGCAACAACAATAAACAAGTTTGAAGATAAAATAAACTTCCAGGAGACACATTTTAAAACGCACGTCTGATCAACAAAAGGGAGAACGTTATGAGATTCTTCCTTCGTAAAATATTTTGCAGCTCCCCCTTCTTTATTTAGAAAAAGATCACTATAGTCTTCGGTCATTTCAATGTATTTGAGATTAAAGGTGACGTAATGCATTTTGAAACTGGACATTTTTTGTTTTAGTTTCCTTTAAAAACTGGAATGGTTATTATCCTGCCAGGCGATGTGTGCTTTGTAAGACTGTCTGCCTCTTTCACAAATTTCAGGTTCTTGTGGGAGTGGAAAGGTTGTGAAAACTGAATCCAAGAGATATTTTTTTCCATCCCTGTCACTCTTAAACTAAATTCCAGGGAGGAATCCAGCAGATAGAGTACATCTTGTCTAGAAGCAAAACAATAGGATTGTCTTTATAATCATCAGCGCCAATACCTGTCAGTTCTTTTTAACATGGTTCAGTCAGATCAGATTTAAAACAAAGAGGCTTCAGCCATGAATACAATCCTATGCATACAGTGCTGTGCAACAAAATTGATTTCAGTGCAGCCTCTGAATGCTGGTGTTTACAGATGAGGCCATTTCTATCAAACATTATTCAGAGACTAATTTAATAGTTATCTGTAGAATGTGAGCAGGTCCTGCTGTGCGCCAGCACTGTAAATGAAGCTGCTGCAGAGAGAATAGATGCATGCATCGAGTCCAGCCTTTTTTCATATTCTCGCAGAATATTTAAAAGGTCTGCTCCTTTCACGAATCTGAATAAACTTAAATAAACTTCCCACAGGAATGTCAGTTTGTATCCATACCAACCATTTGTTCAGTGCTTTACAATACAGTACAGAACTCTGAGTAAGAAGCTACCTTGAACAAAGGAGAAGATTTCAAGGACTCTGAGGTGTGGTGTTCTGCTTGTAAGCTGTTATTTACCTTTTCAGTACTGAAGAGCAATGCCAATCATTTATTACAGTTGTTTTATTCTTTTTCTGCCCATTCAGACAAATCATGTCATGAACATTAAGATTAAGATCTCTCTAGTTTTTACTGTGGTTTGCATTTTTAAATTCAATTGTTTATTAGAACAGTCTTCATCCAGCTGCTTTTCTGTGTAATTAGTTAATTATTATGAATAAATGTGTAGGTCCTACTTGTAATTATTTAACAGGGAAATAAGGTTTCACACTGGAAGTCGATCTCTCAGAAAATGTCTTGATTTTGGTTTATGCATTTCCTGAATTTGAATATAGAATATAGACTGTAGACAAAGGTCTGTAGAACCTGCTGTTTGAAAACGTTTAAATGTCAAATAGAAATCTGATTTGAACAAAGTTTAAGCTTAAAACTCAGTGACCATGTCATGTTCTGCAAAGAGAACAGGATGAAAAAAGCTTCTTTTTAGAAGTTAATGCCCCAATCAGCAATTACAAAACAATTGCTCCAATATACAGCAATTATTGTGGACCAATATTTTGATTCTGCATTTCAAGCGTTACAGTAATAATGAGGTTTGTAAATGCCTGTCTGTGAAACTCAAGTTTCTTTGGAGCTCTGTATGAGTGGGCAGCTTTAACATTAAGAACATAAGAACAGTTACAAATCAGAGGTCATTTAGTAGTTCCAAACCGATTACCTGATTGATCCTAGGATCTCATCTTGAAAAAAACAGGGTATCAACTTCAGCATAATAGCAGATTAGCTTGTCCCATGCTCCCACAACCCTTTAAGGCGTGATCATTTCATGTCCAGTCTTTGACCTTTATTGCAATTTTTGTACATTTAAGTTCACAAAAACAAAAATTAAACGGACAAACTCACTTGACTTTTACCTGTGTACTGTACCTTCTCCTTAACCAAGAATACAGCCTTGTTTAAAATGAGTTGCAAAGCTGTCTTGTAGTGACCTTAACAAATTAGACATGTTAAATAAGTATTTTTTACTGTTCTACTTTGGAATTGAGTATTTGTAATCTATTCCACTTCTGTTAAACTCATTCATGCTCGAGAGAGTTAAGAATCAACCACACTTTCCTTTGAAAGATAGTTACAGCTGAGAAGAGAAGTGATATAGTTCTTTTTGACAACACTGCAAACTCACTGACTCTGGCAAGAAGCAGGAACCAGAAAATACTCAGAAATTTAAGACATAATGTTGCGAGAGAGCATCAAATGGGGTTTATTTTCTTTATGAGAAACCTACATACCAAAACACAGCTAAGGCATAAACAATGTTAAGGTTTTACAGGAAACTAACCCTAACCCTAGCTCGGGCTTTTCTACAACATCAGTCTGAAATCTTGCCATCATTTGATCTGAAAATGTGTTTTAATGAATCTTGTAGCAATGACAGCTTTGGATGCTTACGAGCATTTTATGGATCGTGTTTGTCTTTTGTATGTTATAGAAAAGCTCCCTTAATATTCATGGCTGAATTTTACCCAAGCTAATCGTTTTACACTGAAATCTTGAGATGTCAATCAAAGCACTTCAGTGAAAAGTGGTCTCAAAAGTAGTCATCAACATATCAACTACAGTCTCATTTCTAAAATACTAATAAATAATAATAGACATTAAGCAATTGAGGCAGCTCAAGATAAATCAACTGCACTCAGGGTGCAATGTGTGGTTGACTTGATTTTTATGAGACAGACTTTCATTGCCTTCACGCAGAAGAATCCCTAGATTTCAGCTGAAAAGTGGCGGAACGTGCAGTTTAGTCCCATACACTTGACACAACCGCAGTTGATGGCACTTCTGCCTAGCCAGCCTTGAACATCAAGCAACTTGGAGAAGACAGCAATTTTAAAAAATTCGAATATTTTTAAAATAGCGTCATCCAGTGTGGATGCTACGATTTGTTTTATAGCAGTTGTCTTGAAAATGTCTGCAAACTCACACGTGACAGTTTGGAGTCGGACATTCTTTAAAGGCAAAACAGTCCTCAGTATATTAAATATGTATGCAGTCACTTGAAATATTAAAAAGTAATCTGCTGTGTTCTACTTCATTACGGATTGTTTGAATATATATTGTGTTTTGTTCTTTTAAAGTCTGTTTTGCGTGAAATAAACATTTTTGAGAAGAGTTTTTTTTCCTCTAGACTTGCCAGCACCTAATTTTAATTGTGTTTCTCAGAAACTCTTATTAGTTTTAACTTATGTGATTATTAGACAGCATTGCCTGCGGGCTCTTTGTGATGTCACTGCCCTTTGCAGTTGAAGAGTGACCCGCTTTTCAATACCCACTTCAGTGATGTTCCAGACATTTCAATGAGTATCAAACCTTCTCATGTACAGTGATTAAAAAGAAAGGAAAAGACTGAGTAAAAAAAAATCACTACCTTGTTATTTTTAATTTGAGAGTGAAGCATGAACAGTCAATATTTTAATGAAAATAGTTTGGTCCAGATCAAAGAAATGGCATTCATGCGTGGCCTTTTAATGAAGTTCTCCGTTAATTAACACCCGAACTTGCATTATTGATCGAGGAATAACACAGTAGCGGTATTCACTCAGAATGTCGCCTGGATCAGAATAAGAAGACAGTCTAGACAGCATTAAACACCGTTTTAATCAGATGATGAGTGAGACATGCTGAGTAATGGATGTGGTAATGCACTGATCTTGATGGATCCAATAGTCAGCAAAGTTTATAGCTAAAAAATTAATATCTTCATGATCGATGTCTAAATTATCAAATTAAAAGCTGTACGGTGGAGACAAAAGCTTACTGGTTTTATTAAAAAAGTGATGGAGCAACAGATTTGCTAAGGTGTCGAATTGAGTACATTAGTGCACTGATAATTTAACGAGCACAAAATTTGGCTAAAAGTGCCAAGGCCTTGATAGCTTGTGCTTCTTGGTTTTGGATTTATCTGTTTCATTTTTACAGGGTTATTTATTCTTAGTTATTTTAGTTATTTTGCTGAAAAACAAGACAAAAACTGCTTTCATCATGTTGCATTAATTGATTCACCAAAGTTCAACATAAAGTTTGTTTGGTTTTAAAATTAGGATTTTTTTTGGAAAATGTATATATTGGGCTGAATAGCACCTCGATATTGAAACTAATGATGCATTGGATGTACAGTATGCAGCTTCATCATTTAATGATATAATATTGATGGTGTTAGTATTTATCATCTGTAGTACTAGTTTGTTTCATGCATTCAAAGTTGATTAATGATCAGTAGCTCACAAATTGTTGAGTACAAATACAAATGCCAAATGGAAAAGGTAGATACTAAAATACTTGTCATTCTATTAAATTATTAACACCTTAGATCAAAACATCTCCCATTGTTTAAGACAGTTACAAAAAATGTCCATACACAAAACGGTAATTTGTTGTGCAAAGAAAACCATTGGTTTTACACATAAAAGCTTTGTACTGTATATGAACTCAATACATACTTTCAATTATACTTTCCAATGAAATGCTGTTTTTTGTTAATGCCCGAATTTGAACTAACATTTTTCTTTAAAAACGTTAAAAAGTGTATGCTGCTGTGTAAAAAAAAAATGCCTTTGATTTAGCCCGAGATATAGCTGTAAGAGAAATGATTGCATCAAAGGGCATGAATCAAGATCATTTCACCCAAGCTGTGCTGAAACGAGTCATTCAGAAATCCAAACAGCCTTATGCTTTAGCATAATTTACTTAGAAAACGTTGCTCTGTGGCCTTGCAATGGATTGGCGTCCCATCTGGGGTGTAACCTGCTTTGTACCTGTTGCTTGCCAGAATGGGCTCCAGCCCATTGCCCTGAATTGGAAGAAGAATTTAGGAAATGGGCGGATGGACGTTGGTCTGCTGGTTTGACAGTTCTGAGTCTGTTTCACTGTTGCTTTTCGCAGGAGTGGTCACGCCCTCATGGCTTTCATGCTTTCCCGCCAGGAAGGCAAATTAAACCGCCAGCAGACAATGGAACTTGGGCATCACATCTTAAAAGCTCACATTTTCAAGGTAAGTTCAGATGCCTGTTGCCAGCCCATTTCCGATTGTTGTTATGCATTCCACGCATTCCATCCTGTCTTTTCTGTCCAGGGTCAGAGCAAGAGAACGGGCATCTCCTCAAGTGTCCTCCAGGCGTTATGGATCAGTTACAGTACGGACGGCCTGTCAGCTGCCCTGGCTTCTTTAAGGAACTTGTACACCCCGAATGTGAAAGTAAGCACTCTACTTCCTTTGGAGCCTGCCCTCAACCAATAATATTGTTCTTTTTTAACAATAAGAAAGATGTTAAAAACGTACAAGTCTGCTGTATCCCACAGCCATTTCTGCCTGTCTTATCTTACTGGAGAGCCCTATTTAGCTGGTGTCTCTTTGGGAATTCTCCATCTTAAATCTTACATGACTAATAACACTTTTACTATTTGAACTTAAGGTAGAGCCACTTGAAGGTGGAGTTGGACTGTTTGCAGCTGTACTGTCAGACCCCATTAAGAATGTCTGATTTATGTCGCCTGAATTGCGTTTTATCAAGGCTGTCGTAAACGGTCACCCAGAAGTGAGAACGTATTTCCATTAATTTGTATTATTTATAGATTTTTTTTCCATTCTTTTTGGTTTGATTTCTAAAAAACAGGATAAGCTTGCCAAACTTTCGTTTCTGACCTTTTCTGTTTTCTTTTAAAGCGGAGTTTCTCAACTGTAGCCAGTATCTCAAGCCTAAATTTAGAGACATTAATATTAATGCATTATGGAGCTCTTGTTAACAATTTTGTTTGTTACATATTTCATTATAAATAATAAAAATTGTATTCTTTATATGATATGAACAAATATTGAAACACTTTATTACATTTCTTGTTACCATTGATGGTGTTGCTGCTTTATTTCAGTGTTGAATTATTGTATAGAACATCACAGTTGGGGGCTTTAATATGTGTTATTTTTTTTCCTTTTTAAAATCATACACTTGTTGATAGTGTTGATGATTTTATGTAAAGCAGTGATTATCAGTAAACAAAGTGCTTACTTAGATAATTCACATATGATGTTCATAAACCATTCTGACAGTTTTCTTACAGTCTGTTTTAACTTTGCTTTTTACTACATTGAACTATTTGCATAAAATGTTCATTTATTATATCATAAGCTTGAGCCCATTAGTGATAAATGATGTCATTGAAAATACGAGGAAGATTTCTCCAGCTTCATCTTGATGCTGGTTGAGTTTTATCATTAATTTGATCCATTGCCATTTCAGCTACATTTTGTAGTAATTCATGCCATTATAAGTAATTATGGTGGCTTGCTAGATTATTAGTAATTTAATAAACAAAAGGTCACGTTAATCACAGAGGCAGCTAAATGATTTTTTTATGTTCATGTGTGCTGGTTCAGGCAAAGCACGTCTGAATACTGCATTATAAATGAAAGTTAAAAAAAATCAATGTATTTTTGTTTTAAGATGAAAGGGTCTTGGCAGTGTCAGATGTGTTTTAAAATCTTGCTCTTTCAAAAAGATATGAATGTTTTGCCTTTGTTTTTTTTACAAGCATTAAATAGCTTTCCACCATTGATGTGTGTTGCAGTCTGTAATGAGTTAACCAATGTTAGCTGAAGTAAGAGACTGTAGCAAGCAAATTAGCTCATTGTCTTCAATGCCTCTGGGAAATATGGTGGTTCATTTGCTCTAGCGATATATTTGTAAATAATAAGTTCCATTGCCCTGTTAAAACCGTTTGCATCAGAGTCCCTTCTTATTAAACAGCTTTCTATCATTAGTTTCCTTATCAGGATGTAGTGTAGACCATCATAAAGCTGTTCAATCTAGCATTTAATTAATTAGTAAATTGCAATTGGGATGTTCAGATGATGTACTAAAATACATTTTTTAGCGACATGAACTTGAAAGTAAAGTCTATTCACTGAAAAAACAGCACGCTAATTTGTTTCTATTTTTAAGTGGAAGCCCTTCACCTGTAAAGAAAGTGACAGCTTGTTCTGGAAGAGCTGGATTTTTGTTGTTGTTGATGGTACAGGAAATTGAATAGTGCTGTCTGTCAGTGTGATGAGATTAGATCATTCCAGACGGATGGTAGTGGTGAAGCCCAAATCTGGAGGGAGCTACAAGTCTGTGTATAAAGGTCAGCGTTCCATAATCACTGACCTGCAAAGAGGATGACTGGTGCTGAAGGGCAGGAATAAGCTTCTCCTTCCTAAGGATAATTTTCATCAACAGCAGCAACTCAGCAAGGCCAGGAACCCACCACTGAATTACTGATAAATATGCCTGAGCCACATCTGTCAATAGGAACATTTGATTTAACTCTTTCTGGGGGGTTGATTTGATATATTTGACAGAAATACCACCCCAGAACTTTTCTAGATCAAAGTAAAATCAATTTTTTGGAATTCTTTTTGTCTGCATAGTACTCATAAATGTACTATGTGGTGCTTACGGTATAATATGGTTCTGTTCTGTGCATTAAATATCATATAACATACTAGATTTGAATCCATGTAATTAATTTTTTTGATTACAGTTATTTTCTCTCTCTTCCCTCAAGGTCAGTCGTTTATTAATGCTGGGGGGAGCCAATGTGAACTACCGGACGGAGGTGCTGAACAATGCTCCTGTTCTGTGTGTTCAGTCGCACCTGGGGCATCTAGAGATGGCCAGCCTGTTGCTGGAGTTTGGAGCTGCTGTGGACGGCGTCTCAGACAATGGCATGACCCCTGTGTGCTTTGCTGCAGCCTCAGGGCACCTCAGTCTTGTGGTCCTGCTCTGCAAGAAGGGAGCTAAAGTCAGTGTTGTCGTATTATTCTATGGTGCAATTTTTTTTTCCTTCACAAAGTCCTGTTTGAAGGCAGTTTCTAGGGTTTAGGCAGTTACACCTTTCATCAAAGGCTGTATAAGGCCAGACACGGTGGGCTTGGGTGTGGGGGATATCTGCCCAGTCCTCTTTATAATAATCCTTACACTTATACAGTCAATTTGCAACCCACATGTCAGCCATCAGTGGGGAGGAGAGTGATGAAGCCAATTTATAGATGGGGATTATTTAGAGGCCATGATTGGTAAAGACCAATGGGAAATGTGGCCAGGATGCCAGGGTAACACCCCTACTTTTTTTGATAATTTTATTAATGACCATGGAGAGTTAAGACCTCAGTTTTACGTCTCATCCTTTTTACAGTATAGTGTCCCCATTACTCTACTGGGGCATTAGGACCCACACAGATGGCATGGTGGGCCCCCCCTGCTGGCCCCACTAACACCTCTTCCAGTAGCAGCCTTAGCTTTCACAGGTGGTCTCCCATCCAGGAGGTGCTGGCCAGGCTCACACCTGCTGAACTTCAGTGGGCTGCCAGTTGTGAGTTGTGGCATGATATAGCTGCTAGCGATATTATTCATGGGGGTACGTTCAGGGATACATTCCTGATTTGTTGGCAGATAAGGAAAAATATATACACTGGGAAAAGGCTCTCCTACACCATATTTATACCATGGGTATGCCCAATACACCATACAAATCAACATGAATATTATAAGTAATAAAAGCAAGTGACACAAAATACAGTACTATAGTGTTTACGTTTATAAAAAGGACCCTGATTAAAATTAGCAGAAACCATGTATGTTTATGGTTATTGAGCACAGTAATATTCTGGAAGATGTGATGAAGTGGGAGAGAGACATGATGGGTAATATAGGGGAAAAGGCGTGGGAATTTTGAAGTGAGCATTGGAGGGTCTGAGAGGTTTTGGGCCTGTGAGAATGTTGCCTTTTGTCATTGAATCTGCCTAAATTTCAGTGGATTTACAGTTTTTGAAACTCTAAACCCAGGTACTGAGTCATTAATCTTTTGTGATGAAGACTTTGTTCAGTTTCTTAGCAGTGCAGTAGATCTAGTACTACTTAGCACTGCATCTAATTATTTTTAGAAACTGAGTGAATATA
The DNA here is from genome assembly GCF_040954835.1 of Lepisosteus oculatus. Classification (NCBI taxonomy): domain Eukaryota; kingdom Metazoa; phylum Chordata; class Actinopteri; order Semionotiformes; family Lepisosteidae; genus Lepisosteus; species Lepisosteus oculatus. The sequence continues at coordinate 12,917,573 of NC_090707.1, forward strand.
ATTTCTTTAGAAGAGAAAGTAGAAAACAAAAAGACCAGGAACACAGCTTGAGATCCTTGAGATTATCTGTACTGTTATATCTCAAGGAGATATTAAAATTACACTTTAAGAAAAACTTGAAAAAGATAGGATTCTGTGCAGATTGGATGAGTGCACTGAGGCTGTAGTATTGTAAATACAATTCAAGGAGGACTTTTATGCCTGAAACTTTAACAGGATTACTTATTGATGTGGCCTACTGTATGCTTAACCACAAAATGATATGATTTAATTCTTGTTATTTATACAGGTTGTATGTTTAATTGATATAGCTTCTGACACTCTGTTGTACCTATTTACCTTTAGAGTATAGTGCTGTCAGATAGGAATTTGGAAAAGCACATCATAAAACCTGATCTGTGATTTCCAGATCCAACAGGGCTGCTTTGAAACCCGTAGAGGAATATGCCTGGGGCATGTTATAGTACCTGCTTGTAGGAATAAGCTAAAGCAAGCCACCTTTTATTTATTTTTACTATACTAAATGACCTCTCAACTCACTCTATAGTTTCTGCAGGTGTTTTTATCTTTGATTATGATCTTTGTATCATGCTGAAGAAGCCACTGCCCTCTCTTCCGTCAAGAAACAGTGGGATGTGCCCCTAGCAACTGAACAAGCTAGATTTTTTGTTCTGTAACCTTTCTTATATTCTTTTCTAAAAGGTGTTCTGCTGTGTGTTTTTTTTTCCAGTTGTACATGACCGTTACACTGTATATTTCTTCTTCAGATCCCTGTATGTTTATTTTGCAGTGTCTAATAATTGATTGCTTTCCCACCCAGATCGATCACGTAGACAAAAGCGGTCAGTGTGCCTTAGTCCATGCTGCCTTGAGAGGATACCCAGACATCATCGAGTCTCTGCTGAAGCTGGAGTGGACGCCTGAGAGCCAGCAGCAGGACACACATGTGAAAAACAAAGCTCTTCAACAAGCTTTGATTGCAGCCTCCAGTATGGGGCACACCCAGGTGCTAAATGACGCTTGTTACCAATGCATTTGCTGTACTGTTCAGTTTTAAGCTTGTCGTAGTGCTACATGCCAAGGCTCTGCTCTTCTGTGGAGTTTCAGAATTTGTGTAGCAGTTTGAAGAGTTAAATACTTAAAGTTATTGAGCTAGCCGTTTCAGAAGTGTATTGAGCTATGCTGCGGTAAAAGCACGGTAAAGGTAAAGTGTGAGTGAAAATGTGGCGTCAATCATTTGAGCAAAGCAAAGGAAATGGTTTTATATGATATTCTCTATACTATATTCACAAGGAGCTGTCTCCCCAAACCAGGCTCTTCAGCGTTGATTGGTAGAGCTAATTTATTTGATTCAAACTCATTTGTACAAACAGTATATCCTGAGTTTTTAAGGTTATTTTTAAACGGTGTCCTGAGAATTACATTTGAGTGGCTGCTTTCGAGGACCAGATCGTGTATGTTTTTTAGGTAAATCAGGTGAATGCACCTCAAGACAAAAGCCTGTAGAATCTAGTTTCTCCAAGGGTTCTGGGTAAATGCCGTATTTACCTGATTTCATAATTTAAAATTAGGCTTTGGTACTTGGGTGTTTGTGTATCCCAATTATTTGACTTTTTCTAGGCTGTTGGAGATGGGGTGAAGACCTCATTTGATGTAGGCAAGTGCTAAAAGAATTGTCAGATCTTTGACTTATCAGAAATCAGTGATTCGTCCAGAAGTTTATGGTGAAACTACAGACCATCATCTTTCACCTTTAACATGTATAATGTGCCCTTTATTTCATGTCTGTGTTTAAATAGCAAATTATAAGATATTCAGCAATTTTAGTACACAGTCCCAGCAGTGTGCGGTTGTCTGGTACAAGGTGTTTGTCAGCCTCGTTGACTACATTTGTACAGGTCAGGGTTTGCTGTAAGGTTGTTGTTTTTTTTTCTCTTTTCTGTGTAAGAGAGAATGGCTGTAAAAAGCTTGTAAAGGCTAAACATTGGCATATTAGTAAAACTAGATTAATCTAATTCAGAAGGGAGTCATATGGTGCATTTGCTCAGTATAGGAATCAGAACATTGGTAGTCTTAAGTGATGAATATATCATTGAATGTTGGAATGTGATTGACAGAATTGCAGAAGTCTATTCGAAGCAGCATGTATGTCTCACATGTATTATACATGTTATTTTTTTTTCAATCTTCATATAGCTAGAAATGTGGTTATTCTCTTTCCTCATGTTGTGCAATCTTTTTTTTCCGACAGGTTGTTAGAAGTTTGCTTTCTTTGGATAATGAATATGCAGTGCAACTTGACGGACATGACACGCTTTGGGGAGAAACAGGTAGCGTCTTCGTAGGCTTTGGTTTTACAGAAGTTTTTGGGGTGCGAAATCCAAATTCTGAGTTGTTTTTACTATTTACTTTTTATTCTTCTCATAAGCTGTTTAAATTCAGTGTTTGCCATGTAGGTGTACGTCTCTTTTAAATACTGACTTCCAATCTAGGCATTCCAGTTATGATGTGTTTTTTACTTACAACACGTGCATTACTCAGCTCTTTAAATATAACATGCTTTTACATGAATTTTGTAATTATTTCTGTGTAGGGACTGGTTGTTTTTTTTTATCAGGATAATTTAAAATGCCTTTACTTCCATGGAAGCATCAGTGACAGCTGTATGGAATAGAGGTTGGGGCTTAAGTTCAGAATTCAAGGAATTCCTGGGTGCTGTTGCTTGCTAGAGTAACGCATTTCTTCAGTAAAATGCTCAGCTGCATAAATGTACACAAATGAAAGTCAATTTGAATAGAAACAATTGAATTCCGGGAGGAAATGTTGCCTTAGTTATATATTCAGGGAACACTTCTATGCAGCTTTATGTTTTACTGTATTCATTAACTGATCCTGGGGACTGCTTTGTCACATAAACACCATGAAGAATGTAATTTTTATTTTTCATCGTCAAGCTCTCCAGCTGGAGAGTGAACTGTTTAATCACAGGTGGCGATTTAGCTCTATTTAATTGGCTCATAGAGTGTTCACTGGCAGGTGAGATGTCTCTGAATTCTGTGAGTAATATAGAACAGTCCTTCTGCATGTCCCACTGGCAAATTATAGTACTCAATGTTGGCCACATTGTGTAACTATATTCTCAAGCACAGATTTACCCTTCTTAATAATACATTTAAATAATGGGTTTTCAATACTACAGACATGGCCTGAAACTGAACTAAAAAAAAACAGCTACTTGTGATATGTTTTTTATATTAAGTGAAAGAAAAAGCAGAAACACATTTCTTTCTTTTTGCTGTTGATTGAGGAAACATTTGCCGTCCTTAGTACAGCTGATATTCACGTTTGGTTTTGAAATCAAAGAAACCATATTGAAAGCTTCTATAAAGAATTTAATTTTACAAGCTCCTCCACTCCTCTAATGTAAGATTGTCAACAAAAGAGACATTTATTTTTCAGTATATTTCAGGTTCAGACAAAAAAAAAACCTTCATGCTTGTTTCCTATTTGCTATTGTGTAGACGCATGTTTTCATTTACAGCCTGCCTTACAATGCGGTCCCCTTTGTTTGACTGCACTTCCATTGTTAAAAAAATGCTGCATGTTCAGGAGCATAACTCAATAAGTAGTTCTGGGGAAGGAATGGAGTGTTTTCTTAACAATTCCTTGTACTGGCTTAAGTGAATAATCTGTGACTACTCCTACATCCTGTCCTTTTTCAATATGGTGCCCAGCTCTTGTTTGTTTTAGCTAAATGTGATTCCTGTACATTCACACTTATCAGCTGCCTTCAATCACTTCTCAAAATCAGTTTTTACAGCTCCCTCCCCCATACCCTGATCTGACCGTGCTGTTTTTTTTTATTGTTGCATAGATTTGCATAGGGCTCTTCATCAATAAGTAAGTGTTTTACCAGTTCTCTGCAAATGTGACTGGTGGTTGGACTGGTCTGAGCAGTGCTGCTGGTGTCTAAGTAATGACCACTGGTTACCTTGTTTGAGCAAGATTTTCAGTTTAAAATCAGATTAGAGCTTTTTATCAACACAAGTACCCATATAATAGTAAAAGGTTTATACTCGTTTTTTTATAAACTCTGTATAGGAGCCAGTTTGGCTATACACACTGCTTGGGGGTTACGAAGCAGAAAGCTAGTGTGCTTGCATTATAAGCAGTGAAAGCAGCCTGGTTTTTAATCGTATTGAAAGTAGTGCATTTTGGAGAAAATTGCACTCAAAACACAGAGATAATAGTTTTCGCTTGAGTTTTTCAGAAATTGATGGAGAGGCCAGGCTGCATGTATTGAGAATAGGAGCTGGAGGGAGAGGGAGATGAGCTGCCAAGCTGGCAGGGATCCTCAGTGGGAGGCAGTTGCTGTTAATGGCAGGTCAAAGTGGCTTAAGAATGGAGCACAGAACTGAGCTGAAAGCAAAAAGCAGAAAATATACCAGCTCCAAATATAAAGGCAAGACCAGTTTTTTTTAAAGGAATATTTTGAAAGGAAATTGTCAATGTTCGCAAGTGTTTCAAAGCGATTTGAGCAGCGAACTGAAAACCTAGCACTATTTTTCCCATACTGAGAGTCTTAAAAACGTTTTATGGAGATAGTGTTTCTGGATTACTTGGGTGTCAGTTGGTAAGGAAAGTATATGAAATGCACTCTAAACCAATATTAAATGAATATTTGGTTCATGAAAAAGTGCAGCACTTTGATGATGCTTGAATATATTGCAATTGCTATATAATCAGATGGCTCTGTTTAATCAGTTATGATTCTTCCATTTTAAAACAAAGGGTATTTCTTTCATGAATGATTGAGGAACTCTTATATGCGGTATAGTAAATAAGTCATCAGGATGTAGCATATCGTATTATGATAAAGGTTTTTATGCTGAAACATTGACTGTTGTATAATTTAATTCTTTATCTTGGAGTACAGAGTGTACATACAACCAGTTCTGCTTTTTATATTGCTTTTTCTCTGGGAAGCACCTCTGTGATTTTTGGGTGCATATTCAGAATCAGCCAGATGGAATCTGAAGGATAAAGAAAGCTCTTTAGAGAGGAGTTTAACATACACTTTCCTGGTACAAAGATTTTCCTCTATCCTAAAAAAAAACTTGCCGTAAGATATTTTGCAGCTCCTTGCATGAGAGATGTTTTTGGATTGTTAATAAACATACTTCAGTTGAAAAATCTTTACGTGTGGTTTCATCTGACATTTAAAAACAGTTTGGTTATTGCAGACTTTTTTTGCCAGTTCTAAAAATGATTACTGCTGCTGTAAGATAAACATAAGAGAAACTTTATCAGTCTTTAAACTCTAGAAAAATATATACATAGTTCTTTTTTCTTTTAAAAACTGTTGCCACCTTCCACTGTGGAGTTGTAATAAAAATATTGGTCTCAGGAGTACCAGTATTTAATGTAAATATTGTGACAAGGCAACAAAAGAACCAAAACAGCATATACTGTATTTGTATAAAGTAATTAAAATGACAACAGATACAATTACAACAATATAGCCTCCTTAACACAGGATCATTTGAACCATTTTCTACCTGCTTTCTTAAGAAGGGTTGTTATCACATTGACAGCACATCTGCACATATAACTAACAGAAAACTAATTAACTAGTTGACATTCTTTAGGAAAATGTATAAATGAGCCTTCTAAATATTGGAGGTGAACAATGAACAAACTCTTCATTTAGAGGTGAACAATGAAGGCATTGTATATTACGTACCATCCCAGTTATAAATGACTCTCTGGGATGTAGGTCAGTCCATTAGGAGGAGCTGTCTTCAACCAGGCCTGACTTGTTACAGCGTAGATGTATTTCTGGGAAGTGCACAGAAGGCCTATGGGGCTATTGTAGCCCAGAAAGCAAAGCTGTAGGTTTTTGTAAAATTTATTTTAGAAAAGTGCTTTCATAATATCACTGACTCTATTTGATCTCTGCTTAAGATCCTATGTTAAATATGGATTGAGGCCAACGCAGAAGTGGCAGCAGTCCTATTCTCTCCTTAAGAATGGACTCTTAGACCCTTATAGGTCTTATACTGTTTTTCATCAGAGACTTAAGTTTCTTGTCACACATTCACTCTTCTTGAACTAATGGCTCATGGGGTGGTGTGGTAGCTCTGTGGCTAAGGAGCAAGGTCCTTCACCCCAACTGCTCCAGGGGTGCCATATAAATGGCTGACCCACCGTTCTGACCCCAAAGCTTCTCTCCCTGTCTGTGTGTCTCATGGAGAGCAAGTTGGGGTATGCGAAAAAACATAATACAAGAAATTTTATATGGTCAATAAAGTGATCTTATCTTATCTTATGTGTCTCCTTGCCTTCTGATATCTGGATTAACAGGAAATAATTATCATCTTCCTCAGCCACCAGCTTTATTTTGTGAACTATTAAACATTGCAGATGCAATAACTGTTGCTATATCAGTTTAATAATGCCAATTATTTTACTCCTTGTTTTCTGGCCAAATACAGAGTACTCTTTCCTCTTAAAGTACTTTTATCTGTCCATATTGTATGCAGATTGTACATGTGTAGCATATTCCAGGTTCCAACCACTGTCTCAGCCAAATACACTACCTGAAGGAGTCTTTAGGGAGTCTGAACACTGCTGAGAGTCCAGATACTGACTTTACAGTCTTATGCTGTATTAACTATTAAATGACTAACAGATTTATAGATATGCATTTCACCTTGTGTTTTAGTACCCCAAAATGGGCATCTACCTAGTAGATATTGTAAAATGTTAATAATAACCAGAAATAATGTTTAAATGGGAAATACTAAACTTAATAAAAAACTAAACTAAATAAATACTTTATTGTGTAGAACTGTTGCATCATGTGAAAAATAGATCAGATTCCCCACAAAAATAAGTGTGCATCTCCAAACTCAGGTACTGGCGATAAGTTAATTACTAATAGGTTTTCCTATTAGTAAAAGTAATAGGTACAGTAGCTGTTACAGCCTTGTTTGCCCATGTTCACATTATAAAACATCAGAAATTTATTGAGAGCTGGCAGTATCTTAATGGGTTAGGAAAAGTAACCCATCACATAATAGTCTGAGTAGTGAATGCACATTGAAATGTAATTGCTTACTGCTGGCACAGATACAAGGAAATAAAGACGTTTTCCATTCAAGGGAATAAAACAGGAACAAAACATTCTCCATAATTCAGCCATCTCTAAATAAGTGCTCAACCATTCATTCTTCACCTGTTGCTTCACCTGTCTCAGAGCAGCTCCTAAAGCTGTTGGTTCTTTGAAGCCATGTGTGATACCCTCCCACAGTCAAGGACATAATTTAATTTCGTATGAAGAAACGAGTCAGAAAGAATAATTTCTTGTTGTATAAAAAGAGACTATTTCAGCACGGATATTGGGTGCTGCACATCAACCCTCAGCAAGCAGCAGTGCAGAGCAAATGTTGAATAATACGTATCATCTCATATAATTTACCTTTAGGTCACTTTTTGAGATTCACAAATGCGAGAGCTTTTTAATGAAAATGTTATCATGGAACTTTCAATGATCAATTATTTTTGATGTCATGCAGTCATAAGGTATTAACGGAAAAAAACAAAGAGAAGTACAAAAAGCTGTATGAAAGATGCCTGCATATTAACTTTATTTGCCTATCCCTGAACGCCATTTGTTTTGTTGATAACCTGTCTCATAAGCGTGATTTGTTTCATTGTGGATGAGAAGATTAACTTCTGAATTTTAAGTGGTGCTATGCAGTATATTCATATTTAAAGAAAATTGAATTACTTTATGTTGGCACTGTTGCTTTAATTTATTCTGAGGAATGTGGCTTTAGCAAACAAATCTTAATCTAATATGCATTCTTTGCTGACGGTTTATGTGGATGAAACTGTAAGGTATTTCCATTCTTGCAACGATTTTTTGAGACTGCAGCTTTCTGATGAATTTGAATAGGAATCTGAAAGTTAGGAGCTGTGACCCATGTGACGCAAAACCACATAAAGTCCCTAGAAATTATTTGACCTCTTTTAAACATGCAGCTATTTAAAGGTGAATAGATGTTAGAAAATGTTTGTTCCAATTGTTTTAAGAGCCTAGAAAAAAGGACTAGATTGGTTCAGAGTTATATTGGAAAGTGGTGCTATAAAGAAAAACTGAAATAAAAAAATGTACTTTGCCCATGGGATGTATTCCCGATAAACAAGCACAGTATGCAAATCATGTAAAGTTACATTTAAGCCATAAAGCCTGGAAATTCTTTTAATTGCAGTAACCATTATTAAAATGTGGGCAGTGGTTAAATGTACTAGGATACTGTACAGTTTGGTCAACTTTTATAGAGATTTTGTAATCGATATTTTGTTTGATATTAGGTTTGACAATAGTTTGATGTCACATATCAATGAAGCCACGTTCAGATCAATACATAGAAGTCTGTTTTAGGTAGTGAGTAGACATTTAGGAAGCTGTAGTCATCCTGCATTGAGGCTGTCTGGAGTTCAGTTTTAAACATGTAGTGACCTAGACCTATATTAATGAAGAAGCAGGCCTTTTGTCACTAGCTGCAAGAAGCAGTCTTCAACTTGATAAATAGCCTGCGCTGTACCAGCCTGACATCAGGATTTTTTATCCTTTATTCACACATTGATTTCCACACTGCGTTCCATTCTGTTTGCCCTCTGTAACACTCTTGTACAGTACTTGTGATAAGAAGGGTAGTTTTGTATTCTGCTATGTATTTAACACAGATTACAGTCATTTTTGTTTACATAAATACCACTCTCTAAGTTTGCTTTCAGTCAAGCTTTTAAAAATACCCTTTTTGGGGGGATTTAAAAGTAAAAAAGTATACATTTGAAACTAAATTCCTTATATTTAGTATTATTATGACTCCTTATATTTAGTCTTTGTCAGCATACTTTGCAAGTGATTCTGAAAATTAAAGTAAGATCTTTATAAACCTAAAGGCACAGTTAAACTTCAATTTCTTTTTTTGATGTCGTTTTTTTTTGTCATGTAAAAATACTGTGAGTCAGTGTTATGTCTATGCCTTCCGTTTTTCTCAGTGGGGTTTATTTACATTGTTTTGTGAGTGATTTATACACGACTAGACAGCAGAAGGACAAAACCAGTTGATTTGCTTGATCCACAGGGTCAGAAAAGGCAGGTTGAGGCCAGAGATGAGGAGAGGGGTTTGGATGAGAATGAGATGTGCAAGGGTTTAGAAAAACAAGATAGCGGTCTTGAAATTTCAGAAGAAAAGTGAAAGGCTTTGAAAGCATTATTAAAGATTAAAGACATAATACCCATCCCGGAATATCTCCTGCCTTTGAGAAGAACTGAGCTCATGTTTTCTTGTGGGTTTGTTCTTTACAAATGGAATATGAACACTGTGATAGGAATGTTTGACTTTGAGATGAGGTCATTTAAATGTCTTATGTGATACCCCGCATTTTAGCTTCATGATCTTTTCTCGCAGTATGCTGTCTTTTGGATGAAAAGCTCAAATTTAAAAATAGAAAAGTGTTATCAGTGCTGAGTGATTATAGCAATTGAAGGTAACTGAGTATTTTTTAAGAAAACTTTTGCACTTTTGTAACATGTGTTACTCTCTTTATTTTACTGTGGCTCTTCATTCCAAACAAATAACATTCGTTCTCTCTTTTGCCACATACATTTGGTATAATGGACTCAACCACGATTATGCATCGGGAAATAAAATGAACTCCGACCCCTCTTTTGGCGATCAGTCAGTTCATATCAGAGTTCAACATGACATAGGATCACCTAAAATAGCTCTCTTCGGTCTCACCGTTGTTTTCCCAGAGAGCTGAAAGTTATTTGCTGCTCTGGTTTCATTCAGCCACAAAGTCCATTATCACATCCCTTTCTTAGCAGTTATTTCCTTTTCGGTTTGTTGGACAGGAGTCAGAAGTCCCACAAACATTTTTAGCTTTCCTTCCCCTTAATGGGCTATTCTCATATTTTCCACCTGGCGTCAGATGCCTGTTCAAGCCGTGCGGTAGGGTTCTGTTTTAGGGGTTCGAGACAAAGGGGGCAGGCCCCTGGCCTGGAGTATCAGGAAGATCTCAGGCCAGCCTTGGTTGAATGACCGGAATTCCTGCCCACGGTTTGACTTGCCTGATAATATTTTTACCACACAAGTCTATCAGGCTCCTTTCCTACAAGTGCAGATCGGCAAACAAGCACAAAATCTGCTTCTTGACAAATGTGCAGTTCATTCATATTGCTAAGAATCCATTGCGCAGGTTTTTTTATTGGTCAGTTGTAGACTTGGGCGGGGGTTCCCTTCTCTGCTGAACTTTCCGATCAGTTTTGTGCTGGAATGTAGGAGAGGAAGCTCTTTGGAATTTGAACTGATGTTTATTTCAGTTACAAGACCCTTGTTCAGTCACAACAAGGTGCTCTTTTTAGCAGAGACCAAACACAGTGTGTTCGAAGAAGGTGACCTCTTGCATAATCTGATTAATACGTAATGATTCTTTATATAACGTGATGGGTAGTGTTTAGCTTTCCATTGTCCTGGAGACGCCACCTGAGGTTTCTCAACTTCTCAAGTGCTCCATTAGAAGGGGGGCCGTAGTGAACTTCTTGCCCTTGACCAGTGATCTCTCTCCCACAGCTCTGACAGCAGCGGCCGGCCGGGGGAAGATGGAGGTGTGCAGGTTCCTCCTGGAGAAGGGCGCGGTGGTACATCAGGGGAACCGCAGGGCAGTGTCTCCTCTGTTCTGTGCAGTGAGACAGGGCCACTGGCAGGTAACGGATATCTTTCACTAATCAGGCAGGCAGAGACAGACAGTGTGGGCTGAAAAGCAAACGGGCAGACATAGAACCAGTCAAATAAAAGCTCTACTAAAGAAGAAGGTTTTGTGTCTTGATTTGAAACCGCTCAGGGAAGGTGACTCTCCGATATCCTTAGGGATAGAATTCCAGAGCTTCAGGGTGCAGCAGGAGAAGGCCCTGTCACCCATAGTTTGTAGACGGGCTTGGGGGATAAACCGGAGACCAGAATTAGACTAACGAAGGGTTGTGAGGTGGGGAGTAGAATGATAGTAAGTCAGACAGGTACTGTGGTGTCAAGCCTTGTAAGTGCTGAAGGGATTGAGTTTGCCACAGGACTAGCAAGGAACACACATGAAAAGACTTAGAAGTGCGTTTGAATTTTTATTTTCATTCGCATGAAGTCTAATTGTAAACCTGTCTCGATGGATTTAGTTACACTCAGTCTTTATGCTTTTGTTGTATTTGACTCTTTAGACTTCAACATAGGTGAACAAACTGCCGATCTCAATGCTTATGATCTCCAAATTCATCTTCAACCTTTATAGCTGAAGAAGAAAGGGGGTATGGATAAGGAGATAATGTGTGATAAATCAGACTGTCCCTTGTCGTTAATCCTGTCTCACTGTTAACGGTACCAAACAAGACATCCTAATCGCATTTGTGGTGTCTCGTGAGGAACAAATAATTTTAATTGCTTTTATAAGCATTGTTATACTGCAAAATTGCAGACCAGTAACAAGACAAAGCAGTACATCTAGGAATCCACAGTGGAGAAATAGAGGACAGTTTTACTGATCTTCCTGGGCACAGGGGTGTTATTGGCACCTGTTATTGCTTTGAGTAAAATTAATATAGGGTGGATTTTATTAGGCAATTAGGCGATGAATTTCAAACAAACGAGCCAGGTAATATGGTGAGCCGTGTTCTGACACTCTCTCTGTTTCAGATTGCTGACCTTTTGCTACAGCATGGTGCGGATGTAAACGTCAGTGACAAGCAGGGACGAACTCTGCTAATGGTGGCTTCCTGTGAAGGACACTTGAGCACTGTGGAATTCCTGCTTTCGAAAGGTGAGTCCATTGCCATCCCAGCACTCTGCATTTCTTAATGCATCTGTATTCATTTGCCCAGATTACCCTGCGGAAACCATTACCGATTTTCTAAATGCCATTTCAGCAAGGAACAAGTCAATAAGGAGATAAAGAGCATTTTTCAAGCTATCTTCATTTCTCTGCAGGTGCTTCTTTAGTCTCCATGGACAAGGAAGGATTAACGCCGTTGAGCTGGGCTTGTTTGAAAGGACACAAGGCTGTGGTGCAGTTTTTAGTGGAGAAAGGCGCAGTCATAGATCACACGGATAAGAATGGAAGAACCCCTTTGGACTTAGCTGCTTTCTATGGGGATGCTGAGATTGTGAGTAAAGCCATAACTAATTTGACATAACTATTGTACAGAGGATTCTTATCGTTTATGTCTCTTTCAAGCACTGTCTCTTCAGCCTGCCTCAGTGCCCGTTTAGTCTCTCTGTTGTTGTCATTCAATTAAGATGTTTTTACAACTTTTTAGATATAATTAAAGTTTTCCAAATTAAAGTTGATTTTTTTCTTGCTGTATATCTTACAGTAGTTTCTATGACCATGTGTTCAGGTACATGCGTACAACTACGGAGTCAATATAAAGGCCAGTCAGAAACTTGTATAACAGTGTATGAAAATCAATACTATGCATTTAACATGGAAAATGTTATTGTATCTGTGAAAAATGTGTGTGCTTACACTGCGTTTCAGTTGCTATTTTGCCGTTCCATCTGTGGCTCTTTCGCTAAAAAGGCATTCATGAACGTCTTTACTGGTGTGCAGGTTCATTACTTGGTTGAGAGAGGTGCAGTGATTGAGCATGTCGACTACAGTGGGATGAGGCCGTTGGATAGAGCTATTGGATGTCGGAACACGTCTGTGGTGGTGACTCTGCTGAAGAAAGGAGCGAAGCTGGGTGAGTGTGTGCTCTGGCGCTTCTACAATACAATAAAAATCTGTTTCGACAGTGAGGAGTGAAATCGCAGATCCCTGATGCTGCATCTTTTGTTCTGCCATTCAAATAATGGATCTGGATCAGCCGGTAAAAAAGAAATATCTTAATTAGGAGGCTAAGTATTTTATCATATGTAGAACTAAAGGAAGCCAGTAAAATATGTAGCTCTAGATCCTGTGACATTTCTGAATGAATTACTTTTGAGCGTCTCTGCTTTTTTTAACCCTTTTCCACACTATATCTCAGAATCGTTTTTGACTAGAAGATAGACACTAACCCCTTTGATGGTGCCTGCAAAGCTTTCACCCTGGTTAGCACTCAATATTCACTATTAGTCCTTGAGACATAAAGCTGACAAAATAACAGCAGGGTACAGCAGGGAAACAACCACTCGTAAATACAGTAACAAAACATTTTGATTACACTGAATAGTATAGTCATCTGTTAATCAACACTTGATAATCAACAAGTGTTTTACACTTTGCAACAAATATAATTCAAATCTTGTTTACAAGTTTTTAAAACTTTAAAGTTTCCAATCATTTAAATTGATCTTTCCCTGAAGCCTCTTAAGGTAAGAGTATTTGACACGGAAAAATGACACCTTAAAACCAATCAAAGCCTAGACCCTCTTTTTATTTTTTCAGATGTTGTATTTATGTTCATTTCTTTCTTATAACTTTATTGATAAAAAACAGGTTAATGTGAAGTGTGAAGTTACAGTATGTTATTTAGGGTATAAGCCTTCTACAATTAAGTGTGCAAGTCAGAAACCTATTTTAAGACTGTAACATAAATATGAATAGATTCTAAAGTATTAGTATGCTTTTGAATTCAGTAAAGGGACATTTGTCTTTTTGTGTATGTACATTTAGTGCATTTTACAACTTCTTGTCTGTCTCTGTAATGTCTCATCCTTTTCTTTCTCTTAACTGCCTTCAATTATACCCTCTTAAGGCTACAGAACATCTCCTTATGACCGATCAGGTACTCTCTTTAGGTAACTTTACTCAGTACCAATTCTATTGCAAATATTGGTTTTCAATCAGAGGCAATTTGTGCAATTATTTCTCTATTCCATTGCCCTGCAGGGAATGCGGCATGGGCAATGGCAACGTCCAAGCCCGACATTCTCATCATTCTTCTGCAGAAACTGATGGAGGAAGGGAATCTGCTCTACAAGGTAGGGGTATTAATCATACCTGTCTCTGTTAGAAACTGAATCTTTCAAGTGTTTTTGAACTAAAGGTGCCCAGAGACCGGTGAGAACGTTCTGTTGCCCAGATCATCACAGCGTGAGATCTGCTCGATCTGTAGACACACAGGCTTCAACTAATAAGATGAAGCTTGAGCCGTTATCTGACCCCTTGACCTCCTTGGTGTTGGGTGGGATTTGCAGCTGTGCTGCTGTTTGACTGCCTCTTGATTTCCGTCAGTACTGCCCTCTTGTGGCCGTACAGAATTATGTGGTGCCTGATGTTATTTGGCAGATGTTGCAGTGAGAGCCTCTCTGAACACAGGGTGACTAGTTAATTAGGAGATTTAGGAGACAAACAGTTTGCAGAGCTGAAAGCTTCTTATTTATAGACAGGTCTCCCTAGTCCTAGAATCTGCATTTATATCGCTTTAAGTTTTAAAACATATTTAGAGTCACTTAATTGCATATATTTGACAGTATATTTCAGAAGCCTGTGACTTTTTTGTGTTAAAAATGAGCAGATCACGTCAACAAATATGAAACCTGCTGAATAAAAACAGTGTAATAACGAAGGTTTTAGAAATGCATTGTTGATTAATGTGTTTTCACTTATTAGTCCAACATACATTTTGTAACAAATGTAAATTTTTGATGTTGAAAATGTTGTAACATGGTTCTCAAGCCATATTGATTGTATCTATGAAATACGGTTATATCAATATCATAACCTTTTTACTGGTTCAAAACTGTGTGAAAGTAAGATAAATTGTTAGACATTATGTGGGGGGTTTTTTGCACAAATGAGAAGTTATTGATCTATGATGTTAGAAAAAATTGAATTTTGGGGAAGAGGAAAGGACAAATAGGCCAAACTGTATTTGAGAAAAAAATGCACCAGCTGACTGGAAGAGACGGTATTTCACTTTGAGTTTTAATTCCAGCACGTTTTCCCACCTCTTACAATGGTTTTGCATGAACTTTCAGAAAGGGAAGATGAAGGAGGCGGCTCAGAGATACCAGTACGCTCTAAGAAAGTTTCCAAGAGAAGGATTTGGGGATGACCTGAAGGCTTTTAAAGAACTGAGAGTTTCTCTGTATTTAAACCTTTCCAGATGTCGCAGGAAAACAAACGTAAGCCATCTGCTGAAATACTTTAGTGTCATGTTTTTTAACCTTGTTTTGCACTCCTGTAAAGATGACATCAAACAGCAGAGTTCAAAAGGGGGAAAAAGAATGAAATCAGCTAGAACTGTTGCTTTGGGGTAATTCTGGATGGATCTGGTCAAGCTGCTTATGAAACATCATTAGCACAAATGAATGGGTTCAGTGCATTAACAGTCAAGTGTGACCCTTGCAGCAATTGACGTACAAATAAAAAACAATTAATGTCAGACTCTTCCAAAAACGAGAAATACCTGCTGTTCTCTAAGACAGAAAAAAACAAATTTCAGTTCAGCATTTTTTATGTCGTCTATTGTTAGCCAAAGCTTTTTTTGCTTTCTTCCTATGATTAAGTCTTTTGGCTCTGTCAGCTTAAGTCAGACTGGTTGAAAACATTCATGTCTGTGATAATAGCAGAAATGCACATTTTTAATCAACAGCTAGAGTCTGAGTGTAATTATAGTCTTTGAGATGTAGCTTACTATAGAAGACTGCAGAGGGGCCTGAAAATGACAGTGGCATACAATTTACAGACAATCTGGCTTTTGACATTTGATAAATTCAAAGACCTCTACAAAGGTTACTTTTAAGGTGTGCCATACAGTACATGTGTCGTACATTCAAAGTAGAGAAGTGCATACATTGTCTAGTTAAAATTGTAGAAAAACTGTTGGTTAAGTCTAAATACAGGTACTGTAACTGCCAAAATAAAGCACAAACTACAATAAATGAGGGATACAAAGTGTATTGAAAGCAGGTGCTTCCACAAAGGTGTGGTTCCTGTGAATTAAGCAATTAATACCCCATCATGCTTAGAGCCATGTATAATAATGTATATAATAGGCCCAGTTGCCCATTATTTTGCTAACCTGGCTAGAAGAAGGATCTCGGTGAGTTTAAGAGAGGGGCGAATTTGGGGGCATGTTTGGCAGGTGCTTCAGTGATTCAAGTCAGTGCTTGACTTGCTTATGTTTTATGAGGAGCAGTGGCCGAGGTGATGTTGGCATGGAAGTCAGAGGGAAAGACATCATCAGCTAGAGGCAACTGTGGCCGAAAACGCATAATCCTTGAGTACAGCCCATCGAGAGAGGGACACTATATTCGGGTTGCAGTGGAACACAGGCAGTGGTCTACCGAACAGTGGAAAAAATTCATATGTTCTGATGAGTCATCCTTCACCCTATTCTCCACAAGCGGACAAGTATATGTATAGCACACTCCAAAAGAAGCCTATAGGCTCAAGGGCTTGTTTCCCAGGGTGAAGGGCTCTGGCAGCTCTGTTATGGTTGGGTGCATTTTCCTTTAGTGGCTTAGGCCCACTGAATCCTTTAGAGGGCTTTAGAGGGCAAGGTAAATGCCAATACATTCAAAGCCGTTCTTTGGTAACCCGAAGAAGGCTCCACAGCCGTGTGAAAAACGCATTGTGTTTTTCTTTTCATCATGGAATAAACCTTTACTTGTTCCTTTCACGGAAGAGAAAGAGTTCCAGACACTTATAGATTCTAAGCCAAGGCGTGCTGAAGCTATTCTGGTGGCTCGTGGTGGCCCAACTCACTATTAAGGCACTTTATGTTGGTGTTTCCTGTATTTGTGGCAGCAAAAGCAGACCATTAATAACAATAGAGAAGTAAATGTATTTAAAATGTAATTACAGATAAACCTGTTCTTTAGATATCTCTTAGAACTTTTCACATAATTCATTTTTATATTCTTTTACGTCATGAAATACAATACAGCACAATAGCCCAAGTTTTCTCTATGGAATGGCAGACAAAGTGAAAACACCTTAGTTGGAAGAACTGGTCAAAACATGAAGATAGAAGTAACTCCCACACTCTGCTATGTGCAAAACTCACATTTGTTGCACAAAAAAATCTTTTGGACAGACTTTCATCAACTGGCCATCGACCCCCTGGTCTTTTTAGGCAACATTGTTGCTGTTGTCCATCACCAACAACACTATTGCTTTATGCAGATAGTTAAGCCAAGTGATGCAGTGTTGCTTAGGGGTGACCTGTTACTTTATTAGAAGTTCCACTTGTGCTATTTAATTTGCAGCCCTCTTATATTTGCTGAGTACCTACATTATGACTTTCCTGCAGTTTTACTTTAAATCCCAGTGTTGCCCTGTTCCTTTATAAGACTAAAGATTCATAACTTAGAGTTCAAATTTAAATTTTATTGGGACTTTTTGTATTTGGTGACATTTTACATTTGGGGAAAAATTCCAAACGTGAATTTAAATTATACGACTTTATATTGTACATACTGTATAGCATATTTTGATATCAGAACCTTTCCACATTTTAATCTGGGTTGGAATTGATTAAAAACATGTTCTGGAGTTTTTGTCTATGTATTCAATACTGTGGCTATGTTATAGACTTGCCAGGCTTCGCTGCTGCAAATTAAATTGAGAACAGCAACAGAGCTTCTTAATTAAAACCCTGTCCTGCAGATTACATGTTTGTTTTACTAACCAGCAGAGGATGTTTGTATATCACTCAATTTACAACCCTTATTAATACTATTATAGAATTATAATATGATATTATAGAAAAAACTGGTATCCTCAACATTGCAACAATTTCGCAATAATACAGATAGCAAGAGACCTGCAGTCTGGTGTCTCCAGATATGAGCAGCTCTGTGTATTTCAATCCAAGCTAAAAAGCAATATCCTGCTAGATTGCTATTGTATCATTGCCCTTACATTTTTAAGTTTAATATACCTAAAAACGCCTCTCAGAGCAACTTGCATCCAGCACAGTTCCCGCTGATTTCACTGATCCGTTTGTCCTGCAGGACTTTGGCATGGCAGAGGAATTTGCAACTAAGGCACTGGAACTGAAACCGAAATCATATGAGGCCTATTATGCCAGAGCAAGGGCAAAAAGAAGCAGCAGGTAATGTGTTACAGTACAAATTAATCTCAGTTGCCTTTCATATAATTTCCTATAATGTGTCCTTTGCAGGACTCTTTAAAGGTTCATTACCGAGCTGGAGCTTCAGCGGGATTTGTTTTGCACGGCGGTTACTGATGGGGCCCACTGACCCAGCCTGTTCTTTGTCTGTGTCCTCCCGCAGGCAGTTTGCCGCTGCCCTCGCAGACCTACACGAGGCAGCGAAGCTCTGCCCAAACAACCGGGAGATCAGGCGACTGCTGGTTCGAGTGGAGGACGAGTGCAAGCAGCTGCAGCGAGCCCAGCAGAAACAACAGGGCGTGCAAGGCCAGCTGCCTCCCAGCAACGACTCCGACCGTGAGGAGGAGCAGGATGGGCCCGCCGAACCAAGCCTGGAGAGCCAGTCCACCCTGGGGCTCAAGGACATTGACGAGGAAGAGGTTTCCCAACTGGACGATGCAGCGTCTAGCTCCCAGCCCCGACCGCAGAGCACACAGACTTTGTACTCTTTGAGCAGGACACCTCACGATGGGGCAGGAGCCTCTCAGCAGAATCCCAGGCCCATCTCTCCTTCGAGCCGACAGCCGCACAAACACCTACTGGCCCAGCAAGGACTGGTCATGCAGCCTACCAAACAGGCCCAGATTGTCAAAACTAACCAGCACATGAACTCCCTGCAGACTGGAGGGAGGTCTGGAAACACCCAGTACGCAACCAAGCCCCAATCACATTATCCTCCTCCAAGCCCACTGCCCAGCAGACATCTTTCTAGTGTGCTGAAGCCAGGCCCAGGCATCGAGATCAGTTCTGCATCTTCTAGCACAGACGATTCAGGAACCAGCTATGGAGAGAGGTTGACGTCGGCACAAAACGCCCACGTCTGCAGTGCTGAAAACGCTGCCGCATACCACTCCACAAAAGCTGCCGAGAGGCTGTCTGCGCACTCTGTGCCATCTTTGGACGTACTGTCATCGGCCACCCAAGGAGCAACAGGGACTGGCTTGGAGATGAGAAAGGAGTCGGCAACCAGCACCGTCTCTGCCCCAGGCTCCCAGGCCAGCAGCATGAAGATCTCCAGTTCAACCAGCAGTCTGGCCTCCAGCAGCAGCCTCTCAGATAGCGGGAAGCTGCAAGGGCCCGATGTGCGGATCAAAACCACCATGGACAACAAGGGCAAGCAGAGTCAGAGTGCAACCGCAGACTACAAACCTCGGCCGACTCCCTTCATGGGGATCATGGATAAGACAGCCAGGTTTCAACAACTGCAGCAGGGACATCAGCAGACTCGCAGCTGGCACAGCCACTCAGCAGAAGGATTAGTCACAAACACTATGTCCACTGGAGGACTGCAGGCTGTTAACTGTGAGATAGCTTATGCCAAAACGGGGAGTGTTTACCACGATCAGATTAAAGCTCCATCTCAGGGTGCTATGGGAAGCCTTTTGAATGGAATGCACTCTAAGGAATTTGGGGAGAAGTTCTGCCAAGCTTCCACCTGTTTCAAGGAACCCAAGCCAGCTGTGTCAGTCCCACATTCTTTTCCGGATAATAAATCTAAACAGCAGTCTCACATCGCAAGAGATAATCCTGCCATTCATGCTGCTTCTATGAAACCAAAGCGATCGTTTATAGAGTCTAACGTGTAAGTTATTTAACCAGTTTCTTAAACCCTTGGTTCACATTTTTAAAAAGTGGTTGTAAAAAAAAAATGTAAAATTGTAGTCCCCAAGTTTTCTTTTCCTTAATATTAAGATTTAAATCTTTTACAATTAAGCTAAATATTTTTATTTGTATTTTTCTTGTAAATAACCACAGACAGTATTTAGATTGGTACTTTTCTTTTCTTTCTTACTAATAAATGTGTATAAGTCCATTAAGCTTCTGTTACACAGCTGCATGCTTTCCACATTTCGGCAAAGCTGGACACTGCACTGAGAAATTAATACGACATTTATACACAGACAAAACAACGATGGCACTTTATTCGTAAAATATGCCTTTCAGGTGCTTATATAATTAAAAATGTATTATCATAACTAAGACTTATTATTAACTAAGTACATAATAAAGAGATAGTGGTGCTGAGTGGAAGACTGAAATGGCATTGAGTGATTATAAGACTGGGAAAGAATGGGCATTCCTGTGTTTCAAGAAGGATGTTGAGAATCCTTATTTTGTAATATATATTTCCTTCTTTTAAGTGAAGGTCTGTGTCAGTGTAATTGAATTGTTCAACTTGTGCGGATTTGGATTTTTTTCTGCAAAGTGTGGTTGGGAGTAACTTTAAGGATCGGGGTTTTACTCATTCATGTTTGTACACTGTATAAATAGCCATGTAGCGCTGAACTGAATCCTGTTTCTGCTTGTCGTTGCCACCTAGGTTAATTTATTTACAGCTACTCTCGCTTGATCATTTGTAAAAGCAATATATTTTATATAGTTATTTTTGCACAGCTACTAAGAAGTTTTCAGATCTTAAAAAGCTTTGTTGGGATACATTTGGTTTTAAGTGCATGCTGCAATCTCAGTTTCTAATAAAGATTATAAAACAAACAGTTGGGGATCCATTGGCTATATTTTAATATGTATGTTAATTGCAGTTTTTGAAATGTTTTCAGTATTGTGAGCTGTATTACCTATCACATACTGTAATAGAACTTCACTGCCATAACAACAATGGGTAAATAAATCTCCCAGTGAGAAAACAAAATGATCTGGCGTTAGATGATATTTATTTGCTTGATTTGTGTTGGAAGCACGTGGTGCCACCACAGCAGTCTTGCACTGTGCAATTCACAAGCCCAGTAATGCCAAGGTAAGTGCAGCTGTAGCTGTGGTCCTGCCACTCACCTGGAGTTTGGTTCTGAATCAATTGCTGTAATTCATTGATAGAATCAACATTAAAAATACATAATTCCAGCAATACATCCCCACCCTATCAAAAATGTTTGCCTTAATGTAAATAAATGTTCCATCCTGCATAATACCGAAAGACAACAAGATTCTTTTTTCTTAATGAGCAAAAAATATATTTTAGAAATAAAATCACACGTGAATGGCAGCAATATAAAAATTTCAATGTTTGTGTATTTATTTTTCTTGAAAATTACTTTCACAGTAGGTGACAACCCTAATCTCTTGACAGTTTTCAAGCACCTAATAGTACTATTCTGCTTTTTATGTTGAATCAAGAAATAAGTGAAAATAAGGCCAATAAAACAGCCATAGTATCCTGGGTACTGGATATGAAAAGTATGATATAATAAAATGTACTGAATCTTAAATACCCATCATCTTAAAAATATTACTAAGGTGCTAAAGGTGAGAAATATTTTTGCATGCATTTATTCTCTACCTGAAATGAACTAAAAAGTGCTTTTCATTTACCTTACTGGTTTCCACAAAAGCCTTTAGTATGCTAGCAGTGTCCTTCATAAAATTGGCAACCCTAAAAGGGTCTCCATTAAGTTATAAAAACTGGTTTTAGTGCAATATTGCTTTATTACTATTCACATTACTGTTTCATGTGTAGAGTTGACATTTTTCATTGTCCCAGGCTTTTCCTCCATGAAGGATTTATTAAGCCATTAATATTTCTTAATTACAATGCAAAATTGTTCATTGCATCTAATAGAACACCTAAATTAACTTAATTCTCCAAATTTGTCTTTCTGACCAGTTCAACCATTAACACTTCTTGTCATATGCTGAATATCTAGTTTAAATAAATGTCAACAAATCTTCTTGATCTCCTCCCCACACATACACCCTGAAAATTACTAACAAACATGAATAATATACAAAAGAACAAGTAATAGGTTTAATCCATGCTGAAAAGAGAAGAAAGAAAACAAAGTTTTGGCTGTGGAGCCTGCTTAGATTTGTTTTTAGCTGTTGGTCCCACTAAGAATGGCAGGGTAGTGTTAGGTTATTTTATGAAAGGCGAATTTCCACCACTGATAAGAAATAACTAAACACAGTGTCACAGCAGGGAGCCGTGTCTGAAAAATGATGTTTTTTGTACAATGCTTTTTATCTGGATAGTAAAAAAGGCTTAAACTAACATGGAGAAGGGTGTACCAAATTCTCAACAGTTTGGTTTTCATTGAGATAATGAAATGTTATGGTGGTCACTTGAACCTTAAAAATACAGAAATCTGATGAAAGGTCAGAGAAACCAAAAACACTTTATACTTACATTATACACATTTGACAAAACAAAAACAAAAAAAGGTTCCATTGAAGACATTTTCTTATCTAAAGCTAAAAACAATCTTTTTATTTCCAAAGTGCAATTTAAATTCAGAGGAATTTAAAAAAAAGCCATACCCTTGCTTCATTCAGAGCAATCAGACAAAACTGATTAGAATAACGTGATTGCATTTGAATAGAGGAGTGTTCGTGTTTGACTACTTGCTGCTTCTCCAGCGACTAATAGCCATTTTCAGGGTCCTGTTTGGTGTCATGACAGTGGATTTCAGAGGCAAATTAGTCATGGGGCTTGACCGCTTCTTTGTGCTAATCCAGCTTTCAATCGCTTCCCTCTCATACGAATAGCCATCTGTTTAAAGAAGGACAAAACAAAAGGAACTTTAGATTCTTAATGGACTTTAATAGCTTTAATATTATTATACCTTTTCATTAATGGGTGTTTTCCATGAGGATTCCTATCGACGGTGAATTTCTGAACACTGACTAAACTAATCTTACCAACTCAAACTATTTCAGACCCTTCTGGTGAACTCTGTGTTTCTAACTACTTGGTCATATAATATCCAATGGCAGTGTTTGTAAGAGAAGGGGTGGTACCCTGTCTAAATTCCACTCTGTGCTTGCACAATCTAGACTAGCTTCATTCAGTTACTGAAGTTATTGCTCACTTCTATACCTGATCTGCTCCACACTTACAGTGGTGAATAAAGTCAATTCCTGCTGTGTGTAAAATGTGTTGAGATCCTTTGGGAATAAATTCACTATCGAATTTCAAGATTTCAAACTTGACATTTCATCCTCATAGATTTGTCAGGGGGTAATTCTGCATGTGGTCATTACACGATTTGACTTCTATTATTTAAATATCCTCTCCTTGAGTATCCTCTTAAATATATCCTACAGAACTTCCAATTCAAACTGACTTCTGTATAGTCCTCAAAAGCAGACCAAGAGCTTGGACTTGAAGATGCATATGACTGAAAAGGTGCATAGATTATATGGAAAAGATCACACATACTGTATGTAACTTGTTGTAGGCTACATACTGCAACCTAGGTCAATGAAAGTCTGTTCATCAAACAGAATATGCAATTTCTTATGCAAAATGTTGGTAGAAAGGATTTTTTTTTAAAAAGCTAAAGGCTGGTTGCATACAGAAAAGAGGGAAGGAAAACAACACAACATGACATATACTGTAGTTTACTTTTTTACCTACTACTTTGTAGTAGCTTTTCAATCCAGTGATACAAAAATGGTTTCTTGAACATTGTTCTGCATTTGTTTTTTTCATGTGACGGATCAGAAATTCCACACAAATGCCTTGTTATGAACTCCAAAGTTGGTCCAAGAGAAATCAAATACCTGAAGCGATAACAGGATCCCGCATAACCTCCCTGGTTATTGGACAGAGGAACTCGTCTGGAATACCTGCCACTGATTCCATCTTCAGCTCCTCAATTTTACGAATGACTTTATTACGCAGTCCAACAGATTCTAAAACCATACAAAAAAGGAACAGAATATAAAATCCAATGATAATTTGCAAGGTTTCAAAATCCAATTTCGGACATTTGTACACTTCTATTTGCTACAGTATACCATATCTGAAACATGAGAAGAGAAGCAATCACATATCAAGATCAAACATTTTACATGTCATGCATTAGAGCAGATTTCAGGGCATATGGTATTCTACACATTAAACGCATTAAAGTACGTTAAACATTAAAGAACATGTGTTGATCCCTATATTTTCAAAGGACAACACTACTGATTGTGGATGAGCAAGTGTTGTTTTTATTGACCCTGCCTGCTGTGATATAGCCAGCAGCTTTTTATCCTGTGTATAGGGATTTGTGGTGCAATAATTAATCAGTGCATTGATTGTTGATTTGTTCTTAATATTCCCAGACATCAATTACAGATTAGTGAACTCAATGCACCAAATCAAAACCCTGTTTCTTGTTACAATTGAGCATGTAGGAAGGTATTTCTTCTAGTGGCAGCAGTATTGATTAGATGATAAGGCTCTTATTAACGATAAGGTTGTAGGTTCAGATCTCAGGTTTTGGGATGTAACCTCTTCTTATACCCTTGAAGATGGTACTTAAATCACACTGTTTCAGTGGGATATATATATATAAACGGATACACATGAAAGGTGCTCTGGATTAACATAAACAGTCAAATAGCGCATAAAAAATGTGGTTTTACTAGCATGCACAATTTTGGACTCTATGGTCATGTGCTGGAATGTCAGATCAAATGCAGACCTATTTAACTCTCATGTTCTTGATGTAAAAATAGTTTTTCCCTAGATACTGTATATAAAGCTGTTTGGAATCCTGAAATTTTTTCTTTTGATGATCATCTCATGGATAAATTCATAACAGCAAAACAGTCTAGTCCTGTTCTGGAGAGCCAGTGTATCCATGGGTTTTCATTCCAATTAGTCTCTTAACGAGCTAAACCATCTTGTAACTGGACACATTTAGCAGCTTCTTTGAGCTCTTTTGAGTACTGTTACATTAGAGACCTTGAAATTCTGCAGACTCTCCAGCCCTCTAAGAGCACTACTGAATACCCCTAGTTTAATCTGGAAAACACTTCAAATATACAGCATGTTGACTTTACTGTACAACAATGCACACACATGATAAATGGATACACAGTGGATCAAATTAAAATTGTGTTGGATATACATAATGTATAATGAATTACATTGTTTTACTACTGAGTCTATGTAATTTATCATAGTTTTAAAATTTTGTCAATAACTATCCCATTATGTTTTAAAGTAGTTTTTAAGACATGGGTTAAAATGCCATATTACATTAAAAACAAGCTGATTTTTTAATGATAGATACATTCACCAGGATTTCTGTATTTATTATGTACACTGTAATTTGTATGGCCTACAGTATCATTAAAATGTTTTGTTTCACTGTTAATGTGGATTAATACCAATGCACAACTGTAGTTCAGAAAGTTATATGCGTTTACATTAAAAGAAACTATCTAATGTCAACTACAGTATGTCAACTTGAGTATATTTTCCAGTTCTGTGTTTCTAAACTGTTATATAATTCTGACAAACTCTATTCCAAGGCAACTTTGTAGAGCGTTTTTAACAAAAAGGGACACATCCTGTTTTTATTGTATCTTCCATGAAAAATAAAATGTTATTTTGAAAAACATCATTTTTAGCAAAGCAAATGCCCTTTACCTCTAGTATCCTAAACTGTGGGCAAAAAAGGTATAACAGTCTAACAATGTTGCAAAATAAAATGAAACAAAACAATACTTTATTTAGGATGAAAGCTATTGCTGCCTTTTTTCTTTAGGCAATTGCATTTGTGTTAAGAACAGCAAACTAAACCAAAGCAATGCATATCAAGAAACTAAAGATGGCACTATTTAACGAGGTACAGTTATATCCCTCAGATACCTGACATTCTGATTTAAAAAAATGAAGGAATTGGGTTTGCAAAGCCATTTTGCAAAAAAAAATATCCAATTGCTTTGTAATCCCTTTTAAAAGAGGAGATGTATATTTTTTGGTCTTTCCAAACTCTAGCAAGGCTGATCATGTATACATAATTAATTCTTAATATGCAATTTACATATATAATTCATAAAACGAGTGTATTCCTAAAAAGCCAAATGAATTTAAAAAACATTGCCACTACTGCATTACTGATCGTCTTAACAATAAACTATAAAAATCCTAATAATCATACCCTCATCTCTACCATTATCTATTATAAATGTGTGTGAATGTGAGCTGATGAATGCGAGGCAGAATATTAACAGGATAATTCGTCACTATGAAAAAACGTAAAAAAATGAAAACCTTTTCAGAGTTACAGCATGTTTTAGACAGTTCAGATTCAGTTTTGTACTGATGCTGCTGAAATGGAAACAAGAACATCGTAATACAATCGTATTGTCAATGCATATGACAACCTCTATTGTTTATCAGAATGTGATAACACTATCACTGGACCTTTCTGGGTTTCAGAGATAAAAAGTTGAAAGGAAAAAAAATCAAGGTACTGTCTTATTCACATTCCCAATGGCAAACAAATGAGAAAGAACAACGTGGGGGTTAGAAATGAAGGCTGTGTCACACGAATGGGTTTCACTATCCATAGAAGTGGCATATCTGAAAAGTACAAAAAAACTGCGCAACACTTGTACTTATAATATACTAGTATACTTCTAACAAGCACGGCTAAATCAATTTACACATAACAGTGTTTTTTTAATGTATAGGACTATTTAACAAAGAGTGTAGTTATCTAAAGAACCTTATATGATTCAAGTATTTGTCTATGATGGAGCATCAAAAGGCACTGCCTATTTCTCATTACACCATGAAAAGAGAACTGAAAATGAGAACAGTTCTACTAATTACCATCTACTTTTACTAAAGCAAAAAAAGGAGCATTTGAAAAACTGCCATATTTATATAAAGCACCTGTGTGCTCCACTCACAGCTATTATAATACTTAGCAGAATATGAAACCAATTTCTGGGTTCTCTTTTTTTTCACATCCAGTAGCATCACATTGATATTAACTGATTCGTCTCCCCAAGTAGTAAATTACTGGGTTTCAGCCCTGTCTTCGTTACACACTGCAGGGCATCCCTGCTAACAAGAGAGGCCACAAAAACCCTCTTCAGCTGTCAAACAAAGAACAGTAATTTCAATTAAATCACACTCATCTTTCCTGATACTAAATGCTTGTTACTTCAATCAAAATCCTACTCAATGGACATGTTCATCTATTCAAGGACAACCTTCTCCTCCGAAACATTAATAACTGGAAATTCTGATTGAGCAATGCTAGACAACTAAAATGAAATGAATCCATCCAACCATTTTCTAACCAACTCATCCAATTCAGGGCTGTGGGAGAGGCAGAGTCTGTCAAGGCAAGCAACAGGCGCAATCTTAATTAAAATGTAGATAGTGAAAGGAAATTAATGTGTCTTCAGCTTTGCTGCTAATGTAATGAATACCAATCTGTTGGAAGGATCTTAAATGTACTAATAAGAACAAAATACGGTAGAAAGGATTTATCTGCAGAAAAACTGGATACAAGGCACTAATATGAAATTCCATTTTAACTTTTTTTTTAAAGTGTCAATACATAATGAGTACTGCATATGAAGGGTGTCTCACTGCATGAGAGGTGACATCTCACAGTCTGATCATGACGCAATCTCGGCTGCACAGAGTGATATCTTGTCTACAACAGCAGACACTCTAGACTTTCTACATTATCTTATCATAAATTACATAAAATGATTTATAAGACACGTTTAAGATAAGGCAAGATCTATTTTTATACTTGGAATATGATTCCTTTCCCTATTAATTCTGCAGCACCTGTAGACTCGATGAGTGAGCAGACGTGGGCGTAGGTTAAGAGTGACTTAACCTATTAAGGCCCGAGTGTAGGAGAGGTTGAACTTATGGTTCACAGCTTAATGGACTCTTTCTTGCTGGCTGTGAGCGGGACCTCCCAATCGGAAGCACACAACTAGATTGAGTGGATTTCAAGGGGAAAAAAAAGGACCTTGCTTGGTTTACTCTGCAGTGGCCACCTGATTATGCTGTGCACTTACAGTTTTTGCAAAATCAAAAGAGTTGAAATAGTAAAATAATTATACTGACATGCAATTTCCAAAGATGGTATTATACTAACATATTAAGGAGTATACAAAGTAAAAATAATCAGTATTCCCCAATTTCAGAAAATCAAACGAAAAACAGGCAGCAGCAAGTAAAATCTCTATATTCTACAAATGAGGTTCTGTCACTTTCTGTAACATTTAAAGGAAATTTTAAAATTAATATGAAAATGATTTTAGATTTTTTTTACCTGATGTGTCTAACCATGAGATCTGCATGGCTGTCACTGTAGTTTTGCTTTGTTTTTTGCTTGTGATTACATATACTGAGCATCAGAAGAATTTTATCACTTATAGCTATAGCAACCCCCATCAAGTGGGGGGCCTACTACTGTTTATAAGTCACAAGGACTGTCCCATTATGCTCATAATGCCTAGACAAGGATGTTACTGTTCACTGTCTCTGGCCCTAGACACCACACATCAGGCTCACCCCACAGATGGTAAACAGAGCTCAAGCCTGGCAAGTAAGACATCTATGGCACAACCTACTCCCTCATCTTGCAAGAATGTTCTCTCAGACCATAAATCTATCAATAACAGACAGTGGCTGCAATGTCTTGCCAAGTTAAAATTGCTGGCTGTGAGCACCACGGACAGCAGGCGACAGTGAGTGTTCAAGCCAGAAATGAAAATATTCATTGTTTTTTTAAAGCAGGGAATAGTCATTCTTCCGTGTTTTCCTTTTTTGATTTTAACCAGGCTTGACATTCAAATGAGAATTCACCCCATCCCCTGTGCCAATGGACTCTCTCACTAATGAGGAGATTTAAGTGCTTATGCAAAAGTCAAAGTTACCTGGGTGTCTTATGGTCAGTCATGAATGTTCAATCAATGTTGAAAAAATCAAATAAATATCTAAAATCTGTGTACTTTATCTTTGTAAAAATGCACAGAATTATATTTTTTATGTTTATAATGTATGAATAATTACTAGTAAGACTAAATAACAATGTGAGTGAAGTGTTGTTTGACAAACTGGTTTATGGACTGTAAGTGTTATAAATATTTCATTGTACAAAAGTACCAAAACTCATTCATATTTCATGAGAATGTATTAGTCGGGACATTGACTCATTGAGAGATACAGTGTAGCTCTCAGATTAACAGATTCTAAAACGGACCTTAACCTCGAACTAATTTATAACCTGGAAATCAGATCACAATATGCCAACAGAATGAAAAGACAGCAGAAAAAATACAGCATGCTGAAACTGGTCTACAACAATAATGGCTACGATCCATAGACTGCTTCAACATTTAGGCTCTCTAAATTTCTATGTTAAACCTTTCGCTAGAAAAGCTGAAAATTAAACTTACTCCCATGATCAAAGTTAAAAACACGTTGCTTCAAATGAAAGATTAGATTGAGATTAATCCAAATGACCAGATCCCATTCTGGCAGATTATTTAAACTGTGTGACATTTCTCAGATTCATTTACTGGAAATATTTACAGTAGATCACACTTTGTTCTACATTTTGAAGAAAAGGTTCTGTAGGGCAATTGAAGTTAAATTGAATTAAATTGATAATCCTGGAAGTCACAAAGCAGATTATCTGGTAGTTTGCATCATTCAATAATTAAAAGATAAATGGTCATGCCAACTGTTTCTAATATTAATAAACAACCAAAAACAGAAGCATTGTGCCATATATTATGTTGGAGAAATAATATTGTTTCAGCTGTAGGTGACTAGGAAGTGTCTAAGAGTTTAAAGAAAGTTTGTGACACCTGGCAGAGTAAACACTTCTAGCTTCAATGCAGAGGGGATGTTTTTGCTGAGTTGTGGGAAGTCCACTGATCAAAAAGAATTTTCAAGTTTACCTTAATATACAGTACCTATGTGATTATGTCTTGAGTTAATGATTGTCAATGGGCTGTACAAAAACACACCATTAAAGATCATATTAAGACCATAGAGAGGGGAGATAACAAAGAAGAAGGACAAGAAGAAAGAGAATAGGGAGAGAAGGAAAGTCAGACCACAAGAGAAGGTTGTGAACTTGAAGCTTGTGCCAGGTGAGAACCCTACTTCATGATAATCCAAACAAAACCTGACTGGAGCTTAGAAATTGAACCTTACTAAAAAGAGCTTGCTATTCTGCATTCCTGGGTAATAGAGACCATAGTTAGAGATATCTTTCCATCTTAGGTGTGCACATTTAGAATAGGGAGATAGGCTCCCATTTATTTTGTGTCACCTGGGTTAACAAAGAGAGTGATTTAAGTGCAGGTTGTATTGCATTCATAAAAAAAGGCATCTTATCTCTTATTTGGCCTCTGGAGGCATTATTTAAGAGTTTAATACTTAATACCTGGGGGATTATGGGTGATTAGAATATTAGGCCTCTGGAAGGCCTAGTTTGTACATTCTGTAAATTTAGTAACTTGTGTGTTGTATGTTTTGCTGTCTGTAGCATAGTGTTTGTCTTGTCTTTTGTAATGAATATTTGTTTAACCAAGTGTGTCTGTATTATTACTCTTTTTAACAAAGATGTGCCAGAGAATAAAGAATTCACATGCCTTTAATTATACCAACCGCTCGGGTATATTCTAGAGAAATCACTTACAAGTTGAGGGTATGAACATTTATTTTACTTTTTTTATTTTACAGGCTAAACCACTTGGTCAATTCCTGATTTTGACCAGTTTTGCGAACCCCCATTTGTAAAAATATACAGTATTGCAGTGGAAAAACATGTACATCTGCTAATTACTGAAAATGATCTAAACTGATTTTATCTAGTACATCCAACTCTATCTCCATCTACAATCTAAGAATACAGCTAACTTTTTACACTGTAAATCTATTTCAGACTATTTCAAAACTGTTTCACTATGTTTTAGGTATAAATTGTTACTTTGTGGTAAAATCACAAACACAGAGTCAAAAGCAAGTATTCATGCACTGCAAAATAAGTTGCAGACAGTAACAGTCTGAAACATATTCTTATCAGAAATATAAGGGAAAACACAGCAATTAAAATAAAGTGTACACCATGCTATATTCATTAAAATACATTGCCAAAACCTGATATCATGCATGGCAAAAAGTATACACATGCTTTAAATTTCTACATCTGCCTTTTAGCCTTTAGAAAGCTGCTTGTATCTGACCTGTAAAACGTTTTCCCCACATCCAGCTTCATAACTAGATGTTTTGGCTAGATATCACACTTTCCAATTCTGCCAGCTGTGAAAGTAATTGTTTTAATGTTCACAACATTTTCTTGGCTTATTAACAAACTCTGTGTCTCTACTTATATGAGAGCTAGTTGGAAGTTTGTGGTCTGTATCAATGATTCCTTGCCAATTACAATTATGAGTACAAACCAGTACAACTGTTTGCAGAAGTCAAAACTATTCACCTTTTCCATGCATGTATGTTATTGCAATGTATTTTGCCATTTAAAGTACCGTGTTATTTTACTGTTGTATTGTTCTTATACAAAATAAGAAATTTTGAAATTAATTGCATTGCATTTTTTGTGTGCAGTAGGTTAAGGAGGAGACAAATACTTTTCAACTGTATGTCTTTCATTTAACTCATTCATTAATGGAAATTCTGAAAGCTACAGGATTAACTTTTTCTATTGACATATATTTGCTTTGGATCCTTTACAGGCCTTGATATGAACTGTAATTAAAATAGTGTCTAGGATGAGTCATGCTATCCACAAATCAAAGTAAGAAATCTTTTTTGTTTTGTCGAAATTGCCTGGGTTCTTGAAAATGGGGATCAAAAAGATCAAAACTTAAAACTGTCATCTGTTGACTTTATGCTAATCGTTTCTGAAAAGCCAGAAACAGTAAATCTAATGATCATCTGTCAAAGTGTAAAAGAACAACCACCTTAACTCTTAACTGGAAACAAGATTTTAATCAGTCCTTATCTCTCAGTCCTTGATCACAGAACAGGAAAGGTGACTATTTGGAAGCTCAAACCAGCATAAAGTTAAACATTACATCATTCTGGTACAAGGGCCTGTTCTAAGTGATCCTTACCAATATTTAGCTCCGTGGTAAGAGTTTCCTTATTCAACCTCATAAGCTCGCTGCCATCAATGTTGTTTGCCTTGAAAACTTTGACGAGCTCCTCCAAGCCCTCTTCGCAGAGCCAGGCCATGACATCTTCCTCCGACCACTCACTAACCAACAGTTTGAACCTGCCCGACAGCTCCCTTCCTGAAGAACACAAACAGGAAGATACTTTCAATAAAGCCTTTCACATATATAATCAAACCTCACTTATCTAGAACTCCCTTCTGTGAGCATGGCATGAAAACGTTCCATTCACATTCCAGTTAGTAACAATGCTTCTCCACTTCACTGTGTGCTTTTTTTAAAACTTGGATAAAAAAAAGAGATGTGAATGCAGATCACTGTTTCATAATCTGTTTACCCAACTAACTGTACATTCTTTTCTATCAATAATGCTTTAATCATGTTTCCATGTCCTCGGCATGTTTATCCAAACTCCTCCTGGGATTTGTTCTGCTAGCTTTGTGCCAGCCCTTGGAAGTGCACTTGAGATCAAAGAAAACCTTCAGACGACATTGTTGAAACATACTGTATATCATTTTACGTTCATCTTTCAGATAAAGCTATGGTGTTGTTTCCAAACCCACTAAATAACACAGCACTCCAAATCCATCATTTACATGTCCTGTCATCATACTGTTGAATGGTTGCAATGGGAGCTGAGGATGTCTCAAAATTAATTTAACTGAATAGCCTCTTCCATATCCACCAACTTTGCATGAGCTATGGCTTGCTTCTTCAACCAGACAAATAACACTGCCACAGTGCTACCCCGTCAAAATGAGGAAGTTGGGGTTCATACAGTAAGTGGGAAGCTGTTTTTTTTTTTGCATTAAAACATATTTTGATATTTTTGTTCCTGAAATAATTTACAATGCCTATGTTTACATTAGACTGAAGTATACATAACACAAACCATTATTTCACCAGTTGAAAGTTTAGTATATACCACTATTTTATTTAAACTGTATATTTTTAATAAGTGTTGAAAACTCTGAATAATTAAAACAGATTCTAAGGATGTTAATACACAATGGTAAAGTTTCTTAAAAAATGTTTGCAAATGAGAGGAGGCTGTTTAACACATCTAGATTTGAAAGTTAGTAGCTAACTGACCAGAGGATTTCATCTGTTCCTGTAAAGAAGTGATGCTTGGCTCAGATCCCCACATCCCTTTGTGTATAAAAGTGCTTCCAGTTCTCTTTTAAATAGATTTCTCCAGAGTTTTATTGTGTCCTCTGGTTTGTATTTCACTGTTGAATCAGAAAGGTTAACATTAACGTCTTTAACAAAGTGTTGTGGGGGTATGCAATAAGCTATAAGCTACAGTACGTCGTAATGTTGTTAAATTTGAATCACTGGCTTCTTTCAAAAAACATCTCCATGTAACCATTCTTTATAACCTCTTATTATTTTATATAATTTCATTGGTAGCTACTCATTGTTTTCCATTTTATATTTAGTTTTGTTAAATGCATTTAATATCCTGTGTTGTCTAGATTAAACATAATCTCTTAGATGTTTTTACTCTAAACTGAATTTTATTTGTTGATTCTAAAGTGTTTGTTCATTCTCCTACTTTGATATAATATGCAAACTTGACTAGTTTACTAACTACACCTGTGTAAATGATATAAATCAGGAATATCACTGGACCTAAAATCCCTGTGGTACTCCACTGATTCCATTTCCCGAGTCTGGGAATTTTCCCCATATCTGTACTCTGTATTTTCTTTTTTTTTTATTAATCAATGAGCAATACCATTATTTATATTAACTCGCTTAGCTATAATTTAATAATTTTCTAAGAATTAGAATCAAACACCTAATGAAAATATATACCGTATCATACACTTTATTTGTATCCATTACTGCTGTTGCTTGATCAAAGAATTCTAACAACATTTTCTTAAATCCATGCTTTTACTTAGACTCCTATTGCCATATATCCATTTAGATGTACTTATCATTTCCATAATCTTACATGGAATAGGAGTAAAACTTACTGGTCTGTAAGTAATTGACTCAGTTTCGTCTCCCTTTTATGCATGGGTAAAATTTTCCATTTAAGTGGTTAATACTACTTTCTTAAGTGACTGATGGATGTGTGTTGCTAATATAATACTAATACAATTTCTTCTTTAATCACAAATGGTAGAATAGTGTCACACTCTTGAGATCTGTTTATCAAATGGGCTTCCAATACCCACCACTTCTGTACTGTAGTTCTTATAGTTCCTTAAACTGCCTTTGTGCCTTTCTGCCACAGTGATGCCCTGTTCCCTTTTAACGATATTATAAAGCTTCAAAATCCCTAAGACTTTTTCCAGGATGCTCCATGTTGAACAAGCCGAAAATCACAAGCTTACAGATTATTTCTAAGTGGGCATTTTAAAGGATTTTTATTTAGGATTTTCGGATCCAGGTAACTTTCTTTGGAGACAAAAGAGACAGTATAGCTGCTTCTGTAATCTCTAACCTTGTAGACCTAAGCCTCCAAAGATCTCACTAACCATTGTCAGACTTACTGTGGTTGCTTGTACACAAAAGACCCTACAGCTCTAAAATCAAACATACAACTTCAGGTTAATGCACTAGGAAAACAATTAGTAAAATCACTGACTTCAACTGTTTGGCTATTTGGCAAACAATTTCTTACTCAAAATGTATTCTGGTCTAGCTTATAGTTTCTACACATTCACTTACAATTCATACTTGTTTTGTAACATAAACAGGCAAAGTGTTCCATGCTCAAGATACTGACTGTGGGTGCTTGCAGACCTATTATGTTGTAAATCCTAGAATATTCTGATTGTACTTTAGCAAGGTTAAGCAAATACCCTTTGGGAGAGCTAATTTATGAGGTTTTGAGTACAGTGCCAAACTCCTATCCTTGAGATTTAATGCTTTTCGGAAAATCTCCCCATACATGTTCCTTCATCATCACCTCCTATGAAATGTCTCAATATACAAAGACCTCCTGACATTTAATCAATTACATGCCACTGGATCTATGGGACTACTAAAATAAAGGATTGCTTGCCAAGCTCCATTTCATTTATTTAATGCAATATTAAGAGTAACAGCAATAAAAACTGAAGTAAAATACATGTCGTCTTACCTACATGTGAATGGCTCATTGGTTCAACTAAAAAGGAAAGAGAAAAAAATAGAATAAAGATTTAAAAACAAATAGACTTGTTTATGGCTATGACCTCCACAGCGGAGATATAATCATCTAAAACTGTGCAAAAAAACAATAGAAGATAAAACAATAAAATGTATAATACCAAAGCTGTCATTTTTAAGTATAAACTGTAGCTCATGAAGAATCTACACCATGAATAATATTTGGCTTAACCTCAACGCTATAACCCATATTAAAGTTGATCTGACGTACTAAGGGGTCAGAAAAGAACATTTAATCCTCTAAAAAGCACAAACAACTCCCAAATCAATTTTAAATGGTCCTAAGCCTTGTGTGCACATTGAATTAGGAACTAAATGCTTTATACTAATTGTAGATGCTAATTAATCACACTGACAAGTTTCTGAGAAGCCCTGCCATGATAAATAACACTGACTTCCAAGAGTTATGGGATTCTGTCTGATCGATTAGAATTTATTTAAATTTATTAAAATGTAATCTGTGCTAAGGGACAATTATCATTTTTAAAATCTCCCCAATTACGAAAAAAAAAACAAAAATGAGGAAATGAGGAATTAATAGGACATGGAGTTTCGTGCAAACAAATATCAATAACCTGTAATTACAGCTTACACAATGAATTGTCAAGAATAAGAATTAAAAGGTGACAGAAATTATTTTTACTTTGTGGGTAGGAACTTCATCGTAAAAACGTTCTTATGCGTTGCAATGCTTTTGCTGCTGTTCTGTCCTTTCAGCCTTCATTCTCTTCATAATAACCCACCACCAAAAAGAAACAAGCAAACCAGCACTAAATGTGTTTACTGTCCCCCAAGAGCAAGGTTAGAGGAACCAACTTACCAGGTAAAGACTTTCCTTGTTTCCCTGGAATTAATTTAGAAGGAATAAAGTCAACAAATGGTACACAAGATATATAACAACAATACACTGTTCAAGAAAGCTACAGTTAATAAAAGCTAGCAAGTTGTGTTAGTAATAGAACATGTTCAGAAAAGTAGCACATTGGGAGGTGAAGCATTTAAACCCTTTTTTGGAAGAGTATTTTGGTATTACTGCTGTCACCACTAGTTACTTTCAGTGCCAAATCCTCTCTAAGCTCTTCTTCTTCTTTATGGTATCTAAGCAGACTGTTGTTATCTTTCTTGATTTTGATATACAGTATATATTGTGTAATATTTCTAATACTGTTTTAGTGCCATTGTATTTTTTTCCTCAGCTCATGCCCCCTCACTATCAGTCTGGCCAGGGGCTCCCAGTGACACAGTGATGCCTGTGGCCTCCACTATTTGCAGGCTGTCAGTGATTGTCAGTGACGGGTATCAAGTATAGGCCTGAACTTCCAGTTCAGGGCTGAGTTGGCCGTGATGTGGTAAAAGGCACGTGGCACTAAGGTGGGTGAGTTGGAGGAGCCCGCATAGACTTCCCCATTCTCTCCTGATGTGTAAAACACACAACTGACCATTCCAAACTAGGTATTGCAAAAATAGTGATCTTAAAAAACAGTTGGTAATATGCATGTAGGGTATCACTAAATCTAGTTACTGTATATTGTAAATTGGTATAATGTATTAGGATAGCACACATCAGTAATTAAGCACATCACAGCATCATTTCAATTTTTCTGGTACTTTCTGTGACTTTTAAGTCATGAATGTATTGTGCAAATAGACAAATGCGCATGAGTTTACTGAGTTTGTTGTAGAAATGAGATATATAGAACTCTTGCGGAAATGTGAAATACAGTACTAACCACAGGGACTGGCTCCATCTTCCACCCTCCAAACATTCACTGTCTTGTCCATTGACCCTGTGGCAATTAATGGCAAGTTTGGTGCGAAGGCACAGGCTGTGACATATCTGAAAGATCATCATAAGAGTTTTGTTGTTATATTCAGAACTCGTTTTGAGGGAATAAAATTTCAGTTTATCTATAAAAATGTAAGTTCTTTACCTTTCATGTTGGGTCAAGGTGTAAAGCAAGATTCCTTGATTCTTAAAAAAAGAAACACAAAATTACACAAATTATAATCATATAATTTATCATTGCACAGGTTGTTATTGGTTTTCCAACATCTTGAAAAACTTAATTCACAAATGCTACAAATTCCGACCTTAAACAGCAATGGATACAAAATTCTTGATTCAAAAAGTTAAATAAAACCAACATTTTATAAAAAAATGTATTACTTACAGCATCATAGATAGTCACAGTTTTATCCACTGAACTGCATGAAAAGAGCACATAAAATAAAGATGTAAAAAACACTTCATACAAGAATCCTACAAAATATGAGCTGTTCACACTGTAATCTGACTTTGTACAGACCGACAATTTAGTGACCATGCTATTAGTATCAAAAGAGACACATTAATACACAAAATGTATAACACCTTAAAACCAGTTGCCAGTTATAATTCTACTATAATGACGAAAACGCACAAAGAGCATAACATCATAATTCTGATTTTACACAGCCTAAGTTTATATTCCATCTTCTGCAAAATTAATTTTGTGACACAGACTTTAGATAATGACTAAATGTTAAGGAAGTTGCACAGTCTAAGCATACAGTAAGAGAAATACACACAGTACAGTATAAGTTAGGCAGTCCTCGTGTTCAATAGCACAGATCCCTCTGGTGGTGATGAAGTGAAACATTTTACCTCCTCTTTTAGAATAATTGTGAAATGTGAAAAATGCTAAGATCTACATTGAAATTTTAATGCTTTTGTTTCTTCCCTTTAAAACATTTAATGAAATGAATTAAATATTAGTGGAGTAAGTAAGTAAAGTGAGTAAGTCTCAGATTTCCCGGCAAGCTCTTAATAGGGTTCTCCATGTGATTTTATCAGCATAACATTATGCTATATAAACACCCCTTTTGAACTACCAATCTATCCAAAGACGAAAAAACCTACAATGACTGTAAATCTACTGTACATCTACTTGGCTGATATATACAAAAACTGTCCGACAGACCTAGGATCCCCTATACTGTTATATGTTATATGTTAGATACTGTTATATGTTATATGTTCTCCCACACTCGCCCTCCTGTCTGATTCTCCTCTTCCTCAGCCGGTTTTTCATGTACTGGTGATCTCAAATGGTACATAACTAGTGCCTGATGTGAGCAAATCGAGCAAAACACGTAAGATCATAACAATGACTGATACTGTATGTTAAAATGCTGCTTAATAGACTTCTGTACATTTAAAATACATTTCTTTTAAACTGATTGCTAAAGAAATACTTTACAAATGTGTGATTGTTTAGTAGTTTAAAATCTAAGGTTATAAATAAGGTCCTACAACTCCAGAGGAGTTCTAAATATGTGCATGTGTTGTAAAGTTACAGTCCCCATCCCTACCATATTCAATTGCTTCTAATGGGAAAAGGGTCTAATGTCTTAGTTCTAACAGCTCCGGTGCGCCCTCTTTTACATTATTCTTATAGGGAGAAATTCCCCCATATAAGCCATTTTGTTAGAAGCAAACCAATTCTGATACCTAATCACAATGCACAGCATACCGTATCAGGGACCCCTTGCACAGTATTACAGAAAAGAAGCCTAAGACTTCAGTTAATCTCTC
The DNA here is from genome assembly GCF_040954835.1 of Lepisosteus oculatus. Taxonomy (NCBI): domain Eukaryota; kingdom Metazoa; phylum Chordata; class Actinopteri; order Semionotiformes; family Lepisosteidae; genus Lepisosteus; species Lepisosteus oculatus. Next base: position 12,956,395 of record NC_090707.1, read on the forward strand.
AGAAATAATCAACAAATAATGTAAGTAAATACTTCACTGCTTTCCTGTCAGAGAGTACATAACAAAGAGTGCGAAAACACCCTTTTGAGGTCTAACTGAAAGAATGAGTCCACAAAGGACTTTGCATTTAATAAAGCCAGAAACTGGTGACTTACATGGTACTCCCACTCCTTCATATACTGTATAGACAAGTAAACACACATTCAAGTTTAAGCAAGTCTGAACAGGACATAATCCCATGTATATCACGGGAATATGTCCTATTCAGCTACATAATACATTGAGTTTGGGTCAGTTCATTGTGGGAACCTATGTTACCTTATATCCTTAACAAAGAAATAACACACCTGCAGCACATTTTTCAGATATCAGCAATCTAAAAGCCTACTCCAAGCATAGAATCTCTATGGGGGAGTTCTAAGATGTACGTTTACTGTAATGCTTTCAGAGGGAGTGATTAAGACAGTCTACACCTGAATAGAAGGATTCATGTATATGGTATAAGTATTACTACCAATATTATGTACAGTTCCAGAACCACCTTCCTCAACCACCCACACACCTAAAGAAGGCTCCTCTGTTGAAACATGTTTTTTTTTTCCTCTTTACTTTTACACAGAGTTAACCTTGTTTTTTTTAACCTCACACACAGACACAGCTCTCCACCTCTAACTTATGTAGATACTGTTCATACAAGTCCTCCAAAAAGAAGGTTTTGAGTTGGGGCTGGATAGCCCTATTCAGGGCTGTTAAAATTTGACTAAGAAAAATGAGAAATCCCTACCCTGATGCTAGTAGCTGTCCATCTGATGAAAACATGCAGGAAAGAACAGGAGCACTCTGACCCCTCAATGTGTACATCAGCTCAAGTTTACAACCTGTAAATCAATACAAAACAGATTTATAGCAAATACATTGCTGTTTTAACGACTACTTATTTACTCTAAGACCTTTGTCACCTCTTTTCTCCTTCATTGTCATTACTTACGGTATATTTGGAACATAATAAAATCTCTTTTAAGCTGGGAACATCTCTTATTAACCGCAACGCATCCATTTATAATTTTACCTCTCATTTTTTAAGTACAGTTTTTAAGTGATAAATGAACAGTAAGTCCAGAGCAGCCATAAGTGACACATATAGCGTAAATAACACTACATTAATAAGGCTGGCTTCAAGAATAAGATGTGCCTGGATGACATACTTAAAAGACTTAGACCTATGTCAAAAGCACGGCTCAATTTTGATAAGCAGGGTAAAGGGCAAAGGCAACGCTGCAGTCACTGCCTGGGAGTGCCATGTGTCAAGAGAGCCAAAGTAGGAAGGCAAATGAAATGTAGCAAAACCAGCCTATTGAACTCTACAAGGCTGTTGTAAAGCCTTGACTACAACGCTACACTGACTGGCTTTCATGGTTATGAACAGAGAAATAAAAACACTGGTAATGCATTTAATTTTTCCTGAATCCTGCAGCAATAGAAAGAAGAGAATGTCACCACAGCAGGAAGCTGAAGTGCACATCTTTCAAAGACAGGGGGTGGAATGGTTCATCTCACAGCAGCCTGAGCTATAGCTGTAGGAAGTAGAGGTCATAAAAACAGAAATAATACACAATGCTGTTTTTCTCAGACAATCAGAAATCAAAACAGCAATGCCATTATTCTTTTCTTCCATCTACTTCTTCTTAAAAGCCATCTTTATTTCTGGCGCAAGGCTTGTGAGCACTAAAAACATGAGAAGTCTGCAAGGCAAAGGAAGCCGTGTGGCTCATCTAACTCGTTTGGTATTCAGCAGTGAATTGATTTGAGCCATTTCTTCTGACTTCATTTAGGCATTTCTTGAAAGAAGCCAAGGTATCAGTTTCTTTTGTTTGCGCTTGCCTTGCATTAAGGTGTTTGCCCTAGTGTTACTGCTGTGTCCAGTGACTGGAATCCGGTCTTCAAGTCCTGTGCATACAATCGACTTGAAAAGTTTCATGCGAGCTACTGTACATTAAAACTGTGCCTTCAGAAAAGCAGACTCGTGAACAGCTTGACAACAACACCAGCACAAAAAGACATCGACAAAGAGAACAGCGGGGGATTATTTACCAGGCTGAAAACATTAATTACTATACAAATGCAGTAAATGTGAATGGGGAAACATAATTCTACAACCCTTCCAGTTTTAGGGGGGAGCAGGGATTCAGTATTTCTGATTGTTCCACGTATTTGCTATGCATGCCTGCTCACGCTGTCTGGAGGATTCTTGTGTGGAAACAACATTAAAACAAAGGCAAAACAACAGTCCCGCAGGGATGTGACACAAGACCCAGTCCTCAAAGAGCCATGGCAGTTTCCACAGCAACGAAGATATTAAATGGTACAAGATTTAATGCTAGACATTGACATGTAGGCAGTGTACGTGCAAAAAAATACATTGTCTATGATCAAAATTTCAATTTAATTTTTTAATGGCAATTAACTTTCAGAATTCTGGTTATCACCTCCAATTTTGTTGCTAATTTTGCTTGTTAAAAAGGTGAGACATTTAGAATGGAACTCTATTGCCTGAGGTGAACGGGGGTCTTGTACCAACAGAGACAAGCAAAAGTTGTGACCGTAAGACAAATGAAAGATTATTGTGAAATCATATTAAGTATGCCTTATGTGACCCCCTGCAGCTATATATCATTAAACTGCTAATGAAGTATTTTCTGTTCATTTCAATGCTGCTAAAAGAATATAATAATCAAGAGTGTTTTATTACCTACAGTTTGCCCCAAACCAGGCTACAATTAGCTGCCCTGTCATTTCTATGATCTCTATATATATCAATGGAGTACTTTTATAACAGACCACAAAACACCAGACTCATGTTGTTCAGCAATATTTTTGTGTTTTCTTCATGCTTTTTGAATGTCATATTGTTTTAATGCAGAACACTGAGCTCAGGGCTTACCTGTAGCATTTTAGTATAAAACAATACTATATTTTAATCATAAAATAAAATAATAAACAGTCACAAAAGCATACTTTATAAGCCAATAAATTTAATAGGCGGTGTACAATGTACATCAGAAATAGTTGTAGATGCATATTTAATTACTCATTTTAGATTCATAGCAGAGGAATCATTTATGTCTCTTTTTATATATTAAGCTTCTAGTGTTGGGGAATGTGTACCTGATTCTCCATGAAGTGTGACAGTCCATATTTTCAGCATGTTGTCTTGACCACAGGAAGCCAGTCGGGATTGAACTGGAAGGCTGTCTAAAAAGAGTAAAGAAACAACACACTTAACTACTGTAAATTACAGGAATTGTGCTATTTTTAGAACTCCTCTTGCTCTTTCAAGACAATATGTTATATATAAACAAATGTATCCTGGAAAGTAAAAAGCATTCTCAGGAGCATTATAGAAACCAACAGTCCATTAGAACTATCCTACAATTGCATCATTCCAAACAACACTTCTAATATTCGTAATCTGTAGTCACAATGTAAAGTAGTAAATGTAGAACTACCCTCTACTGAATCCAGATCCACAGCCAAATCAAAATACATCTGTAACAACTAAATCAGCCACATGAACACCTCTGCCCTGCTCCATTACAGAAGCAGTGGAAGAGATGAATTTTACCATTGGTGTCAATTTATAACTAAAAGGGTACCTTCAACTGCAAAACAACTGATACAACATGCCTGAAATTCAGCAGCTTGTGGCCCATAAGACACAAACAACATGCCAGTAAACTATTTTTTACAGAGGTAGTGATAATGTCATGCTTATGAACCCTAATAAAGGAGAAATAGCAATGCCTGGTTACTTAACTCATGGATAGAGGGGCTTGTGGGTTCAAAATCCAGGGAGTGTGCTACTGTTATACCCTTGAGCATTATACTTCACTCGAATTGCTCCAGCAAATGATCTTCCATACAAATATTTACTTTTAAGTCATCAATGAAAACAAGGATTTGTCCTCTATCGACTTAATACATTTGAATGCTTTTGAACAAAAGGAAAGCACTTAGCCATTTAGTTCATTTGGTTTTGGTTACTCTAGGTTTTAGCAGCTAGGTAACTTGTTCCATATGCCCACAACTCCATACCTCTTGTTCTCAGGTATACCTGGTTAAATAAATTGTAAGTTATCAATTTTGAGAATTTAAAAATCCATAACACTTCATTTCTGTGTGGCATTGCCTCCATTTTTATTCTAAGTCTTTTTGGAATTACTGGCTAATAGAGGTAGCTTTCTTAGCTAATGTCAAAACGTAACTGTTCTAGCAGAACACCTTCTCTGCTCATGTTTATCTATATGACAACATTCTTGTGGAGGACTATTGCTTTACATATGATATATCTGCACATTTGAAAAAAAAGAGGATTAGTGACTGAAAAACATACATAGAGACAGGGTGTATTCTATTTACTTGTGAGAATCATGTTAAAAACAGGAAATCCACATCCATTTTCATATGAAAGCAGATATCATGCGACAGTATAAATGAGTTTGAGCTATAATATTCTCAGAAGCACATGTAGGAGGATGTCCTACAATTCCACTAATTTTTAACCATGGTGAGCTGTAAATAGCTGGGTTGGGCGGTGTCATTTTATACCTCCATATTAATTTTGAAGCTGTTCTTTAATTCAAATAGTCAAGCAACTAATTAGCAGTGACAGTCCAATCATTCATTTCTAAATGTATGCTACCCCATCAATAACATTTTTTTAAAAAATGGGCAAGTGTGGTATTTTTTAACAATTAGTCATGTTGATTTTACAATTTAAACTCTGTTAGTATGAACATTATTCACAGTCTTACACTTTAAATAGTTTCACACAAAGTGTCACCATATTTATCTATAGACTGCATATAGAGGTGCATTAGTATGTGGACAGCAAAGACACAACCAGAATTTAATTCCAATACATTAAGAAACAAAAATATGGTTAATTTCTCTATTTCTCTGTGGGAAATAGCATCTACTGGTTTCTTTAACTATATAATGCACAGAAACCGAATTATAAGGGTTTAATTATAATGCTGTAGATGACAAAAAATGTTGTCCAAAAAATGGGAATTTTCCAACAATGAAAGGGAAATGTCTGATATACTAAATTAATATTTCACTCAGGTGTTCACTTTAGAAAGAAATCAACAACATGCTTCTGGCAGTGAAAGGACAAAGGTCTTTATTATGTAGTATTCGCATATACAAGGCAGAGTTGTTTCAGGTACAGAAACCACTAAAGGTTAATAAATTTTCAGTGCCTGATGGCCTGATGGTATCTTAGTAACTATCCTTGAGAAAATGAGATGTTATATATAAGCCATTGATGTAACTCTATTAACCATGGACTAAGGAAATATATTTCTAATTCATAAGAAGGGTGACAAAAGTGATCCAAGTAATATAGACCAATCAGTCTGATTTCTATTGTATTTAAGGTTATAGAAATAAATATCAGAACTAAATCAAAGGATTCCCTATAGGGAAACCATTAGAGAACACTCAATATAGATTTGGAAAAGTTAAGTCTTGCTTAAACAATTTGTTATGAGTTCTCTGAACAAGCAAAAAAAAATGGATACGCACAGAGCATATGAATTGGGATATTAAGGGTTAGATTTGCAGAAGATTTTGAGAAAGATCCTCATTAAAGATTAATTCCCAAATTAAAAGGGGCAGCCAATATGGTAAATGTTCGTGTTTGTTTTCTGTTTATTCAACTGTTTTTAATCCCGAGTAGAGATATGGGTGAATGCTCTAAAGGGATGATTTAATTAGTGGAGTACGTCAGAGTTATATACTAGGATCAATGATCTTCTTAAGTCTGGTACAGCTAGTAAATTAGTCAAGTTCAAAGATGATACCAAAAAAGAAGGATTAGCAAATACCGTAGAAAGAATAAATTAACTTCAAAGGGATTAAGATAAAATTCAAGTTTGGACAAACATTTGGCAGATGACCAGATGGAGATTCTAGATAAGTGCAGGGTTTTGCATGCATGTAGTAAAATTGAACTACATGTATGCAATGGGAAATACTGAGTACACATGAAAAAAAGTTCTAAGTGCGTATTATGTCACATCATTAACATGTTCTATATGTGTGGGGAAGTAATAAAAATATGAATGTTCACAATTAATATATACAATGAATTGTGCAGAACTTTAATGGATGTGATTCATGCACTAGTAAGGCCTCATTTAGAATACTGTAATATAATACATATACATAACATTACACAATTGTACAGTTTTGATTATCACATTATAGAAATTATATATTGGTGATCTGCATTCAGTCCAGAGAAGAGCAGCCAAAAACATTATGTAGGTTAAGAGACTATCCTACACTGACAGACTTTAAGTAACTGAACCTTTCTAGTCTTCAACAGAGGAGATGAGGGAACATGATACAAGTACTTAAAAACCTCAAAGGCATTGTTAAAGTCAAGGCATTGGACTTCTTCAGCATAATCAGTGAAACATGAACAAGTACATGCAAATGGAAGCTACATAGAAATACATTTAAAATCGACAACAGGGGGCATTTTTATGTGGGAGTATGGAACACGCCTTGTTGTTGAAGTCAATAACCTAGCTTCATTAAAAAAATGACTAAAGGAGATGCTTGGATAAATTAGCTGGTACCTAGATGATCCAAATGGCCTTCTCTCGCTTGTAGTGGTTCTGATATTCTCTCTCTTTATATACTGTATATATGATATTGATATAAGATATGATAATGATATTCTTATAGAGTATAAAGAATAATTTCTATTAAGAAAAAAGGTCCTTATACACAATCTGAAATTTTAATGAAGGGCACTTGACAGTGAGAAAACAATTTAAAGCTAGTAAACTCTGTGTCATATTTAAAATATAATAAAGGAGTAACACACTGACTTATATTAATCTTACCATTGACTGGCTGAGGAGAAAAATGGCAGCAGGTCACTCCAAGGTCATGGGCATTTTTCACAGCAAGAAGGTGATTCATTTCAAGATCCCAGACTCTTATATCTCCATAGGTGGATCCAGTTACAAACATTTGGCCACAAGGAGAAAATGAACACGCAACCACTGAACTGTCTTTAACAGAGCCTGACCTGAAAGAACATTAATTTTAACAATTACAAAACAATGCAAATCTAAATTTTACACACATTTCTTTTATGGTGTAAACACTATATTTCTTGATGACGAGAGATTTAAAGATCATCATGTTGAGCAGAAAATTCTTCCCTCTTTGGAATTTATATTTACCGGGACACTGAAGACTCACTTGGAATGTTTGTTTAAAACAGGGCCAAAAACAGTTTACAGAGCTGCAGAATGGTTAATTTTGATGTCAAAACCTTATCAGTTGTCTAATGAGCCTTGCCAAAAGCAATCTGTTTAGTTTTACAGACTATTAATTTTTGCACCAAATCTCTCAACACTGGTTTACAACCCAGAAATCAATTTACAGCAGATAGAGTTGAATGTTGTTTAATTAACTAATTTTAGTAAAACGCATCGCAAGCATTTCGAATCACCAAAGTAAAACACTGCACGAAACGTGAAAATGGGGAACCGAAATATATTTGGTGGCAATTTTGAGTTTCAATTGTTACAGAATATAAACTTGTTGCACTGGTTCCGATTAAAGTCCTAACACCTGCTCTTGTGCAGTAGCAGTGACTTTACCTGCGGAGTGTTTTCGACTCGACATCCCACAGCATCACAGTCCCATCAGATGCTCCAGACACCAGATAGGAGGAGTTCGGAGAGAAAGTGCAGATCCTGACTGGGCTGCGCCCGTGATGCTCCAAGACCGCTACAATCTCTCCAGTGTCCATGCTCCAAAGGACAGTCGTCCCATCTGTTGAACAGGAAGCCAAGAGCTCACCAGAGGCGCTGAAGCAGCAACAGTGGACCGCATAGCCATGCCCGTTTAAAGGGGAAAAGGGGAGCTCCGAAAAGTCATCAGTTGAGTACAGCCGAATTGTTTTATCTAAAGAGCAAGTTGCCAGACACGTAGGGGAGAAGGCACACCAGTTCACGTCGTCTCTGTGATCTTCGAGGGTACAAATCAGCGAGACCATTTTGACCGCAAAACCCAGACGTCCCCTGAAAAACAACCATTTTATTCATTTTTCACTTCTCAACGCAAGGTGGCGCAGCATTACAACGAAAAGAAAAGTGGTTATTACGGCGATAGTCATAATAAAACCTAAACTCCATAATGCTATTTTCAAAAACTGATACGTGCGTATTAGCAAATCATGTTTCAAATTTTAACTTCTTAGCTGCATCCTAAAATTTCAGAAACAGTATATTCATACTATCCAAAACTGTGCAAAGGTAACAAAGGATGAGAGTGATGGGTCGTTCACTGTGAAATAGGTGCTGGGATCTTCACACTGGCGAGCAAATAATGCGGCGATTCATTCAGCATTTTTGTTTTTTTATCATTTCAGGACAGAAACAGGTACTACTGATAACGCTGTTAAACCAAGAACATTTTTACAAAACGAAATTAAAATACTATATCAAGGGGAACACTAAGTTAATAACTGGTCAGTAAGAAAGGAATCAAATCAAGACGTAGAACTTTTAACGCCATATGAAAAGGAGGAAACGTTTAATTTTACCTTATTCATGGGAGAACTTCCTGTTTACACAGAAAACGCCTCCGTAAGAGCAGCCCCTCATTCGGCCCTCGTCACATGACACTCCAGTCGTAAGCAGCGTTATACAGTACGTCGTTGCCATGAGCTACTGCAAACTGCTTATCACAGCTGGTTCTGCGTAAAAATGGCCCTTTTCTGTCTTTTTCCCCCACACTGAAATTAATATTACCCCTGTGTGCAAAATTTACATGGTTTTTTTTCTCTCTCGTGAGACTAGTGTACCATACCTAATGGTGATTTTTTTTTACTTGTAGGAATCCGGGAATTAAATCGCAGTCGTCAGGGTGCTCAAGATGGACGGCAAGAAGTAATAAACAGAATGGGCACGATGAACCGCTGGTTACATTAATGAACATTTGAAGAAATCGTGACATTTAAAAACGTTGAGCATTCTCAGTTTTTATTTTTAATCAGCCAAAATAACAGTTATGTGTGACCTTTACAACTTTCTGGTTGGATTGATTGTTCAGTGTGGACAGAGTTCACATAACAGCTTGATTCTTAGCAGTGTTCCGTTATGCGGTTGAGAGCTCTAGTCTTTGCAAAACAAATCCATGAATTATTGTTAATGAATTAAAAGTTAGCTCAATCCTACATTTCCATTATACTTATTTTTTTAACTAAAAAGACACACCCTAGCATATTGTGTTCATTGTATGAGAACCGTATTAGGCATGTTTTACTCATTAAATGTAATTTCACATTCTTAACAGATATGTGCTGGATTTTAGCATGCTTCTTTCCTGCAGTTATCCTGTTAGTTTAGGAGTTTAGAAGACTTTAACCTGTTTGGGTCTTTGTAATAAAACAGCTCATGAACTTCAAAAAAAAGCTTAGAAAAGAAAGGAAAATGCTTACAAAAGGTAGTCAAGAATTTATGTCTTCCATAAAAATAAAAAATATTCATAACAAAGGAACTGACCAAAACTACAAGAGTCCTAACTTAAAGAAACCACAAGAGTATAATGGGTTACATCTTACCTATTAATAAAACTAGTCAAATGTAGCAATTTACAAATTGTTTTTGTGAAAATTTTAATAGAATGGAAAGTCATTTATATAAATATGTAAATCATTTATCAGTTCTCAGTAACATAACACTGTGATGTGATCTATGACATCAATGTCACTGGAAACTGTTAAAAGGGATTTATAACACAGTTTCACAGTTTCTGTTAATTACAGGCTTGTCTGAGAGGAAGTCTTTTCAGTTCATCTTGAGCAATGTCATGCAGACCACAAGAGCTACTGTACATAAACACACCAAAAAAATACTGGGTTGAAAAACATCCTTTTATTAGATCCGTGCCACACACACTAGTGAAAAATAATGCTCCTACAAAAAGAATGCTACCTTTTTTCCACAATATATTTTAAATAAAATAACTTCAAGTACTCTGACTTAGGTACAAAAAAATCTGCTCTAGCTGCCTCCAGTAGGCCACAACACACAGCAGTTCAAACACAGTGGTTACAAATGTCCTTGTGTCCTCAGTTCTGTGGCAAGGCAGATGGAGGGAAATGCTTTTATGAAAAATACTGTGTGCGTTGCAATATCTTTTATATGGATAAAAATGATTATGTTAGAATTCGAGGCCCAGGAGGGTTAAAATTATATAAAAAAATAGAAAAATGGGAAAAAAATAATATCCCCTACACCCTGTTGGAAAGGCAGGCACTACCAAGATTAAGGAGACCACAGTGTTTGCAGAGGATATGTACTGTACAAGCAATATATGTATAATCACTTTAAGACTAAAATAAAATGCTACAATCATTCTAAGGCATAAACAATATTTGATGTCTGAAAACAATATGTACACATCATACATATTCCAAACAAGACTTAATATTAACATTAATGAACAGTATATACAGATGTGTCACTGTTGCCTCACTGTTCTTTTGCAACTAAGTGATGCAAAAACATATATTTATATATAAATGCAGCTTTACAGTATTACCGTAATGGATTCTCTGGTGCCCTTAAGACACAGAACAGTGTAAACAGTTATTTCTTGGCTTTGTTTTATATTTGAAAAACATTCCTTAAGATTTTAAAGCAGTTTTTGCTGTTTCTTCCTTTTCATAGAAAATGAAGACTGGACCTTTTTACTCATAAATAATTAACAAAATTAAATACATTCACTATAATATTAACTGTAAAAAAATTATTTACAAGTAGTGGAAAGTTTTCTTTCCGTATTACAGCTCTGATGGTTGTAAATTCAGTGCGATTTCATTTGTAATTGGTATTGCACTATGACACCCCATTATCTGGAACTCTTTGGGTGTGTTTTCCCTGTTCTAACCAAACCAGCGTAATCAACAGAACAATGTAATTTCAGAGCCCTGGTTTGTGAAGTAGAGACTCGAGCATCATTCCACAGAGATGTTCTTGAGTATATACTTTCCCCAAGTGTTCCACTTTGAAAACTGAAATGAAGACTGCTGGTCCCAGACAGTGAAGATAATGTTCAAACAGGACTAGTTTGATTTGCAAATTTCAGTCCATCTTCTTTCAAAAAATCGTCTCATGTTGTGACCAGCTCGTCCTATCTCAGAATCATCTTCATTAAATGTTTCACAGTTATCAAACACTAATTTGACATCGACAATAAATGCTTCAAGATTCTGATACCTAAAATAGAAAGAGAGAGAATTTTAGAATTCTTAATGAAAGGCATGTTACTTGATAGGTTGTTACAAATATTCTTAAAAATGCCACTAAATGAAGTACTAGGAATCAGTCAGCCAGCTAAAATAGACCACAGCCTGTGACAGAGGCAGCGTAGATGTGGAAAAGAGCTATGGATCTGGTAAATTTAGAAAGCACTATATGACTTGTGGTCATATAGTAACGGAGCTGATACTATATTCTACGTCACTACACTGTTACATATTAAAAGCAGAATGTTAATGTTAAAAAATTTAAAAAAAAATTGCCTGAAAATATAAATCATTTGCAATAATGCAAGCACTTCTCTGCTTTTTTCTTTTCTTACTGTCTGAAAAATAAAATCACATATCTGCTATTATATAAGCCTATCGGGGAAATAATACTTACTGGCTGCTACCAAGTTTCTCACGAATAGTAGAAAAGTCCATAGGTTTCTTGATCACTTTTTTGTATCCAGGCACAAGCTTCGAATTCACAGGAAGTAAAAACGGCCAGGCATCTTGATGGGTTTCTAGCTCAGAAAGGATTATGCTGCGCAATACAAAATGAAAATGTGAAATTTTATTTTAGTGTTGTTATACACAGTTGGACCTTGTGTCACAGACTATACATAGTCATCATTATTCATATTACCATCTTTCCAAACATTACTACTTCTGCACAGCCCTCTCATTAGGTAATTAAAAAATAATGGTGCTGGCAAGAAACTACCATTGAAATCAGTACAAGTGCGTTTGGCAATTAGCAAACTCTATTACTCTCACAGGTTGTTTGTTACCATCATGATCTATATGGTTACAGGCATGGGAGTTGCACACCACATTTCCAGATTATTGACTACAAAGCCACAGTCCTAGCTTTCTGGAGAGAAATGTTCAAACTTCATTACATTTACATGACATTTTGTAATTTGGCAGACCCTCTGAACCAAAGTGTCTTACGATTGCATCCAACTGCTGGCAATCAGATTTTCGTAGCTGCCAGCTCTTCAGCTGCCAACTATTTCTAAACCAGTTTAGAAAATTCCCTGGAGGTTAGAGACGTAGACTGAAGTTTTTACCTGCACATAGCTAGATCCTTGGCGTTGTCTTTTGCCGTTTTAGCTTTCTTCACACATAGAGGACTTTCCTGCTTGCTCTGGTTTGAAGACGCATTTTCTTCCCCTTTTCTCTTTTTGGCCTCCTTGCTCCCTTTCTTTGGAGTGCTGCTTGTACTTGCAGCATCGTCCTCTGAGACTTCTCCAGCCACAGACAGTTTCCTACTCCGTTTTACTTCATTGTTTTTCTTTCCACTTCGGTTTTGAAGCTTTTTACTCCTTGGGGACTGACCGCTTGCCTGAATAGCACAGAAGACACCTGATGCTGAATGCATGCTTCATACATTTCCTTAAGAACAAACTTTTTTGCCTACATATTACAATCAATGTTATCAGTTACCTTTTTTTTTTTACTTACTGCATTACTGGAATTGTATTTTTTTAACTCTATGATACGGAAATCTCATCAATCTGTAAAACAAAAACTACTTCCTAGGAATAGCGGGATCAAATCTGTCTACATAATGCCAATTAAACTTCTTTTTAAGCTGTATTGCTCTGTACTGAAGGCCAATATTACCTTCGCAATGCAGGCAGGACAAAACCAGTCACCCTCAGGTATTGTGGTGATCTTGGGTCTATGGCAGTAAGTATGACATCCTTTGTCACAACCATCACAAAGCAAGAGTAGTTCCTCATTATCTCCCTTTCGGCAAATTTGGCAGTACTGCAACATATGAAAATTGGCTTTGTAACTATGAAATTCGGCAAAGAAATGCTGAGCTACTTGTCCGAAGAAACTGCATATACTCACAACTTTCATGATGGACTTCTCCCAGGCAATTGATTTCTGCAGCTGCTGTATGCAGAGGGCCAACTGAGCTGCGCTGCGAACCTCACTGAGGGCCTTGCGCCACACTTTCAGCCCAGGGGCAATGTCCTCTTCCCCTCTGTGTGAAGGGAAGCGCACATCAGCGAGGTCAGAGATGTGCTCAGGCGCAACATCAAACAAAACAATTCAGAATAAAGCAAAACCAAAAATAGCAGTGCACAAGAAGCCATGAGGTGCGAACTGGAAGCAGCTGGGTTCAACACAACTGTGCCTTAAGACTGGCAACATGCCTCATACATTCAAAAGTGCGTGCTAGGGCAGTGCTTAGAAATGAGAAACCCATAGCCCTGAAAGAACTTTATGATACAATGCACCATGCAAGATACAACTAGTTCCAAAAAAGCACCGCAGACACACAGAAGTTACAAAAAAGAACTTGAGATCAAAGAAACCAAAATATGCAAAGCAGGAAGAACAGGCAACACGCACAGCAAACAAATAAAAAAACAACAACAGAACAGGCTCCAATCAGCAGAGAAGCACAATAAGTGTTCCAATTAATCTCGATGACCTACCCATCACCATCACCACTACTAGATGGTGCAGGAGCAGGAACAGTAACTGTGCCCACATTATCCAGTTTGATCTGAATGGTGGTACTTAAGGGGCTCTTCAGATACCTTCGCTCTATGTTCCTCTCCAATTCAGCCAGCCTGGTTACAGCTATATCTAGAGGGTTGTTGATTCTCCGGATAATGCTGCCATCACCGCAATCCTCATTTTCTCCTTGAACACTGTCTTCTTCCTGCTGCTCTTTAGCGAATGGTTTGTGCTCATAGTAGACAAGATCTTCCCTCTCTGAGTGAGGCTCTGGATAGATCCATCCCTGTGCATTGAAAGACAATGTTAACCTTGAAGCAGTGCTTCAGCTAGATCTTCAAATCACTTCTTATAAAAGCTAGCGCCTGGCACCTGAATGATATTTCTTTTTTAAATTTATACTGAGCATCAAAACAAACATAGCACTTCACGTTTGCATGTAGGTTTCAAGAAAAGTATACAGATATTGAGTAAAAGCTGATTGGATAAAGGTGGAGAGTGATTTAATCTGTTGAATACTGTGTCTTGTGAAAATCAAAAAAGGCACAGAGGAACCAATACGCCTTACTTCTCAAGAGAGCAATGCCTTTGGGCCAACGCCTCTCCATTGGTCTTGCCAGCATTGGAACCAAGTCTTTTTAGCAATGAATCAAGACTGCCAAAATGGTTGCCAACAAGTGCGGCTCAGACATGCCAAAGGATATGCTTTTTGTTGCGTTCAACCGACCAATCAATGATGAGGCTCAAGTGTGGTGGTCATGGCAGGTGTATCCCTATAGAACTTCACTCATTAGTGATTGATGGCAACCTGACTATTACTGCACATTGGTTCAAGCTGTGAGACCTCATGTGCTGCCTAACCTTTGGGCTCATCCTTACATGACGACATTCCAGCAGGAAAACACACAGCCTCATGTTGCTTGCTTAATGAGACAGTTATGCTGTGGACGCCCAACTGGAGCTCCACTGAATGACTATTTGTGGGATGAGCTGGAATGATGCGTAGCATGTAGGGTTCAGATGCCAGTGAACAGGCAGATACTTGTCCAGAATCTACGAGAAGAGCTTAACGGAAATCCACAGGACTACAACTGCAAACTGGTAAAAAGCATGCATCGCAGATATACAGCTCATATTGCTTCCAAAGACAGTCACACACACCATTAGCCTGTGACTTTCACTATAGACTCCAAGTTGATGAACCCCATTGATGACAAATGTTAATCAGCATAAAGAATTTACTTCTTGTAAAGGTCAATGCACCACTTACAGTACATAAAAGATTGGCACCTTCCTGGTAAAACTGATTTTTTTCCCACTAGCGATACATTTCTTTTGATGCCCAGTATATGGAGTGGTCTAAAGCAAATAAACACGTAGCTATTTTATCGTTCTGAGCCGACATGGCTTAGGTATTTACCTTGACTTGCAGGCTAGCAGACGCTACTTTCCTTTCTAGTTCTTCCACCTGCTGGAGAATAGCTATGTCCATTTCCATTGCCTGTTCTTCAACACACCAGCTCTCCAATGTTTCCTGAGTAACCTGGTTTTCCTCATTGTCATTTATCTCAACGATGGCAACTGGCAAGAAAATATAATGCATTTTTACTAGTTAAATAATAAAATATGAACACACCCCTAAAGCAAACATGCAATACAACACACACATTAAGTGTTACTTTAATCTTATATCTGCTCAATTCAATGTTGTAATCTCTTGTAATGGACTTTGGAATGTATACAACACCAAACCAAATAATATTCAATTATTCAATAGGCCCTCTCAAAATATATTTTGGAATCCAGTAATGATGGGTGGAATCCTTCAAATTTAGACAGGAACAGAATACATACATTTTTCTTCCTTGCTGTATTTTAGTATATGGCTATGGAGTTGAAAAGGAGGGTAACTGACAAGGAAGGTTATTTTAATTCTAAATATTCTATTTTTTCAGTATATATTTGCACTCCAACATACTGCTTCAGTTTGTCTTTAGAAGCTTTATTTAAATATGTAGGGGTGCCATCTTATATTATATTTCAAAAAGATTAACTTTTAATACAATAACTAACAATGTAGAAAATGATTGCAAGATCAGCAGAGCACAAAACAAACAAAAGTGAAAAAAATGCACCATCTTTGTTCTTGGCACAGGCTTGGCTGATGTAATCCATGTGTTTCTGAATCTGTTTCTGCAAAGCCTTTTCCCTTATTCCCCTGAAATGCAAAACTTTCACCAGTGCTCTTAGCTCTTCAGCATCTGTTATTCTCCACCATCCTGTCAGCATTTCTGCATCAAAGAGAAAGAAAAGGCAAACATTTTTAACCCTTGGAACAGGAGTGCATCAGAGGTAATACTCAATTTTATAACATCAGAAGCAACTAGCATTTCCATAATTCACTTTCTACAAAAAGTGGTATGCCATTCTCCCCCATCCATAGAAATATTATGACTGATCTGATCAATTTCATGGTAGGGAAAAATTCAGATGAACTAGAATTTAAAAAGAAATTTTAAATAAAGGAAGAATCAGTAATATAGAACATTGCATCAGTATTACCCTGTACAAAAGGAAAATGTGTTAGCATTAGGTTTGTATTTTGTTAATGAAACCAGGTTTATTTTGAAATACTTTTGTATGGACCTGAACCTCCCTACATAGTGCTGTACTTTATTGCTGTAGTCTTTCACAATCTTCTCTTGCTGCTGAAGACCACAGGTTTCTACCACTTGTCTAGAGAGCTCCAATCCAGTTACGTCTTAAATGTTCCATTAATGCACTTGTTTCTAAAGACTGGGAACACTTGTAAGTTATTCCTCAATGAAACAACTTAATCAAGGGAACTATTTTTCAATTATAGTTTTCAATTATTCTCAATAACTGAAAACATATTTTCCAAATGATTTCTACACTGTTTAATTCACCCACTCACTTGTAACTGATCCCAGTCTTCCAAATCTTTAGAAATTATTATTTTAATGACTACTTATGAAACCTGCTGGACCGGGGTTCTCCAGAAGCAGAGTTGAAGGGTACCTGTTGTAGACTCTGCATTGGAAGCACTAAAAAGTGAAAATTTTCTTCACCTTCTGGAATGGGCCTTGGACTGGGGTAATCCACAGGTTTGGCTACCTCCACTGCTGGAGACGGCGCGGATGGGAGCTTCTCATTTTGTGGCACCGGAGACTCACTCTTACTGGTGGAAACACTGGGGACAAGGAAAGGATTGCCATTTCCATCTGCCATTCCAAATCCAGGACCTGATGCTGGTGGCAGGTGGTTACTAGAGAAGGGCAACGTTGGGCTCATAATTCCGGTAGGCCATCCACAAAAAGGGACACTCATTAAGTGTAAACCAGGCTTCACCTAAAGGAAAAAGGGAGAATGCAACATGAACACATAGCTTACAAAGGCATACATCCAGACAGGAGATAAAGAGGGGATGATACAATCCCATGATCCCTCAATCACTGTAGGTACAGTAGGCAAACTGGTAACCAAGGGCCTGACTGAGAGAAAATTGTCAATATATACAATATATAAACTGCAACCTCTGAGAATTGAGGGAGATCACTCACCCCCATATTTGTTTGGTTAAATCATTTATTGGTTTTCTTTCTGCATGCCAATATTTTAACAAGTTTCTTAAATGTTCAGAAGCTAAGTAAGGCAAAGCCAAATACATATTTCAATGGAGACTCTTACTGGATCCAAGTAAATGGGTAATGTTGCAGATAAGACTGTCATAGCTCTAAACCCAAGGGTCAAGTACCTGAAGAGCTGACAATGTAAAGTTATTCATCCCCACAGGATTCTGTGGACTGGCAGACACAGCTGGAGGAGTCGGGGATGGAGAAGGAGACTTAGGCCTCATTGATGACAAGTGAGGAGAGGCAGCAGAAGGGGTTGTGGTACTAGTAAGAGAAGAGTCATCGCATGGTGTTCTGGGCAGAAGACTAAACCAGTGTCCGCTCCTTTCTGTCAGCACTCTGAAAAGCTGGTCATTAGGAAGGATCTGAGAATTGTACATCTTTCCAGGACTGCCGTGGATGGGGCTGAAGAGGTTAGCGTTGGAGTCTGGTTTAGAGTCTGGACAGCACTGGGAGGCAGCTGGCTGGGGGCTGGGCAACACCTGCTGTGAGTTAGAGTGAGTCGGCGAAGAAATGATGGCAGGGATGTTGGCTGGGCTGCTTCCGTTCTGCTTCTGGTTCAGGGCGTCCGACTCGGGCGACATTTTTGCTACTTCCAGGAGTTTGCTGAGTTTAGAAAAGGAACCTGGTTTCTGCAAGAAGAGGTTAGGGTTATCGGTGTCCTTCCCCTCTTCCTGGCCCACGGCGCTGCTGAAGCTGAGGTCGAGGTTGATGTCCAGAGGTTTCTCTTCCGTTACCTCCTCTTTGATCTGGATCGTTTCTGCATTCTTCAGCCTTTCCCGTTCTTTCTCCAGTTCTTCTGGTCCTAAAACACAAATTTAATATGCTTTGGCAAACAGCTAGAGGTAAGGGCATGTACAAATTTGTAATAAACAGAATTTCAATTAAACCAGCCCTAAAGCTGCAATATGAACTAGTAGTACCTACAAGAAATCATACTTCAGTGGACATTAAATTGTATTATAAACATGCAAAATTCGATGGGAGTTTATTCTGGCCCTTCCATGATTGCTTAATCTGCATCACCAGTGAGATATGCAATTTGTTTCTTAAAATGGTTACTTAAGCTATCACTTCAGAAAACATACATCAAGAAATTCACAGGTTTGCCCTTACCTTCCCCACTTTCCATAGCCTCAACAAAAATTCCGCCACACTGAGGTAGCACCCAATATCGCCGTTTATAGCGATCCTGGCCAAACATCATAGACCGCAAGGAATGAGATGCTTCGAAGAGCTTTCTTCGGAACTGGCTCTGTTGCTGAACAAGCACAAACAAGATGTTTTTTTTTTCTTTTCTGTCTCGCAAAACTCAAAGACTCTTGCTTTTGTTTTTCCGACATTACTCACCTTTGTCAGTTTTTCAATCTGCTTCTCCAGCTCTTCAACAGTAGCTGCCTGGTCCCCATCATCCTGCAACAACATAAACAACAGACTTACTCAATTTCACAGATCCTCATTACTACAAATCTGTGCAATATTAATCAAACAAAGGCTGGACTACTGCTCACGAGAGCCTATAAAGTTACCCCACTGAGTAATAAGGCATTTTAACATCATTCTAGGTACTGTATACTTCAGAAATCATTATTCTACTAAATCACATTTGTGTTGCTTCCCATAAAACAAATGCACTCTCACTATGTATCTGTAGGTTTGTATACTTTTTCCATATACAAAGGTGTCAGATTGTGTTTAGCCAGCAAACTCAAACTGCCTATGGAAAATCTTTGTGTTCTGTTTTTGGGAATTGTTTTTCCCCAAATACAAACAGGATTTTGGTGGTCACCAGGCTGAGGTCATTCTAAAAGCAGGGCTACCGCTACAGGGGTAAAGAAGTGAAGAGCTAGTGTACCTCTTCTTCGCAGGTTTCCGCTTTCTTTCCTTTCTTGTCGTCCTCGTCCTCATCGTCATCCTCTCCCTGGTCCTCACTGTCCTCATCCTCGTCTTCATCCTCGTCGCTGTCCCCTCCTTTCCGCTTGCGTTTCCGCCCCGCCGAGGGTGTGCCCAGGGCCTGCTGTTCCTCCCCACCCTCGCCCCCTGTGCTCGAGTCTCTCTTCCCAGTCTTCTTGGCATGAATTATTCGCAGCCTGAACAGACAGGATAGGGTATCTATTTTCAGTCGGCTTTTGATAATATTTCTTAGAAAATAATTAAATTACAGGCAAGAAAGTTAATATATATAATGGTATTTCTAATGTTTTACCCATGCATAAAAGGGAGATAAAACTGAGTCAATTTAGTACAGACCAATAAGTCTCACTCGTATTCCATGTAAGATTATGGAAATGATAAGTACATCTAAATGGATATATGGCAATAGGAGTCTAAGTAATAGCATGGATTTAAGAAAAAGTTGTTAGAATTCTTTGATCAAACAACAGCAGTAATGGATACAAATAAAGTGTATGATAGGGTATATATTTTCATTAGGCTTTCGATTATAATTCTTAGAAAATGATTAAATTAAAGACAAGCAAGTTAATATAAATAATGGTCATTGATTATTGAAAAGAAAACACAGAGTACAGATATGGGGCCAATATCCAGGCTCGGGCAATGGAATCAGTGAAGTACCACAGGGTCCAGTGATATTTCTGATTTCTATCATTTACACAGGTGTAATTAGTAAACTAGTCAAGTTGCATATTGTATCAAAGAGGAGAATTAGCCAACACTGTAGAATGAACAAATAAAATTCAAAGTTTTAGAGTTAATAACATCTTAGAGATTATGTTTAACATATACAATACAGAATGTTAAATGCATTTAACAAAATTAAATATAAAATGGAAAACAATGAGTAGCTACCAATTAAATGATATAAGAAAATAGGAAAGGCTACAAACCAGAGGTCATTTGGCTCATCTGGCCTGCTGGGCAGTTCGGCTAAAAGCTCATACATAGTAACGCAAGCTTAATTGCTTTTCTGGTTTAGTCTAAAAGTTAATGTTATTCCTGACACCTACAGTATGTGTATTTTGGAAAGCTTCAGCAGTAATCCAAGTGTCATGCATTTTTCCCAAGTACAGATAAACTTTATGTGCTTGTATTTTTAAGGAAACTGATCCTAAGGGAATTATCACCTTCTTCAAAAGGCCAACTTAAGTGAAAAATGTTGGGCCGTCATTTTCCTGTGCGTCACTTGTAGAACATGCAATAATACTGGGGTACTTTATGTGGCTGCACCATTAAATCACAAGCAAGTGGTTAAATTGTAAGAAAATCTTTAAATAATTGTGTAATATATGCGACCCAGATACGGACATTGTGACAACATAAGCAAAGAGACCCAAATTTACTTGATAATTACTGTGAAAATGTACTTACTTGCGGAGCTTGCCTTCCACCACCCATTTGTCTCGTCTTAAGTTAGACATATGATCAATGTTTTTGTCAATCTCACTGGAAAGAAACATCAGAAGAACTGTTATGCCTACTTTTTGCTTCCACCACACAATTTAAACACTGTGTTCTTGTATTCTTCAAACAAGTGTCCTTTTATTCCTTTCTTCTGTGTTTAATACCAATGACATTAAAAATTCAGATGCCCATGAATAAAATAGGGCACACTGCCCTTCAAGCTTTTTCTTTACAGTTTAATTTTAGGATGAACACTTAATTAAGCATTTAGTCAGTATGGACAAGAACATGACTGATAGGAATAACCAAGTACCGCTATATATACAAATAAATATATAGCAAGTGAGAAGAAAAAATCATCATCTCTAGATCCTGTGCAAAGGAACAAAGAATCACACATCTCAAAAGGATTTAAATTTTGAATGCAGAAGCCTTTTATATGTTATGGCATAAAACTACTACTTCAGCACATGCGGTACATAATCAATGATTGGAAATAATATGTGAAAAAAACAGTACAATTCTGAATTTCTGAACCTTTGAATAAATGAACAAGCTGGTGAATACAAGAAGTCGTCAGAATAACTGTCAATCCAAGCATTTTCTAACCACTTCTTCCAATTCAAGGTCACAGTGGAGGCAGAGTCTATCCCAAGCAATGGTATACCCTGGACAGGACAGCAGTCCATCACAGGGCTGACACACTGATATGGACACGCATACAAGTATACCTAGGGCCAGGTTTTCCAGAATTAACCTACCAGTATGTTTTTGGACTGTGGAAGAAAACTGGAATTACTTGGAGAACATACAAAACTCCACACAGACAGCACCCCAGGCCCAGGTTTGAACCCAGGGCCTCAGCACTGCGAGGCAGCAATGCTAACCACTGCGCCACTGTGGCCCCCAGTCAGAATAACAACAATTTCCATAAGGCTCTAATTTCATCTTCTAGCATACATCTCTCAATAACTGTCATCCATGACAAGGACATTTCTCACTTCTTTGTAGTGCTTCATTTACCCACATTTTACAATGCTGACTTAGAAAAATGTTATGAAGAAAACTGCCGATGTTTCAGAGTCACTAAAATCAATTACCATTCTGACTAGCTGCAAGAATGTAATTGCTGAATACAAAGTGTACCCATTGTATTAAATGAAATACTGAGTCATATTTACCGAAAGTTCTGCCAGCTGAACCAATTAACACTTTGCATGCCTCACCAGAAATCAGAATTCTGTTTACACTATAGTTTGATAATGACCACAGAATTTGCAGACAGATTAAAATCGAGTTGTTTTTATTCCTTCTCACGGAGGAGCAGTGTGAGTATAAAGGAAAAAACCTATACTACCTGAATTCTCCAAGGACCAGAAACTGAAACCACCACTTTAGCACGCAAGTGCATAAATAACACTCCAGTGAGTACTGAATGCTGGAGCCTTAATTTGGTATCAAGTTTTGCAGTGTCTTACCTCACTACACTTTTACTGCATGCCAGCTCATTTACAAGAAATGCCAGCACTGAGGCTTTCTGTGCTGGAGTGTGTGACTGAAAGGCTTTGGTCTTCAGGCTCTCGGTCAGTTCTGTCTGAACGCAGTGGGCCTCCATGTAGATCTGTAGAATCTCTGAAACGTTATCCCTGTTTATCCCAACGTTTGTCAGATGGTCTCCCAAAGCTGTTTTGGCCTTGAAATTGGAGATAAAAAGTTTTAAGTAACAGAAGGGCTTTTCTTTTGCAACTGTTCTTTAAAAAAATAAATACTGCCATTTAATACTTTATAATATGAACCAGTCAGTGGCATTCCTTTGAGAAATACTAGACGGCCAAAAAGAAGTGTGACTAATGTTTCTTGATTAGCATGGTTAAACTCCTTATGATGCGTATTTTCTGAAAGTGACCTTCTCTCCCAAAATCAAGCTCTTGAAGGTTAAATTGTAATGTTAATTAATTAATCTCATTGACTATCTCTAAAAAAGAGGCAACATTTTTTATTTCCACAACTTTGGAGATATAACGTTAAAAGACGTTACCAGATTGAAAAACTTTGGTTTGAGACTAAAGCTGGGTCACATTTTCACCACTGTAGTGACTGGCCAGCTGCTGAAGTTATATTCAGAGGAATGAAATTTGTGGCTTAGACTTCAGTAATAACTGTACTTTCTATTTGTACTTTTGAAAGCAATACGTGGATGAGACGTTCCTAAACATTTTGATGGAAATTTCCCAGAAAATACTTTCTATTTTACAGCACATTTTGAACTACAAGAAAACGACTCATTATGATTGTGATGATCTAGATTAATTTAGGACATTGTAAGAGACTGCAACATAGAACTCCGATGTGAAGCCTTCCTTACTCGATGCCCAGGCGGCAGTCCGGGATCGCACACCACCGCAGACAGCAGTCTGACGAGCAGGTCCTGCACCTCTCCCATACTGTCTCCTACGTTCAGCAGCCCCTCCTGCAGCACACTCAGACTGGGGACGTCCACGCTGATGTCAAAGCCCAGAACCTTCCCGAAATTCCGCAAAAACTGCACCACCATGAGGCAGTCCGAAAACGTGCTCCCTGGTAAAACCAGTCCGGGAATACGAGACAGCTCTGGAAGAGGCTGCAAATTAAAATAAAGTGATTCAGCAGTTCTGATACTCTTTGATCCAGCAGTTCGTCCATCACCATTTGAGATATCATTAGGGAACAGAATGGCCATATATACTTAAATACATTAGCAAGTCAATCCTGCCCTGTTCTTGACATCTCGTCACAACACATTTTTCCCTGATGCGGAAATGTTCGAACGCGAGGGATTAATCGATACAACCAATATAATGTAAAAAAAATTAAAATTGCATTACGGATATAGCACTTCTGTGATGCCAAATCTCACACCACCCAGCTAATAGCTTTCATAGATTCCTCTGTTTCTGCCAGTCTCCTATGTTAAGTCTAATACGTGTTATTGATTTACAGGTGAAAATCCTGTACGTGTTTTTAAATAGTCTTTTATTAAATGTCAATACCAATAGCCACTTGATGGCAGCATTTTGTACTAATACGATAGTAAGGAAAAAGTTACTATTTTGAATATCATGCTTTTCCACCCATCTGCTTCTCTATGTATAATATTATTGTGAGAGCAGAGTGCAGATATTTAACGAACATAACAGGTATTTTCAAGCATTTGTGCCTCAAGAACTCAATGTATATCATATACATGACTAAACATTCTTATGGTGCACTACTAAAATGAAGCAGGTTTGCTAACTATGGGATTTGTTAATGACCAGACAATACTACATGCTCTTTGCCTCATAAATCCTAAGTATAACCTTAGTTTATCCTCCAATGTCCAATGCTCAATCAAAAGCATTGACACAGTTTAATAAACATAGAACTTTGTAATGTGCTTAAAATAGTGGGGTTCATTTATTACATCAATTAGAAATGTGATTACCTTATGATCTGCTAAGCACATATCTTCATTTGGCTTCTTCATCTCCTTAGCAATTTCCAGTTCCAGTCTCCTAAGTTCCAATTTTCTTTCCTTGTTTAAACGTTTCTCATCCCTCTTCTCCTGCTTCAGTCGCTCTTTCTCCTTGAACATATCACAGACAAGTTAACAGTTCATGCTATCAAGGATTATACCGTTATAATTTCGCCAGACACTAGGGCTTGTTTCTAAATTGCAGCACTTCTTTCAAAGAAAATCGCTTTGAGCAAGATTCTTAGTTTTGTTCACAGTTCATATATTTTCAAAGAAGAAATGCTGGCTCTGAAGCTGCACCGTTGTTTCCAAGAGAGGCAGCTAATTAGGAAATCACTTACCTCTGCTTTCTTGCGAGCCTCCATTGCTTTCATTAACATCATGTGCTGCCGTCGTCTCTCCCGCTCCTAGCGGAACAGAAAGAACGTCGTCAGGGTGAAACAGCCGGAGCGAAAGCACTTGAACGTGAACATAGAACACAACAGCTGACTTCAATACAGCATGTTTAGCGAAAAAAAAGACAAATCACGTAAATAATGGCCAAGTTTGTGTATGTTTTAGTTGAAGTTTAGAAGGCAATATAATGACAACCAAAAGCAAAAGGGGAAAGCAACAGATGTGAGGACAGTGTCAAAAACAGAAGCATACGCTTTAAGTTAGGGTCAGCTGTGATGCTTCCTCATAAGCCGGCAGATACAAAAGCAAAATGGTTGGCTGGTACAGATCAGTTATGTTACATCTGCTACGAAAAAAAAATAGAATTTACACAAGAGGCTGCTAGTTATTTTGGGTTTTCTGTGTATGGCAGTAGAACTGCTTAAAAAATAAACCAAAAGAGTTGCAGATACAGGAACTTATACATTTTCAATGCCCCTCTTACCAAACAGCATTGTAACAGAGCGGGCCTTAAGTTACATGGTGTTAACATTATTCCTGTGTGCACTGATTTTGCTTAAAGTTTCTGAGGCAGATGACGTGCAGGGAGCAATATCAAGCCTGTGATGCTTGCAGATGGGCGCTGAAATTATATTGTGTTCCCGTTGTACTGCTAGATTCAATATGGCATGGGTTTATAGCAATGTTGTCATTGCCCATCTTAAGGCTAATGTAGGCTAAGTGAACATGACTTAAGTTGTGAAAATAAAAAAAAGTCTCAATTAAAAATAAATTATCCAAAAAAAGGAAGGGACACTTCCTCCTGGAGTATTATGATCTGAACTGGGCTCAGAAACCAAAAGGGTAAACAACCAGGCCTCTAAAATGACAGACTAGTAATTTACTAGCTGAGAACTGAATGGACACGTGATTTTCTCCTTAGACAAACACTGACTACATTCATACTGGAGTTCAAGCAATAATAATTACAAGAATAATAATGTAATGGATGACATTTATCACTGAAGTGTAATTTGGAACATGAAAATATGGATTGCAGCCTATAATATAATTGTAAAGAAACAAAAAGTAATCAACAAATTATGAAAAGTCAATTGTATTTCTTGGACACATAGAGCAGATGTATGCAATGCACTGTGCTGTAAAGCCATGCAGAAGAATGTAGTATGACAGCAGCCAGTGCTACACTTTATGCATTGCTATGACAACCATATCACAACCAATTCACGATGCGGTGTTAGATGTACAAAAATAAACATACCCATACCATATCTAGTCTATGCCTCTCCAACTCCTGGTAGAAAGAGTTGGCAAAGTATTATGAAACAGAAATCACAAAGTCATAAAAACCAGTTTATTAGAAAAAACACACCCCAAGAGACATCCCAATACCAAAAAGCAAGGAAATTAACAAAAGAAAACCACAAAGGAGTTCAAATAGAACAAATATGTAGTTAAAAGGCCCCAAAAAAGGTTTAAATCAGAAAACTGTTTAAGCGCCATGTCAGATGATGTGCTAAACTGAAGGATACCTACCTGGTGCTTCAACAAAACTGCCTGTTGTCGTCGCATTTCCTTCTCCTTGAAACAAAAACAAAACCAAATAAAAATCCACACATACCTGATTTTTGTTATTAAAACAGAAGACACAAATACACAATAATGTTTCTCCTTCTTTATTTCACTGGGAATTCAAGCGAAAACATTTTTTTCCTTTTTTCCCCCCTGTTTGACAGCAAAAAGATTGACAGTCTTACAGTTGAGCCAAGTTTGAACTAATGTGAAATGGAAATGACCCAGTCATTTCAAAACTGTTTGACATATGGTGGAGGTAAACTGAGCTCTGAATTTTGATGTCCTCTATGACACTGATTTACATAGAAAACACAAGCTCACAGTGTCAACAAAACTCACTTCACCTGAATCTTGAGAGGAAATTTTAGCTTCAATAAACATTATTTTGTATTCACTTAAAAATATGACAATGAGGCACTTGAGCACAGAAACATGTACGGTAAAAAAAAACAGAAAAAAACAGGCATGTTGCTTGATGTAACAATGATTGTTTTATTCAGATTACTCACAGTCTTCAGTTTTCCCCCCAAAAGTCTTTGCGGCCCATCTAAACTAACCTTTGTTCGTTTCTCAGCTTCCAAAATTTTGGCATTTGCTGCTTCTTCCTTCTTTTTCCTTTTAGCCTGTGCATGCAAAACAGGTCTGGAGGTCATGCAACAGTACCACTAACAGCTGTAAAACATCTCAGTCTACAACACATCAACATGCTTCCAAAGATTAAGACAACAAACCAGAAAAAAAACAGACAATACTTTGTGCTTGAATAAAACCCTCTAACTGCTGTGGACCTAATGCTGTAGTGTTGGCATGATACCAAACTAAAGCTATTCAAGCATACATTCTTAACAATAGAAGAGTTGATGTAAGATCTTGTGAGGACACCCTATTCCCCTTATATTAGGTTTATGAAAAAGATTAACATTAAAAGATATTCTTAAAATCATACCATGCAAGCACTACAGAAAGTACAGAAAGACAACTGACATCATAAACATTCCACTGTGCTCATTACTTCATCCTCCATACTGAAATAAAACCGGGACAGATTTTTTTTTTATCAGGGCTATTCCAGAATCAAAATTAAAAAAGCAATGCTTATGAATTTCTTTCTCTTCAGCAAGTAGATATTTTAGTTGTTATTTTTATGTTTTATAGTTTAGAGAAATATAAACGATGACTACGAATGTCATATATGTACAGCAAGACATCAAAACACTCCCCTGTCAAGAAGGTATCAATCCTAAAAAACAGTAACGTATGGAAGGTTTTCCATTTATTAAAATTAACATACTATATAATATTTGTGATATTTACGACTCTGCTTTCATATAACGCTAGATTAACTTCCAAGGATCTGCATAGAGCAATATACCTGTTCCATTGTAAATAAACCAGATGTTAATCTGTTTTTATTCCACGCTCAATCACTTAAAAGCTGACAGCAGAGATTCTCTTTTGTCTGT
This sequence comes from Lepisosteus oculatus, assembly GCF_040954835.1. Classification (NCBI taxonomy): domain Eukaryota; kingdom Metazoa; phylum Chordata; class Actinopteri; order Semionotiformes; family Lepisosteidae; genus Lepisosteus; species Lepisosteus oculatus. Next base: position 12,984,157 of record NC_090707.1, read on the forward strand.
GTCTCCTGCAAACAATCAACAGACCACTTGGAAACGTTTATAAAATGCAAAGGGAGACTATGGTTTCAAACTTATTTGCTTCCATTTTGAACCTTTAAAAAATAAACAAAAAAAAAACCTAACCAGCGAGTCATACAAAGGAGAAAAACTGAGTGAGAATAAATTACGTAAAATTTAAATATGTAATTACAAGCTGTGAAAAATCCTGTTAAGAATGGCTTGCCAACCGTGTCAACTCAAATTTGATTTAGGTCTGCTAAAACAGTTTGGAGCTTCTATAATTGTATGTGTATGGAAAACAGCATTTTTTCCCCCATCTACTTATGCAAAACTGTTGCAATTGTTTGACAAAAAAAATCCTTTATGTACAATTTACCCATGGTGTGAAGAGGCAAAGACAGACTTTTAATATTCAGTACTAGTAACACTAAAGCCAATTTAGTGTTGGGCCCATGTAAAATTATGCATAAGACATAACACAATCTGCAACAACATGATTCAGGAATAGCCCTTAGTAGTTTTCAAACATTCACGCCCCAAGCAAAACATGTATTTTAAGAATGCTACTGCTATGTTTAACCTCCTTTTGGACATACCTCAAGAATCTGCTGTGCTCGAAGCTCCTTTTCCATTCTTATTTGCTGAATTCGTTTGATCTTTTCCTGTAAAGTACGTAAATGAATTAAAAGTAATGCCATGGAGATTAAAGAGGTGTAGAGCTGGAAGTGAGCATCATGTTCTTTGCAACGGCAAGTGAACTCCAGAGGAAAAGTAGATCTTTTTGAATTGAGTTGAAGAAGCTATTAAAAGCTCTGAATGAGGCTTATTATTCGCTTACAAAAAAGAAACTTTCCTTTTAAGATCTTTCAGGAGATATCACACTGATGTGTAAGTACTTTGTAGAATTGCTTGGGTTAAAAATTAGAACATCTCAACGAATAACTTATCTACATCCTGACACAAACTAACACAGAAAGTCCTGAAATATCGCTTCAAAAAATTTTTCAGCTGTGTGGGATCCTCTAATTTTGCAGTGAAATACATTCTCGCTATTATATTACAACACTGACAGGGAATACTTCCAGGAATGAGGTATTAGGAATTTGTCTTTTCGCAGACCCCAACTTGCTCTCCATGAGACCCACAGACAGGGAGAGAAGCCTGGGGTCAGAGCACAGGGTCAGCCATTTATACGGCGGCCCTGGAGCAGTTGGGGTTAGGGGCCTTGCTCAGGGGCCAAATGGAGTAGGATTCCTCTGCCGGCCGCAGGATCCGAACTGGCAACCTTCCAGCCCCAGGCGCAGATCCTTAGCCACAGAGCCACTGCACCACCCCAAAACATTGGGGTGCTCCCTTTGCCGTGATATCGGTGTCAAAATGTGTTGTCTGCTTCTAGATCCGTCCAAATCAAACTACCAAGCTGACTGAAAAACTGACATTTAAAAGAAGCTTCTATGCTTGAAATTCCACATGACATTATTTAAAAAAGGATGGATTTCTATGAAGAACAATATGTGTGCGAAACACCTGACAACTGTCAAGCGCTACATACCTGTTGTTTCAGAATCTTTATTTGCTCTTTCTGTTTCCGCTTTTCCTCAGCTGCCATGATTGCTAAAAGACAGGATAGAGGGTTTTTTGCAACAAAAACTGCATGACATTAAACCTGATCTGAAGGCAGACTGCTCTACAATGCCACAGGAAGTTAGCTGCATACCTTGCTGTTTCCTTGCCTCTTTAGCAGCTCGTGCCAAAGCTTGCTTTTCAAGTTTCCGCATCAGTTTGATCTGAGCCGCCTGTCTAGCAATTTCTGCATTAAAAAAAAGAGTTTAGCTTGCAACCTCTGAAATGGTGGTGGTGGTGGGGGGGGTGTGTGACTGAATGAAATTGAAACCTGTAAATCCCACGACTGAGGAGATAGCAAAAAAAATCAGGAATTAAAATTTGCACCTTGAGCTTCCAGTTTGCGGAGGAGCTTGGCATCGGCGGGGCTGGGGAACTCGGTGGCCCCCACGTTGGGGGGCCGGCCCTTCCTGCGCTTCGTTCTGGAGCCGTCACCAGAGCGCTGGCGCTCAGGGTTTGGGGGGCGCCCCCGACGCCCCTCCATCGCACGAATACGAGGAATGACTTCCTCTTCCTTCAGTAAAGTCCACTGCATGCCCTTCAACAGAAGAAAGGGGTCGAGTGTCCCTGTTACAACGCTTTTCACCAACAGCGCACAAGCCATCTACCCTGTCTGACTACAGAAATTCACTACATTCCAGCATTTTGAGAAACTGCCATTAGAAATCTCTCCAGCATCTGACAAAGTATTAGACTGGAATTAAAATTCCCTATCACACCTAATAATTTCACTGATTATTTTGACAAAAAAATAAACAAAAGTATTTCTACTTCTAGGTAGAATGAATGGATTCTAAAAACGAAGTGCATCTCAAGTACTTTTTTCTAGCTCATCTCTTACTAGGGGGTCTGGTCGTACTGTTGACTGCTGTATTCTTTCAACAAAGAGCCATCATGTTCCCAGTCTCATTTTTGGTTACCATTTACCTCTAGTTACGCTATATTTTCCACTTGTCCTTGGTAAACGTTAGGCTAATACCTGTGAAAGTAATGTAAGCTGATTAATTGAACATTGTGTCTCCAACGTGAACTTCCAAATGGGTTGTGAGTTCATTCTTTTATGTCGCTGCATTATTGGAGACTGACTCTGGTACTAAAGGTAAGAAAACTGTCAATAGATATAAAAACAGTCACCTGAGGTCCATCTCTGGCTTCATAGAAGTCACCAACCCTTATTTTTGCACTGAAGCTAAAATTATCTCGTGTGATGTCTGTAATTCCATTTCTGGTTAGATACTACAGAAGAGAAAATAATGGCTTCAATGAGACAAATATCCAGTTTTCAGGAAGAAACCTTTAAGCTTCACACAAGCTGCTGACTAGGGGGTGATTTACAATGGTATTACAAAGTGTGGCTTACACACAAACTGTTGATTGAGATTTTACATACTGGCTCATTATTAAAGGAATTCAAAGTCAAGGAATATAAATGTAACAACCATAAGAAAAGATCTAGAAAATTATCCTTTTGCAACATAAGGATGTTAAGATGGTATTATAAATATACCTTTGTGGATCATTCTTGTATTTTAATCTTGTACCACTGGGTAGCTTCATTAACTTTCAAATTACCTTCACAACTTCAGGGTACTGCCGAAGTTTTTTCCCACACGGGGCATAATAAGCTACCTCTCCTTGCAAACGACCACTGAAGTTTCTTATTCTGGTTTCTCTCTGCCACCTGTAAAAACAGAGAAGTTTACATTAGAGTGAATAGCAAATTACTGCTATGCCATTTGATTTATGGTCGACAAAACAGACGTGCCAGTTAGTGGCAGCTTTATAAATTGTTGGCACAGCGATATCCTCCTTCAAGCAAACACATGCCTGAACATAACGGAGGGATGTTTTTTCTGAATTAATAAAAGACACCATTTTTTAAATGCAAAAATAAAAACTACAGTAATGAATGCTTAGATGCCTTTGTAGTTATGTAACTCTGGAAAAATGTGAGTTTATACTTGAAAAGTGAACTCTGCACACAGATAGAGCCCTTTCCACCGAATATCTGCCAGAAGAACTTTGATTACAGAAGGTTATAAAGCTGACATCTCTGGGAAGTAGGAATTGGATAACCTTTGTGAGCAAGACATTTGACTCTTCTTTTTAGGCGGGATATTTAGATGATAGGTAGAACTATAAAAAGAAACACAGATACTAGGACACTGAATTGTTTGTTTCATGCCGAAGGAAGAGTCCGGAGGCTAGACATAGCCTTAACCACTGCTTTCAAGAGCTGAATCTGTCTTGCCACAGTCTAGCCTCTTAAGAGTAGGAAATAAGATTAAACTGACCATTTAGAGACGTGTTGTGTATTCTACTTTGCTTAGATGTCTGCTGCTGTGAGAATGTGGGCCACATTATGCAATGTTGCAACCTTATACTTTCTGCAGACCTGTGAATCTTGGTCTCAGATTGGTAATGAAACAGCCATTACCGAGTCAGTTTTCCTGCCATCCTTCTAATCTGCAGATCAGTCATAGCATCACAACTTTAAGATTCAAACATATTTCAGTAGACTGTATTGAATAAATTTGCTAATAAAATGAACAAAACCACTGCCATTGCCACAGAAATGCGTGTTTTGCCTTTTTTTTTTATCTCACTTTTACTCACAGGATTCAATAGGACTACACACATCCTCACAACCTGGCTGCAGTGGCTCATTTTCTCATATTAGTATCCCATATTCATAAATATGAATCAGTCAAATATAAATCAGTATGAACTTGCTCTTCTCTTGCAAGGACGGACCCTCTGAGCAAAAGAGAAGTGTCTTTTGCTGTTCATTGCTTTCAGAACCCAAGTGTCTAAAGCAGAATCTTGAGAAACAAGAAGATAACGTTCCCCCAGAGTTGAACTAATCCACACTGATTTGGGTGATTGTGCCCGCTGGAGTAACATCATGCATACCCAAGTAAACTAGCTGTGGATGAGGCTTATAAGAATGTGATTCATCTCTCAAAAGGCACTGAGAATTCTGAGGGCTGCAGCTTAGAGAATGGACATGATTCCCAGTGTCACTGCAGTCTCCCTGTCAATGTGTCTGAAATTCAGCAGACGTTAGAACATCCAGAAACATACCCATATTCCAGAGGGATTCGGAGCTCCCGTTCATCTGTTACTCTTCTTCTTTTACCAGACCCTGCAAGAAATCAAGAACCAGTCATAAACACCGACGGTGAATGTGAAATCTTCCCCATTGTGAGTGCTCTAAACTCTTGTTCATTTTCATCCAAAACATGAATGCACTTTTAAATTGACATACTTAAAAATGTATTCCCTTATGTAAGAATAATCTGAAAAACGAGTACCCATTAAAAAAGGAATCTCCTTTCGACGGGTATTTTTTCTTCCTTGTGCTAAACTTCCAGTTGATTCAGTTTTGCTTTTTTACAAAATATAAACGGGAGTTCCAGAATGAGTGTGAGTGAGTGAAATGAGCTGGGAAGTCAGAGATAATTAATATAAAACAGCTAAAAAGTATTACTTAAGTTAATCCATGCACCGTTTGAAGGTGTTAATCAATGTTTTAATTATAATGTACTACTCATGAAAAAAACACATTTATGTTAAGGCAATATACAAAGGAACTAAATCTAGTATCTTTTAATCGGCTATGTGACTATGGTAATCAATGTTCTATAACAAAAAAATATTCTTTACCTACTGATTTATAGATACTAAAATACAATGATATTCCTTGTGACCATTTTGTTCAGCTCTCATTTTAGGCACAGTAGTGGAAAATCCCCAGTTTCCATTTCCTCTTTTCCTGATTACAGCAAACTCTAACCTCACCAGGGAGAAAACTCCCTCAACTGCCATTCATAAACAAAAACAGAACATTAACCCAGCTCAAGACTAAGAGGCATGTCCTCACAGGCAGAACGTGACTAAAAAGCAGGTTTTATACAGTACAACCGGTCGACATGGTAATGTCAATACTACGCTGAACGTTAAGAGTCTGTTCATTAACGTAATGATGTTTAATGCGGGAAAAACACAATCCTATGTAATGTGAGTCATGTTCACTCTTTCTGTCAGCACTGAGATAATAGCACTGTGCTCTTAATGAAGTGCGCAGCACAGTATCAGGAGTTACCTGGTGGTGTGGATATAGAGAAAGATGAAGAGGGACTGCTGTGATAGGCCGGTGTCCCAGTGCTGGTCACTAAGGTAGGACTCAGGTTGGGACTTTTAATCACTTGAAGGTTCAGAGGCGTACAATTAGCAGACGCGTTCAGCACAGCAGGAGCAGATTTATTCAGTTTTAGAGGTGTCTTCTCTCCTTCTGTGTCAGTTTCAGTCTCATCATGGTCCTTTTCATCATCTTCTGATCCATCTGAGTCACTCTCAAAATTGCTTTCTGACTCTTTAAAAGATATAAACATTCAAACAGTTTAAACATTCAAACATATATAAAAACTCATTTTTATACATACATAAAATCTTTGTCCATGAGCAAATTTCAAATATCTTAAAGGATTGGGTTTAAGAAAAGGTTGTCAGTGCGGAATGGTTCTCAGAATTGAGAGTGCTGATCATTTCAGAGAAAGACTCTGTGTTGATTATGCTCATAGGCTTGTCAAGTTCAATGCCCTGTTCAATTTTCATTCTGAACAGGTATGATTTTTCCAAGTTCTAATTTCAGTGATTTATCTGATTCCATATTGCGCTTAGTAGCGTTACTTCAAGAGATTTGCATTAGATATAACACAAAACAAAAGCACAAATTCACTGCAGTGCTACAGACAAAATTTTGTTTCCAAAGTGGCAGAGAAGAAGGAGAAGCTGACTTCGTAACTACATCTGTTTGACAAACAAGACAAATTGTTATATATTATATATAATCCAACACTTTATATAGTATCAATACAACACAAATTTATACATACAAGTACAAATACCTCTATCACTCTTCTTGACAGAGTGACCTCTTTTCTGAATGTCCAGATATGGCAAATTTGTGCATTACATTTAGTGCATTAGAATTGCATTGAACGAAAGAGCTTTTGCCACCTCTTACACATACCTGACTGGCTGTCATCAGTATCCTCCTCATCTTCGTCATCTTCTTCGTCATCGTCGTCATCTTCGTCATCCTCATCCTCAGCAGAGTCGTCCGAGTCCTTGCTGCTAGGAATATCCGACTCGGCTCCTCGAAACAGATCGACTAACGACTGTACCAGATGACTCTGGGTTGAACTTTTTCCCGTTGGAGTGACCTTAGCACTGGATGCCTTGTCTTTCCCAGACACATGAGGCAAAGCAGGTGAGGTAGATGGCCTAACCGGCACCATCTGAGTGGTGGAATGATTCTTTCCACCCGTACTCAAATTGACCGGGGCCGAAAAAGACACAGCACTCGAAGTGAGGAGTGGCTTGTCAGGGGTCTTGGTCTGACTGCGAGGTTTGGTTGTAAGTGCTAAGGGAGCTTCCTGAATTGCGCTTTGGATCACCCCATTGGGTTGGTGATGCCCAAGAAGTGTGTTTGAAAGGAAGAGATTTGAATGGTTGCTGTTGGCAAGCTTCTGGTTGCTAGGCGAGTCACGGGTGATTTTGGGAGTGAGCACAGGTGCGACCAGTTTCTTCTGGATCTTGTAGAGCTCCTGCTGTTTCTTCAACTGCACGGGAAAAGTCTGTTTGAACTGTTCCTGTGAAAAGAATGTATAAAATAGCTTCAAGAGAAAAAAAAAGCAATTCTTAATTAAATATTTCAGAACTATACATTATCACAGCAGGAAGAACCCCAAGAACCCCTTAACAAAAAAGACTAAGAGGTCCTTGTGGACTGCCAACAAGATTTCCCATTATAATTGAATTCATCTACAAAAATAAAAATCTCATTAATCTATTATGGCATGCACTGAACAAAAGGCACCAGTACTTTTCATGCAAGAATACATCGCATTCTAGAGGGCAGTACTATTATGAGTCAAACGTGACCAGAACGTTTGCCTGACATTTTATTTGGTTACAGAAAATAACAAAACTGTAAATATTTTTAAAACAGATCTTCAACACAGAAGATGTGTATAAAGACAACACATAGATAAGCTTCTGTACATTTCCCTAAGCTTGGAGCACTTTGTGTTCAACCTTTCCTTGTCTCAAACAATAAAAATCTTGCTCCAAAAATCAGGTAGTGTCATCTACAGAAACAGCTATTTTTGCAGCCATACACTAGATAATCGGCATAATAATCACATTGTTTGAAAAACACCAGAGCTTTTTGTTGATTACTGTTGGCTTCTTGAAATATTACCCAGTTAATTGATTGTCTGCTTTATGCAGCAATTCAAATAAGCCTAAATGCACTGTCACTTTCACTCATGTACTCAGCCACACTACACAAAATATAATCAAACAACTGATAAGAATACTTAGAAGGTTCATCTTCTGTCTTGGAAAAATTCAGAGACCTTTTAACATAAGGATGTCAGAAACAGTAACAGTCATAAAATAACTGCAGATACTGAATATAAACAAATTTATTTGTGCTGCTCAATAGCAATGTCTACTCAAAGAAGCACCACCATAAAAGCCAAAATGGATCAAAACAAATCTTGCTGAAGCGCCAGAAGAAATGAAAATGAAACAGTTCTAATTTACTTTAGTAACAGTTGAAAAGCCTCGCTGCCTTTAAGAAGAAAGGTATATCCCATAATGGAACAAGCTAACAAACCTGTTTCAATCTTAAATCGCTGATCTGAGAGCAGGGCTCCTCTGCTGTGCTTCTGTTGCCTGCCTTGAGGACGTCTGGTGATGGAATAACTGGTTTGGGAGAAGCCTCTCTCCTTGGTTGAGTGACCAGGGCCAGAGGTTTGTTGCTGGCTGCCAGTCCTGTGGAGTGAATGACACTCAGGTGCTTCTTCATGGCCTCCTCCTTGGCCTGAGAGCTTTGGAATACAAGCGGGGATTGCTGGGACAAGACCTGAGGCTGCGCCTGCTGTGGTTGGAAAGACGGAGGAGTCGGGGGGTCAGCTGTGAAATTCCGCGGTGGGTTGCTCGTTTTGTCCTGGGGTTCTTTTTCTTCAGCAGGTTTTTGTCCATCCTTTTTGACTTCATTTAGATTTTGCATTAACACCTACAGAAAAGAAGTGGAATATCACCAGCTTGTGTCATTCTCTCCTCACATGCGAATCATGGGTCCCTCTTGGCTACTGCAGTAACCTGCTGTGCCACCTACTTACCAGTTTAAACATTCTTGCTGTTTTAAAGATCTCAATATTGTTGCTTGGCAATAAAATATCCTGCTGGTAACACAGGCCTATTTCTACACCTTAAAAAAGATAGCTTGCATATATACCACCTGAATATTTTCATAAGCATTACTTCTGTATTAAAATTTATGCAGGATGCAATTCAAATTGCTGGCATCTATTTCTGATTCCATTTTATGAACAGCCAATCAGAAAGCCATCAGATTGATCATTATTGAAGTCAACAAGCTGTTGAATTTTACTCTTTCCTCTAAAATAGAAAAGCAAAATAATTGCAAAAACTATTTTAAAAACATGACTCGATGTTAATGCTGTAACAGAGAGACAGATTCGGATCTACCATACAATCAACATAATGTACGGAGATTGTGGTATTATTTTACAAAATAATACAGGAGGTATTAGAATATACCATTATCTGCATTACCAGCAATTACTATGAGCAGTGATTAATAGAAGTAAAAGCCCCTATAATGACTTTTACATTAGAGAGTAAATTCTGTACACAGTGGGACACTTTCCCCTTATGTTCAAAGTTATTAACACAAAACAGAAGATGTCAAGTAATACCTACAGTAGATATTGTTTCTGCTGTTCTAAAGTGAAAAAGAGAACACATCTTAATTGTAACTTTACCTTGGTTTTTCCCTTCACTCGAGTTTCACTTTCGGAATCAGAGTCATCTTCACTTTCCTCATTGGTTTGATCGTCATCATCTTCTTCGTCGTCATCATCATCCTCTTCAAGGTCTTCAGAGTCACTGCTGCTCACTCCTTCGCTTGAGGTATCTGATGACGAACCTGACTCACTGTCACTGTTACTGGAGCTCTCCACTGGCTTCTTTCGAAGTTTCTACAAAGCGGTGATGAATCAATAAATCAGAGCACAACATTGCTTCAGTCAGCTGGATCAGGTGTCAAACGGTCTAGATCTCAAGTCAGCCTGGAAGGAATCAAACTCTTTGATGACATGTTCTCCCAAAAGTAACTAGTACTGTTTTACAATTTAAGCAGTATGTTTTATCTACAGTACATTTGAACATATATACATGTAGATCATTGCTGTGATGAACTTGTGTTTAGTGTAGAGGATGAACATAGTGTCTACCGTCAAGCACCTTGTGTTTCCAGGATATGCTCCAACTTATGACCCTCACCAAGATAAATGGCTTTCAGGTAAGGAACAGACAGACATGTAGAACATACATGTCATTATGATGCCCTGATCCAGTCTCTGTGAGTACTAACAGGCTAACACAGTAATACAACTAGGGACCAGAACTGCAGAGAGAACTGCAGCCTGCGATTCTTCTGCCATGTCGCTTACCTTGTCTTTACTTTTCTCCCCAGTTTTCTCTTGAAGTTGACTGCTGTTTTGCTCTGGGTTGCTCTTCCGGCTGCGTCCACTAGGGTGTGCTGCTTTTGTTTGCCCTGAAGATGCCAACGCTGAGGCTGTGGTTGTCGCAGTGTTCGCTCCCGTCGAGGTTGTAATACTGCTCCCATTTACTGCGCCGTTCACTCCTTCAAGATCAATTTTGTGTCCGTGAGAACATGGGGCAACAAAGAGATAGGCGTTTTGAGATGTCAGGCCTTTATGAGCTATGGTGAAATGCATATATTCATCATTAAATATTTCCTGAAAGGCAGTTAAGAAATCAAAAACAAAAACGGATCTTATAAACAAGCCCAGGCACAAAGGGTGTGTACACTCATTAGAGCATCTCAAGGTTCCTGAAGACTCAGCACTGCATAGAACACTTTACTTAAATTACTTGATTTCTTTTATTATATTACAATTAAAGTAATATAGTTACTCCTGTTGCTAAGGTATTACACATTCACTACTCATGTCACACTATCTGCAGGTGTTGAATATTAAAATCATCAATAAAGTTAAACGATTAAGTATTTTGAAAATTGTTCTTCATTTTCACTAATTGTTTTCCCATGTAAGACAAAACTGGACGTGCCCTTGCACACTACGGTACTGTTAAAAAAAAACTGTTCAGACGTCATAGCCAACACCACAGTATTATCTTAACTAATAGAAAAAAATAAACCTAAATATTATTCACAGGCTTTGGAAACTTGGGCACTTTAAAAGATATTTTGGGATGTGATAAAGAGAACTAGTTGGAAGTTATTAAAATGTTCTCAACATGAATATACTTATTATTAAGCTTGAGAGCATTTTCTTATTATATTCGCAGTGAAAGTTTGAGCACCTGCTTGCCAGAAACGATTAAGGCATTTACATTTCTGACATATGCCTTCTGGGACAATTAAATACATTTAATACCGCAGTTTTGTCTGTGAGGGCTTTGGTTATTTTCGTGGGGGATTGTTTCTGTACGTCAGGTCCTTTGGTTCCTCCTTATTTTAGGCAGAATGTTGGGAAAGGAATCTGAACAGCAGTGTCTGCCTTATGACAGTACCTTTCTGACCCCCACGGGCGTTCTTGCTTGCCGTGCGGGACTGGAATGAGCTCGAGTCGTGGTTCGGGACAGGAGAAGCGAACATGGATGGAATGCCCAGAAGAGGAGGAAAGAAGGTCGCCCCACCACGGCTGTGAGCCTCTGTCCGCCACCATTCTTCACCAAGAAGAGGAGACAGAAGACGGAGAAATGATTTCAGCCTTCTCCAGCAACCTTTTTAGAAAACCTTAAGTGAATGTTGTGCATTTCAGTTCTTGAAATCTTTATTTCTAAATATACGTCTTAATTATTTAAAGATGACCACATGTAAAATTTCTCATCTCGGTTGTAGTCTAAATGATTCAACAGTTCACACTTTGGTGGCCAAAGGTGTTCGGCCCCAGGCAGTACTCTAAGGTACAGGTTCACACATTTTTTTCTTCGCTCTCAAAGTACAATATCACCTGGGCTGACCATCAACGCTGTACAGTTTATCACATGACACATGGCAAAACAGAAGAATTTATGTTATTTAAGTCAAATAGCCTGATGCAACTTCTAAAGTTCTGTTAACTGCTGTAAATATCACAATTTGCTTTGCATACAAACTTAATTTCCCCATCTTACATGCTCATTTCTAACTCTATCCATCTCGATGATGGTACATCAATGTTGGAAGCCAATACAGTTTTTTTCCCAATCTACAATCTGCATAGATCACAATAACATTATATCACTTCTGACTTCTTGACATCATTATCAAGCTATTGAATATTGGAAACTCAAAGCAGAATTAATGATCTTATCATGTAAACTCACTTCACATTAGAAACCACAAAGCATTTTAGACATTTCACAGCTATACCAATACAGACTTATAGCCGACATTGCTGCAGCACAAAAGAACAAGAACACTACAAACTGAAAAACAAAAAAGGTGGTTCATATAGTAAAACTCTAACATCTTGATTAAGAAAATGTTACAGCTACTGAACATTTCCAGCTTTACAGGACATAACAGATCTATTGAAAAATGCCTATTATATACAGTACATTTCAGTATGTAGAGTAGCTATCCCTGGAACTTGTAACTTACAAGTTGTGGGTTCAGATCCCAGGTGGATTTTGTACTCATGAGAGCAACATATTTCACTCAGATTTCTCCAATAAATAACGGTATAAATTCATGTTGCTTTTGATAAAGCATCCACCAAAAAAATTTATTGAAATGTAATTGTTTTTAAGACTGAAACTTAGAAGACTTGTTCAGGAAATAAAATGAGATGCACACAAAATGCATTGCTTTAAAAACTGCTGTATTAAAAAATTGAAAAATTAAAACTGATTTGTTATTTTGCAAAACCTTGTTGTGATAAATGCACAGATTATGTATTTTACAATTTGCATACTCACGAGAATACATTAAAAATAGATATTAAAATGTTTGCTTTTGACAGAATACACTTGTTTCTTAAAGTTATAGCCACCAATCATCTAACTTTTATGTCTTGATAGAGAACAAATTACGGCTATTGAAAATATCCTACAATATAGAAGATAGCTCTTGAAAAATGCCACCCCTATTATTTCCACTGGCAATGAGTTAACAGCATGCTTAACGATACTCAATACTGGTCCCCTGCACTTCCATATCGCCTACATACTATAGCTGTCCCAGCAACCAGAGTTTCCACATTTGTACTTTTTTTTTTGTCCAAAACACATAAACAATTTGGACGCTGCTTTCAAAAATGTAATCATACATCAAACCCATGGAGAGGCAGACAACAGCTATTACCCGGAAAAGTTCCAAGCTGAGGGTGTGTTGCTAAGGCTGCAGATGCACCAAGTGTTCCCAGGCCTCCAAACTCTGAGCGCCCTGAGCTTGTAGTGTATAGACCAAAGGCTGGATGATTGACCATTGGGAAGGCACTTGATACAGTAGACAGGTTAAAGGACTGATCTCCAGCAGCCCGAAACAAATGTCCTAATAGATGGGGGGAAAAAATATATACATTAATGAAAAACTAAAACAAAATGTGTTAGCAAGCCCATGCAATGTCTTTACTTACAAAACATGTAGGTTAAATCTGAAATAAACAGAAAACAAAGGAATTTAAAGACTACATGTTTACAGAACACAGATTATTTCCTTAAACTTGTATAACTGAGTTATGTACAGCAGATTTATCATATTTCTAAGACATACAGACATTGTTTCAGCATTTCCATTACATTTCATCACCTACGTGTAATTGCAGGCTGTATGACCGCTGCTTGCTAAAAAAACTTAATATACAGTCAATAAAGTTAGCTAATAGTTTGGAGGACAATGTTTCCACTAAGTTTGACTCCATCTGTTTAAAACATTTAAAAAAAACATGCACACTTGGAAGACTGGGATACTTTTCATTAGGAAAAGACTTTTGTTTTGTTAGGATTTATTGTGTTTAAGTTAATGTTGAAATACAGTATGCATTGGAAAATACATGTCATAACCCCTTATTTTTCGATAGTTAAATAGTTTTTTTTAGGAGTCAGGATAGGAGAGGATTTCTTTAGGAGTTATTCACTTGATAGATAACTGGAAACCGAATATTTAAGATAAGCAGCACAGTACCTCATTTTCAATCTCTTCACCAGTTGAAAAGAAATTCAGAAAGTGCAAATGTTAAGACTTCACCTTCTAAGCTACTCTGTAAATTCTTAACATTTCCTAAAATAATTCACAAGGAATTAAAACAATAATTAGACAGCTAATGAAATAATTCTGAGGCAGACCCATTTAGGTCGTAGTTGTTGCTATTATTACTACCACCACCTCTACGCTGCTACGCTGACGCTTATCTTAACTGATTTACATTTGTACCCATTTACACAAGTGGGCATTTTACAGAACCAATCTGAGTGAAGTGTCTTGCTCAAGGGTACAACAGCACTGCCCCACCTGAGACTTAGTTCTATTTCATGAATCCAGTATCTTAACACTAGTTCACTGATGTCACAGCTCTCTGGAGGACTTTTAACTATTTTCCTATAAACGAGTGAACTTGAGTGAGGTGTCAGTCATTTCTGTAATGAGAATGCAGGGAACAGACTAAGGCCAGCAACATACGTGCATGTTGCACCATTTCACTCCTTGTTTTGATAGTAGACTGTCACACCAATGTGTCAAAAAACGGAAGCGTCAAAGCCCTTTTCCTGGGGAAAACCCTCTGGCAAGCCTTGGCTTTTGGAGCTCATTACGCTGTAAGAAAATCGCTATATCTCATGACGAATCAGAAACTATGACACCAGCGGAGGAACACTTACCATAAATATTGTTGAGTATCTTAGGTCAAAAATGAAGGAAGAATATGGGTTAATGTGAAAGTCTAGGGAAAACTGGTAAAAGTTATATTAAGAGTTAAGCGTCAGACAAGGAATGATTTAAATCAAACTACCAGAGGTAGTGCAGGAGCTGGTGAGAGAAACGAGACAGTTGGATGTCACACTGAGGTTTGTGGTTGTTGGTCAAGAGTTCACACTCAGGTGGTGAATTAAACAGTTCTCTGGGAAAATCTGGATGTGCTGCTCTGCAATGAGACGCAATGAGACACTGCAGTTTGCTTGGGCTCATAGAAACCCATTAAATCAAATTATGGCCTAACCCCATGTTGTGTGAAGCAATGGCCTTAGGCCTCATACACACACACTGCAGTGAGTAAGACAGCCATACAAACCGCATTCTATGTAGGCAATGTGGAATAAAACACATTCCACTACTGAAGTGAAGCTCCACATTTAGAAACACTGAGAACAACCATTACAAGCCAGTCTTTATGTTTGTATGGTGATGGTAATGGTAACTGATTGAGATCTTGTCTTACCCAGTTATGTTTTTCCTCTACGAACTGCAAAAGGTAATTTCTGCAGTATTTTGACAGTAGGGTAAAACATTTGTCAGTATTACAACCATAAGGCCAGTAGGAACTACTGAATGGCATTCAAAAGGCTTGTCTGGGTGGAAGTAGTCGTTATGAGATGATGTCATTCCTGACACAGCAATCCTGAGAGCACCTATTTTCCTTTAGTGCAGCTGTAATGCATATTACCAAACTGACACTTGTGCCAAACGAGATAAACCAGTACAGTTATCACTGCTCTTTGTAACCAAACACCAAGTACTGTATACATACACACAAACCCCATATTAAGAGCAAGAAGTTAACTCACAACTGCACTCAGGCTGTATGTGTCTGAAGTCTAAGACGATAGAGAAAAAAACTAAACTTCTACAAGGTCTAGTAATTTAAATTGCAATAATGTCAATAGGCAAACATGATTTCTACATTTTGAAGGGTAGGAACATATGCTGTGCGGAGCTCAAACCTTTCCCATTAATGCATCTTTATCACTCTTTTGCTTTAGCATGGTATCTTTTTACAAGCCTTAAATGAAAATGAAAGCTCTGTATGCAAATCATAAGTCTGTTGCATAAGGAATGAGTCCCTGAATAAACAGTAGAGTCGGCTGAAAACAGCCAGCTTCATACGCAGTATACTGTCTTTCAGACAGCCTGTTGCAGAAAGGAAGGAAAACATTTAATGCAAATGAGATTTCCATCACAAGAAGAAAAAAATTCCAATGCGCCAGGTAATTGGAATAATTATAAAAGTGATGAGTAAAGAATTCTAGTCAATAAAAGTCAAATGTGTGACAGCTTACATTATGTTTTATAGACTAGTTATATCATGAGGTGAAGTGTGCTTTATTAGATACAAAACTGCATCATTATCTTTTTACATTCTACATGGCCTTTCTTTCACATTCTGTTTTAAAACAGCCCACAAATGACAAACAGTTCCCTACATTTCTCAAGAAGGGCTGTGTCCATATTTGCCAATTAGGTAAGACTAGCAAATTCCACAGGAATGCGTCTCTGTATGTTTAGAGCCACTACTTTCAAAATTTCTGCCTACAATTATCCCTGTTCTGTATGTCAGTTAAATAATTTTAAACATCCATTATGCATAAAAGCAAATGGAACAAGAACTCATTTGTCTGTACTCACATTTCTCTTGCTCTGCCAGCTGCTACACCTAGTAAAGACCAAAAACAAAGCCTCTATTCTTTAAAAATGTACACATTTTTTAAAACTTTATGACTCTTTGGTGGCCATAAAGTCTTTAATTTATTCCTAAGCTCTTATGGCAACCGTATGCAAGTTATCAGATACAAATGCAGGTCAGGGATGGAGAAAAACAATGTAAAAAATTAAATATGTGAAATGTTAGAAATATAAAAGCTACAGACTGCAAGTGCACTGCCTGAACCTGAATATATAAGATTTGTACAGTATATGATCGCTACCACAAGTAGCGAGGATTTATGATTGTGGAACTTCGGTGAAGGCATCTGAAATTCTTTAAAAAAAAAATACTGAAGCCCGGTTCACGTACTGATCTTCAAAACCAAGAAAAGTGGCTTCGTGGAAATCCAATGAAAGAGAGAATCCCTGATCATCAGTGGAAAATGTGCTTGAATTTCAGAAATAAGAAAAGGACTCATTGTCCTGGCTTCAATTCAGTTTACTTACAAAATGGAAAATCTACACTTTGAATCTCATTATAATAACCTGAATATTTAGAGTCTGGCTTTTGAAACTCTAGCAGCCGATACAGAGATAAATGACTGAAAGTATTACCCAAAAGGCCAGCATCCGTTTCTATAGCACTGCTGTCCAAGTAACAAGGAACGACATCTGCAAATGCCTTTTTAATATTAATGCACTTCAAGCTACAGAATAATTAAATCAGACTTGTAAGGAGAGCAAAGAAGGACAAAAAAGAGAGGAGAGACACAGGATGACTTGATACTTTCTTTATATTAATGCCATCAAACTGAAATGCTGTTAAACCACAGATCTGATGGAACAAAATGGAATGCAATGGGTGTGTATTTTAATATCCAGACAAATATCAGTGGATAAAGATTAACATAAACTGCATCTATTTTCTTTTGATTATATTATTGTATCTGAAAGATGGATTGTATAATTCACATGGAAGAAATTATGTACTTATTTACTGTCTATAATATTCTTAGAATAATTAACGCCTTTCGTGTGAGCAATATGAACTTGATGCTAACGATTAACTTTACATTTGATCAACTCGCAAGGAAGAAACATATTTCAGCTCTAATATTATTAGTATTTCCTGTATAATCATGGTACATTGAAACTTAAAGATTAATATACATGAAACCCGAATATTAATATACATCCTGTAAAGCCTGTTTAAATGTTATCCTAGAAACTTAAAAGTATCTGAAAAAATGCTTGCAATACTTTAGTGTCTCAAGATTGGATTACTAGTACAGAATATAATTTGTATTAGTATAATAGAGAAATTACTTTAAAAAACACATTTTGTTATCCAAATTCTATTAGGTTTCAAAGAGGTACTCCCACCCAAAATATCAAGCAAGTAGACCAAAGGGATTACATTCTGAAATAAACACTTTTTATTTTTTTTGACTGTAATGTGTCAGTAAGGTATAGTTTCAAATACAACAGTGTACAGTGTGTATATGTTTAGGAGTGTTATGGTTAAAGAATGTAATAATTGAAAAGGGGGCACATACTTCTTTACAAATACAGAAGGTGCAATATCTTCATTTTATCTTCAATAGGATGGCAAATTTCGCAGAAAATAATTACTACTATTGGTCAAATGGTCTGATTACTACAATGGTCCAATAACCTGAAATTACCTGTGTACCTGCTGCATGAAATTCAGTTCTTTAACCCAGCTTGCTTATCTGTTCAACCAGACTATATAGAGAGTGAATGACACAAGCAAAGAAAATTGCTATACGTTTGTTCTTTCCTCTTAAAAATCGAAATACAAATTTTGCAAATCACAGTTTTTAAATTTGCATTTTATTTTCTGGTCAGAGTAGTCTGACAGCTCAAAGCATCAACCACATCCGTCACGTAATAGCTTTGGCCACAATTAGTATTCTAAAAAACCAAGAGCACCCTAGCTTCTGCGCACTTTCTGCGAGGCTGACAGAAATGTCAAATCACACAGGCTAAACCAGAGCTAAAGGTTGTCAAGACACATCTAAAATGGTACAGATCTTACAGGGGCTGTTTAATTGTGTGGTATTCATTAATGTGCAGCTATTTCAATTTTCTCAAAAACTGTCTAAAACTCTCCTCTCCTCAAAATGATATTTCTAAAGGTTCTCAGGAAGGAACACATCTGCCTAGCCTTAATGCTACCCACATAATTAATATGGTGGGGGGGGTCTTGCCATTTGTGGCACAGATAGAGGAAAAAAAGGGCACACGTGTAGGTGATTCTCCACTGGAAGTGGAAGACTCACTAAAATGATCTTTTTAATTTGGATTAACATTAAATATGGCAACTATATATTTTATACTTGTGCCTCGTTTCGGGGTGCCTCCAGACAAACCCAAAGATAAACGTGCTGGTTATCCCAGTCCAGCTCAGGGGCTAAGGAGCCCCGCTGACCCCAGTGTGTGCCGAGTGCATGCGTGTGAGCGCTTACCACAGGTGGCAAGAGTGGAACTCAGTGCGGTGGGGCCTGTGGCCAGGCTGCTCTTGGAGGGGGTTGGGGACGAGGCGGTGGAGGAGGCTGTGTGCACCGAGGACGAGGCTGCTGATGGGGAGGCCAGCCGCTCTCCAGACTCCATATCTGTCAAACACAATTCAATCAGCACTTTTAGAAAGAGAAAGAAAAGGAAGAGGGGGAGCAAAAGCTGCTTCTGCACACCCTACTGGGTCTCTCGCGTTTACATCTGAATTACCCTGAACAATATTCCCATTTAGTAAGGTGGTTTTCACAGCTTTCGTTTTTTTTTCCCCCTATTTAATGAGTTTGCCATTTTAGGAGCCAATATTGAAAATGACACCTCTTGCAGGTGTTTCTTTAATTCCACTCCCCCACCTCAATGTTTGCTTTCTCACATTACTGTCATAACTTATAAGGAAGAAGCCAAAGCGTGGCTTTGACTCCCTGGCATCTCCTGCCATGCAAAACGTTAACAGTTAACAGAGCTGTTGATGGCGCTTCTGAAACGCGTACATTTCTCCAAAGGAGAAAATAAAAATACACAAAGTACAAAAACTACAATAATCAGTTTCAAACGTGATTTCAACCTCTGACACCTGTGCTTTTAGTCTTAACTGGTTGTGAACATTGAACTCTTGACAGCCCTCTATGAGCCTGACTTATTTTTTTTGCTGGAGCGTTCACCTTTAAAAAGGAATACCCTGGGCTGTTTTCTAACGATGCTCTAACGAGTTTTCATAAACATCAGCTCTTTAGAACGCCGTCATGAAGAGCCATTTCAACTACTGCCAGGGCTATGCAGACTGCAGGGTTTCTTCAATAATTAAGATCATAAAAAAAATTCTGCCTGTTTGTTTTTTCACTCTGGTGTTGACACAACGCCACATCTAAAATTGTCCTTAACTTATAGTAACAGATTCTGTTTTACAGTCCAACCTTGTTATTGTATCATTACACATAAACAATTTCTAAATCTCCCCAGTGATTTTGCTCTGCTGCAGTAACAGAATTGGTGATTAAATCTCAGAAACAAAGCTATCCGCTGAATATCAAGTAACAGCCCCTCAGTAGAAACAGCATTGATGAGACGCAAATTATATGAAACCTGGACACAGGCAGCATAATAAAGAGCATTTTTCTTCTTTAGCAGCAACCATAATCAGCAAGTATGTTAATACATCTTGACCCCCCACACCATCTTAAAAAACATAAATTACAAATGATTCCCTAAAATGCACTGAAAAGGCATAGAAAAATAATATTTTATACTTAACATTAATTTACCCTTTATATTGACTAAAATGTCTGCCAGACTATACTCAATGTAAATGGAATTCAACACAACAATACAACATGGAAAATTCAAAATACAAATAATGGAAAAAAGGGAAAATGGGAAATAATGGAAAAGAGGTTATTGCACACTTTACATTAAAATATCGAACAAATACACACCATAGGGTAAACCTACACCAGGAGCTTTGGAAAACTATCTTTTTCCCTGGCAGAATGTGCCTAATTACCAGCAATTCTCTACCAGACATCTTGTTACTGTTAACAACAATTATGGAGGCCATGTCCTTCAGAGTAACACGAAATGAGAGACTTTTTCAAAACACTAAAATACAAGATGATGTTCAGACACAACCACAATTGCAATTCAGACAACAGCCTTCAACGCAACATGGTTTTCCAACAATATTTTTTTAACATACGTAATTTTTTATAATAGAGGTTTTTAAAGAGACTGAAGTATAATTACCTTAAACCAATTGTTTCATAATGACTGTTTCTCGTAGGTTAAAAACCTTAACATTCTTGTTTATAAAGTCAAAGTTATTTCCTTAATATGTGCATTTGTAAGAAAAATACACATAATTCGCTAATGATTACTTCTGCAACAATCATTTCCTCTTGAGCAATTTTATCTTTATATTTGCCATACTCCACAATGTGTGGCATTTCCTTAATTTCTCTCAGGAATTCTCACTGCATTTGAGTGATGTACATATTATATGAAGAACAGGTGTTAAAAACGGAACAGCAGAAATTATTAGATTTTAAATAACACAAACCATAAATGTATACTGAAAAGATGTCATACATATGAAAATAGTATTCCAAAACTAAAAAGAACAAAAAATGGATACTGTATGTTTTTTACTGTTGATAAAGTAAGACCTTAACTGTTTTTGTCACGGAACACGTGCACTCCCCTCTTTTTAGGGTAGACGGCACAAAAAGGAAAAGTAACAGTATTTATTAACATGTTTATGTTAATGATTTAAATTAAGATGATTATTCTGCCTGTTTGGCCAATTGTTTTTTTTTAAACGAGCTGAAAAAAAAAACATAACATAAAAAGCAAAAGGAGTAAACCAGTATAGCCACAGATACATTCCCCAAGCACAGCAGAAGTAAAAAAAACTGATTCTACCAACTAGATTGCCTCCCCATTTCTTCAAACGGAGACTTGAAAAAATTTTAACAATTAAAATGGTTTTATCATCAGTATTAACTTGATTTTTATAGGTAATTAACACTATCGTATAGTATTTGTCTAGCTCATTGTGCATAATCTCCACAAGCAGCTGAATTAATTTGGCTTCAGTGTGCAACTAATCTTGAGCTCATGACAGAATGCATTGCACATTACACTGTGCAGCCATAACAAACAACACGTTGCATATTTCAAGAAAGGAGAAATCTATGCTAATGGTCTCAGAATGATTTATAGTATACATTACTCCACCAAAATCAAAAACACGTCCACAAATATTACTTGAAACACAATGCAGCTGCCACACTGAAAATACAAAAGCTTCTTCAAAATTGCAGTTAAGAGCAGCGCAGTTGTTTGCAATGTAAACACCCCTCCGAACACCACTTTAACCTAAATGCCCTCGGATCATTATACCCTTGGTCATGGACAAAATGTCAAATATTTTGCCTCAAACTGTCTCAGTCATGATTCTGCACCCCAACGAAAAGCAACAATCGTAATGCGTCTTGCCCAATTCCTTATTATCCAACACTGTAACAGATGGCTGATACTAACAGAGATAATCCTGCAACAGAGTCATCAGCATGGATCAGCAGTAATCAGACTACGGACACAATGTCTTTTCAGCTAATGGAAGGTGCAGGCAAGAGGAAGCATATTATACAAAATGCCTTGACCCCATTCAAAGTCAGAGAGCTGTTAGGTAGCCTTTCACTGCTGATGTGTTTTTGCCTGTTTACAGCCACACGGTTCTTTCAATTTCCACCCTGTTGTTTAACCAAGGACTTTTTTTTTACAGACTTAAGCTGCTACCTCAGTAAGAAAAATGATAACTGCAAATGTGCTCATTGTTTTCGACCCCCATGGGCTAATGATTAGCTGAAGCCCTGGTATTATTTGTGGAAGTCAATCTCTTGAAGCATGAGCTCAGCCCTGTAGTCTGTGCATGGTTGCCTGGTGACACTTACTGCTTTCATTTACCTTCACAAATCAACATCAGTGTCCCAGATCCCACAAACACAATTAGAAAGATTTCTGGTACAGAGGACACATAATTGCAACACTGTTTAGGAAGAAGGATTTATAGTTTGGAAAAAAAAAGTGGAAAATAGGAGAAACATGCAGCAGAAAAAAAAATATATCACACAATAAACAGCCAGGTATCCTGGCCCTGCCATTCAGAAATAAAATACAAAAATCAAGATCCTCCGCCTACATTTTTGGAATTTCGACATTTTAAAAAATGAGTCAGGCTTAACCAGCCATTTATTTCTTCTAGGATATCCTCTGAGGATCTAGATTATGTAGCTGCAGTAAGAGTTGAAAAGAGAGAGCTTTTAAGGTCAGTATTATTGGGTGCACCAGAAGTTCAGAGCTGCCACACCAGTACATTTAAATGCCAGCCTCCCCAGAGCTTCAAAAACAGCGTCAGACCTACATTCTCTTTTCTGTCTTTGATCCTTCCATTAAAAGTGCCAGATAAGACAGCAATTGTTGCCAACCTTGACCTCCCTATCACTGGAAGATGTGCTACCGCTGGACTGTGGAATCTGGTAAAGTACCTCCACAGGGAGAAGACGAGACTTTGGACATCATGAGTGACAATAACAATACACAGCAAGCATAAAATTGACAAAAACAACAGAAAAAAAAATACATTTAATCTTTCTCCAAAACCTTTTATCACATTCACAGTCATACACAGACTTGTAAATTTATTCAGAACAATAGGCAACTTCATATTTGTGCAAATCCTCTTTCATAAAAGACATCACTACACTTTTTAAAGTATGCAAATAAGTTTAACTGAATGCTTGTGCATGTTCCACATAGTGTTTTTATCTAGTTTTCACCTGGATCTAGGAATAAGATGAAAAGGCTGAACCCTCTTCCTGCTTTTCTAAAACGTAACTTTTATTTACAAACATCTTCAAAAAATTAACAATTAGCAATTTGATTTTTACTAATGATCATGTGGTGGAAAGGTAGGAGGAATGACTGGGTGTACTGTATATGGCCACACAAGTAGCAAAATCAAACCATTCTGGTAGTATTACTGGTAGTTGAAAAAATAGCATTACTTATAGAGGACAGCAAAGTTCAGTCATTTAAACACCTTTTTCTGCAGGATTTGAATAGCTACAATGCGTACAACACCTAATTTCCATTATTATGATCGTACATCTTCAGTTACAATTCTTTTATACAACTCAAACAGTAAATCTAGAAGCTCCTCTTTTAAGAATCCCTAAAAATCCAACAAAAAAGGGTAATGACTTTAACAGACTGAAAACAGTTACTAAAGTCCAGAACCTACTGTTAAGAGAATCTGTAGTTTAATCCTCTGTTTGTTTTACAGTATTTATATAGTGAACAGTTTTGTTTTAGAATAATAAGTACAATTCTTTAAGAACAGCAAATGGCTCAGTACAGATTGACTGATTCGCTCTGTACCTGCAAGGAGTGCAAAAAGTGGAAGGCATTATACATACTGTATCAGCAACAGAGGATTCAATAAAAATCTGTAAATAAACAGGGGGCTGAGGAAATAAATTATTTGAGTTGAAGGGGGGTGAAGGCTTTTTATGACAAATGTTTCAAAAAATCGTTCTCTTCATACTCTTTTAGCACGCCCAGATCATTTTCTTTTGGCCTGATATACAAGCAGAACCCACATATTCAATATTGACCGCGATTCATCACTACAACCTTGCAAAGACTGTGGACATTTCTGGCCCTTGCCATCGATACATTAGCAGTAAAAGATGTATCCCAAGAGACCGAGTTCGTAAACTTAAAGAAACTTTCTCAATTGTTCTTCAATTTGTTAGTAGAGAATTGTGTTTTGCCATTATGATTATTAAAGGTGAAAAAAATAACGTTACGTATGTCTATGCAGAATTAACAGCAGTGCTCGTTAGGCTCAGCTGTCCTGCATTATCATTCTTCTTGCCCTTTTCCAGCTCCACTCTGGCCCTTTGAAAATGAGTTAGTAAATTTCTTTAGAAGACCAAAGGAAAAAAGCACTAAAAATCTTAGTGTGTTATTAAAATGTCATTTTCTCATTTCATTTGTCTGGATTTAATAAAGGACCAAGGCATGTTGAACAAACTTCAACCACAGTTTCCTCACATCTTTTCCCCATTACTGTTGATGCGATATCTAGAGCTAAAGGAAAACATTTTTTTTTCATTTTTCCTGACAATGATTAAAGGACGTCGCGGCCTCTTTCCTTTTTCTCAGCCAATGTAACAATTACGAGGAGAATCTGAGGCGTGACAAACTGGTCAGTATAAATAAGTACCCAAGCATTTTCTCTTTTCAGTTTGTAAAAATTTCCTATTATTCATCTTCACGTCTGACAGAAAATAGCTACTGAAGAATTTGCCGTTTTCCAGCTGGATCCCAAGTCCATTTCTTATTCATTACAGCAGTCAGAAAATTCAAATCTACGTTAAACTAGATATATTTAGAAAATTCCATTATACAGGAGAGCATGTTTATATGGACGGTGCATTTCCTAGTTAATATGCAGTCTCAAAATGCAAGGAAGAGGCGGAATAGCATGCCAGTGCTTGTTAGAGATAATTATATTTTGTTATTACTGTACATTACACAAATTTAATCTTTTTCCTCTTGTTTACTTCTAAATCATTTGCTCAACTGTTTTTTTCCCCTCAGGCTCCATCACTAAGATTATCTGCTGTTGATAACAAAACATTAGGAAAGAACTATTCAAATTAACATCAATGTTAACACCATATTGCTATATGTAGTAAGTATAAATAATGTATGGGTTTTTTTTTCCTACAAGTGACTAAATCGTCTGTTTCCAGTATTACTAACCCCACAAATCCACTACAGACAACTATATTATTACACATCAAAGATGTTGGTCCAATAAACAAGTCAAAAAATGAAATGGCAAAGTAGAATAAATGCATTAAAAAGAATGACATCTGTAATAACAATGCAAACTAGGAGCAGTCTACATTATAGAGAGATGGATAAATGGTAGTTGCATAGATACAGCAAATGGGATTGTATTCATTTTAAAAATTACTATAAATACTAGATCGACAAGCTTTCAATCTTGAATATGAAGAACATAAGAAAAGTTACACATGAGAAAAGGCCATCTTGCTCATTTGGTAAATAGGCTATTCTCTGAAGTTTAAATAATAACATTACTTATCACGCTCCTTTCAAATCAATTTGCAGGTTGATTGACAACATGGGCTTAAGTGTGGGTTTCACATCTCAGATCTGTTTTTCTATCAGGAGTCTTTGTCAAAATTTTACATGGCATAAATGAAAACCAAAAAATGTCTGCATCTTTCTTTTCTGACACTTGAATTCTTTAAAGAAACACCCATCTCCTATCAAGCAACCTAGAGCGGTAGGCTGATTGGAAGCCTTTTTCACTCGTAATATGCATAATGCTGATGACATGCATGTGAAAAGCAAGACAAAAGGCAAACGGCTATTGCTTTCAACCAGGAACAATGACAGTTTCTAAAGGCTTCCATACGCTCTGCTTAATACTCAGTTGTCCTC
Organism: Lepisosteus oculatus; assembly: GCF_040954835.1. Classification (NCBI taxonomy): domain Eukaryota; kingdom Metazoa; phylum Chordata; class Actinopteri; order Semionotiformes; family Lepisosteidae; genus Lepisosteus; species Lepisosteus oculatus. The sequence continues at coordinate 13,010,063 of NC_090707.1, forward strand.
TGAAATGCTTGAAAATGCATACATGATTTGCCTCAAGAAAACGCAACACTGCAAATTCTTATTGGGAAGAAGCACGTCAAATTTCACAGCACCTCCACTAAGATTTATTTTGCTAAGATGAATAAAGATTAGTTGTAATGCTAAACATTTCCTTTTTCACTGCCATCTACTGTTATATTTCCAAGCAAAATTAAATGTGAAACAAATCATTGTGATGCAATTCTCCTTATATCTGGTTAAAAAGCAAAAGACAAAAGTAAAACTATTTCAAATTGTCTAACAATTTGAAATAGCCTGTTCCAATACCTGCAACTAAAATAAAATAAGCACAGAAAATAACAGTTCTCAGTGGCGACATTTTTGGTTGCTATAATAGTTAAAAAACTCTGGTAACTAGTAACTTACAGTACTTGTACTGTACATCAAATGCACTTAAAGTCATCTAGCCACATCAGGATTGCACAATTTGTGAAACAGCCAAATATGAAAAGATGGTAGCAAGACTTCCTTCCTTGCAAGTCAAAATCAGTCCTATAGTAAAAACTGAGAAACTACACTATTGTGTGATCTTGAGGGAGGTTTTTTGTTTTCTAAGGTTTTTACAAGTAAGCAAAAGGCATCACTAGAATTCTAATCCAGTTCAGTCACCTTTTAAGAGACAGTGTTTACACATTAAACATCAGACTAGTCTGCATCTGTAAAGGTTATCCTTCATTTTACACTGCTTCAAGAATGTATAGAGCTCAAGGCTATCTTAATTTTCCAATAAATGCACATGGCAGCAACTTCCATCTACTAGTACCTCATTAAATGCTGTTTAGCTATCTGGTAAAGAGAAGACACCTTTATGTAGCTGATACAGACATCTTCATCATATTTGGAACTGTGATAGTGCATGATCGGCTATCTATCATACCATTTATGGTACTAGCAGGAATTTGTTTTTCATTTTTGCTGTATTTTCTTCTAACAATTTTAAGAATCTGGTGTCATCACTCTTTAAGTCATCTGTGCTGGCTTCTCTGTTGCTTGAATGGGCCATACAGAGCACCACCCACTTTACTGATCAGACATTGAAATGCAAGCCTGGGTTCTTTTATGTTTGAAAGCTTTCAAATGTGAGGGTTTGCGGTCTGTTGTCTTGAAATCACTCCTGTAGGAATTTATAGGTCTCAATGTTGGCACACAAAGCTGTAAAATTCATTTAATGCCTCCCACTTCTTTTTTCGAGGATTTCAAAAACAAGTCCCTGGGGCACAGATTCCCTGCTGTATGATCACCAAGAGGAACATGTGTTTTATGTGTAACAGGGCAAGGTCTGCCATACAGAGGTTCTTAGGTCAAGGATGGGACAGGTTTAACATGTGGCTAACTTAGAGTCAAATTAGTATATAGCCAGTCTCCCTACGTTACAAGTCACTCGATACCAAAAGGCAAGTGCTATACAACAGGTAGAAAATCCCTATTTTAACGAAAATGTTGCCTTACAGATGAACAATACAATTCATTATAAGGGATATACGTTGCAGGAGGACTGTAGAATACCTCTGACCTACTTTTTCGTTCTTCCTTTTTTTAACATTGTCAAATGCTGAAGTAGCTGAATTGAGCCTGGATCAAGGTAAACACAACCATGATGACCTTCTCATCCAACACAGTAAACCAATAAAAAACTCAAAAGAGTAGCCTTGACAATGGATCATAAATAGTTCATATGTCAATTTCAGAGATTATAATTTTATTCCAGATAGAAATAAAAATAATAATAAACTATTATATATAGCGCCTTTAAGGGTGGCTTCTCAAAGCGCTTTACAGAATGACAACAAAAATAAATAAAAAGAATACACAGGATAAAACACAATTACAATATACAGAGGAGACCGTGGATAGTGGTACTAAGTAAAGTAGGAGCAGAGGGGCAAAGAATGGAACCAGTTAAGTAAAGGGTCTTCTAAAGAAGAAGGTTTTGAGTCTGGATTTGAAGGGGTTTGGAGAAGGTGACTCTCTGATATCCTTGTGGAGAGTTCCAGAGCTTGGGGGCATAACAGGAGAAGGCCCTGTCACTCATACAATGTAGATGGGCTTTGGGGGACAGTTAGGAGACCAGAATTAGTAGAGCAAAGGTTGCGAGATGGGGAGTAGGGCGATAATAGTTCAGACAGGTACTGAGGTGCCAAGCCATGCAGAGCCACACAGAATTTGACAGGAAGCCAGTGCAAGGACTCCAGGAAAGGAGTAATGTGATCATTCGCAATAGACCTGGTTAGGATTCTGGCACAAGAATTTTGGACATACTGCAGCTTGTTCAAAGTGGATACCCCACCCCAGCGAGTAGAGCATTACAGTAGTCAATTTGGGAAAACACAAATGTGTTGATTAGCATTTCAGCCACAATAAGTGATAACATAGGGCGTAGTCTAGCGATATTTCTGAGGTGAAAAAAAGATGTTTTGACAATATGCTGACATGTGGGCCGAAAGTTAAACCTGAATCAAATATCACCCCAAGGTTTTTCAATTTAGACTGGAGCTCAAGTACAGAACCATTTACAGATACCTGTACCATTTACCTATCTGTTCTGATAGGTTCCAATAAGCATGACTTCATCTTGTTACAGTTAAGATTAAGGAAATTTTGAGTCATTCAAGTTTTTATATCAGAGATGCAATTAGATAGAATAGAGACAGCCACATCAGTGTAAGGTTTGGTATGGATGTATATTTGAGTATCATCAGCATAGAAATAATAGCTGAGGCCATGTGATCTTAAAAGTTGACCAAGTGGAAACATGTAAATGCTGAAGAGCAAGGGGCCCAGTATTGAGCCCTGAGGAACACCAGATTTAACACGACATATATCAGACCTATACCCATTAAGAGAGACAAAGTGACAGCGATCAGTGAGGTAAGACTTGAACCATTTGAGAGCAGTTTCAGAAACTCCAAACACAGTCCCAAGACGAGAAAGTAAGATGCCATGGTCAACAATGTCAAAAGCAGCACTGAGATCAAGAAGTAGGAGTATAGAAAGAGAACCAGAAGCTATCGGAGATCGTTAGTGACTTTGACCAGGGCAGGTTCTGTGCTGTGAAGTTGACGGAAGCCAGATTGGAGGGGATTGAAAAGGTTATTTGCCATGAGGTGGTTATGGAACTGAAACGTGACAGCACATTCTAGAATTTTCACAAGAAAAAATAAAAACATTTCAAGAGATGAAGTACAATGTAACTTACATCAGTTAAAACCTTTGCAAAAAAGGTTTTATACATAAATTACTGATAACTACTAATTCAGAATATACATAAAACCAGTGACTACAATTGAGATATTACAGTAACATTTCCTATGTTCTTAATTGTTGACCAATAAAATATATATTTTAGAAATGAAAGAACCTAAAATATATTGCAATCAGATCACACATTGCAAATAATAAATAAGGGCTTGAGCCACCGTGATGCAATGACTTGCATTTTAAAATAAAAAGTGGCTTCATATGGGTTTTTGCACTTACAGTAGTTCTCTATACTGTGGTCAACACAGGTATATCATTATAAAACACACTAATTAAAAGAAAAGGCCTTTTATCTTCATTTTATTGAGCACTGAGTTAAAATATACAGTCTAACTAAACCTTACCACATATCAGGGCATAAAAACAAAGAAAAGGGTGTTTGAAATATTGATTAAACCTGATTAATTTTTGGGGAAAAAAGGCTTTGCAAGCATAATGTCTCAACTTATGTCATATAATAAAACTAATTTAATTTTCAAAATACAGTAACTTGAAACCTTGAGGTGCCTATATTATGTATATTTTTAAAGAAAATAAAATCCTTATTTGATATTTCATGATATTTCTAAATCTGTAATTCATTTAAAGAGACAAATAGACCATGCCTGACAGAAAATATATTTGGATATAGGCCCTACCATGTTAATATCTTTTCAAATGCAATCATTTTTTTCAAAATATTCTCATGCATTTATTTTTGTCATTTTGGACAATGACTTAAAATAATTTCACAGCATTCCTAATTACCTAATGTGAGCTATTTCTCTCATTTGTTTAATGTAATTCTTACATACAGGTACAGTATGTGGCTACATGTTTATGAGGCTACGTTGAACTGAAAACTGAACATTGTACTGTACCTGTATAGCAGCCGATTTTGAAAAGTCAAAGCAAAGGCGAAGCACCAATAAACACCATGTGAAGTTCACCTATCTTCACAAACGTGACCTTTAAACCTTGCGTTTGCTCAAGGATGACAAATTAAAATATTTAGTTCTTTTTAAGGAATCTGAAATGTGATCATTTCCGTGTAGAGCAAAGCCATTTTATCAGTTGTCATGAAACAGCGAGTTAACTCAGTGTCGCATGACACTACACGGTGTCTCAGGTTTAACTGGCTACTGCTTCCAGTGGTTAAACAAAACCTACGAGTACATTTTTATGCATTGTTCACTGAGTCACACAAGTAACAGTTGTACAGCATATTCCCCCCTTAAGTACCAAACACAGACTAATAAAATATGACAAAACCATATCGAACATTAACTGCACAGCAAATAGCCAGTACAGAAATTGTTATGAAAGCAACGCTCCTATAACTCAAATTCTGGCCTAAACAGATTAATTTGGAAGAAATACCAAAAGAATTTAAAAATGGTGTTAACTGAAATTAACTGCCTGACCTGTATCAGTACAGACAATGCAGTCAAAACTACACTAAGACAGTTTGGCAACAAGTCAATATGGAGAAGTACTCAATCATGTTTCCGGTTAGTACAGTAACAGTTGAAACTGTTTGTATGGATTAGATATGGAAACATGAATGATCTGCAGAAACGACAAACACCCCTCACGGAAGAAAAACAACCAACTGAAAGCTGAAAGACAGGTTACGATCAAGGATTTAACCGCAAAAGGTACAGCTAGCTTCAATATACAGAAATTAAAACAAACTCCAACGATGTTGAGAAAGTTTAATGTATAAATGCTTCAAATATACAAGTGACAATATATTCTGAAAGACAGTACAAGACCAATGCATAAGTCATTTTTAAATATGTTACAGTTCATCTAGAGTTAGGCACTATGCAATCTGTGGGTTAAGCATGGATTTAGTCATGCAATAGAGTATATGTAAAACAGGTTAAAAGGGTAGGATAAAAAGGTTGGCTGCTAATAATAAAAAATGAGAATTGTCAACCAGGACAGTACAGACATAAAACAGGAGTTTTATGAGTTACTTAAATTATGATTTAAATCATTCATTAAATGGGCAGTGATACCAAACTAAGGTAGCTAATATTTCAACATCTGTCTTCTTCATTGTACATATGTTGCTATACACATGTTACTCCTCATAGCCCACACAGAGTTATATTCCTTTTAGGAACAGAATGCTGTCTCACTCTATGAATTGACAGGCAATGTGTTTTATCCAGATGTAAATGACAGTACATGCCAATGGATGAGACAGTCATAAACTCACTAGTTAAAAGATGCAACACGCCAAAAAACATACTGCCAAATATCTCTAACAGAATACAGTACCTAGTGAAGAGATTATTAGTAAAAGCAAAAGACTGGTTTTCTGTCAAGAAAACGTACCTTAAAAGAAAACATTAAGAATATAAAACTAAGCTACGAATGCCCTTCACTAAAATTGATAGAAATCAAACTAAAATCTAACTAAGACAAACACAGGGATGTTTAAGGCACTGTGGTCTGAATTGATACACTTGATTGTAAATTGTAAGGTTATGGAGATACCTCACTTTTAGGTCTTGCCAATGCTACAAAATGTTTGTTTAAATAACTTTTATAGGTCATATGGATAAATAATTAGGAGAAAACCTGGAAACATTATGTACTGCTACAATCATAACAGTTGTAACCCTACATGTCAATTTTATTCCCTAATGTACTAAATGTACTACTGCATATATTGGCTGAGTTGCTTTGACTTTATTCTAAGCTTATCAGCTTTTCATCCAACAAAGTGGTAGTTAAATTATCTAGTAAATCTCCTTATTTAAGATACAATTTTAAAGTCTATCACATCTATAAATAAAAGTGTATGTGCCAGAAATACACAATCATAGACCTATTGGCCTTAAATCATTTAGTAATAAAATCATAGACTCTTCCTTCCAAGGTGACACCAGAGCACATGGTCAGTTTACTTTATGAAACCCTAATATTACATTTACAGTACACTCACAGAGTTCATATTATGTTTTCGAGAAAACTACATTCTTAAAGACTGTAAATTATATCACACCCTAACAATACTTTATGGAAAAGTATTTTACAGGTTATGTTGGTCTTGTTTTTTTTTTGTTTAGAAAAAATATAGCTGTTTGAGACTGACAAAAAATATAAATTCAATGTAGAAATATGGGCATTAAAATGAAAAAGGGTGACCTATTATGCTTCAGCAAACCTCAATAGCCTTAAACTAAAATGGATTTAATCAGTATGAGAAATTTGTATTTATAACGAAGTAATGCACTTTAGACTCTATACTCTATAGAGAGATCCTTGTATCTACAATAATTTGGAATTTGGCTTTTATTATATGAAACTGAGAAGAATAAACATCACAATTATCATTTCTGTTAAAACGCAACCCAGTGTAAACTCATTCTAAAGTTCATTACATTTAGCCTTTTATAAAAGGAAAAGGGTGAAGTGACAAATATAGCTCTCTTACGTTTCCATGCTAACCAATTAGAGTGGAATTTATAACACACATTAATCAGCAAATGTTTTAAGCTTCATTGCCTCGTACTAATTTGTATAAAATTACTGTACCTTAAGAAGGAATAGATCAAGCAGCTAAACTTCATATCCTGCACATTTCTGCAACTGAACTTCCACACAATTCTCCTTTTTAAAGCAGGCCTTGGGATTACTTAAATATATGCTTTGAAAACATTTTACATTTCAGTTTTAAATTTGGGAATTTAATTCAGATATGTTTTAAATACTTGCATTCTGCAATCCTATACTATAGCACACATAATCACTGATTATGAAGAAAACTCCTCTAGCTCAAATCCCAAATGCACTACACCAGGTCTGTTTTTGAAATGAACAAAACTTCTTCCACTGTTTCAATATGTGAAATAATGTGTGCCCTCGTGATCTCTGTGGCCAAAAGCCACACAATGAAACAATTTGTACTCTACTTTTCGGAAAAGACATCCATGTTCTCACATTTGGCCTAATTTCTACTTGAACGAGAGACGCTTAAATCCAGATTCCAGGTTCGCCCCCAGCTAGCCCCAGGCTACACATAAATGACAATTTAAAACCCATGAACATGGTTTCAACTTCAAGATACAGCACCTTCCACAGGCAAACAGACTGTTCAACAAGAAAATGGCAAGGGGTTCAGCATGATTCACAAACTAATATTTTTAAGCCCCTAAAACTTTGTAGCAGCTGACAAAGGATTCTACATTTAGAAGACTTCCCTACGCTTAAAAGCTGTATTGACAAGGAGACTTGACACATTTTTCATTACAAAAACAGTAACCAGAGGCTTGCAGATTATATAACACATTTCTGCATCTGAAATATGCTTTTTAAATCAGTTAGCAGATCCAAAACACCTTAAATTTTGACTAGGGAAAAAGCCTCCTGGGGATTTGTACTGTGACATAGCACATATTTTGGATCAAAAGAAACAGAAATGAGCTGTTTAGAAAGCACAGAACATGCTGGGTTCCACACATACATTTTCTAACATGTTGTTAAGGTGGAAGACTAAAATAAAATTCAAAATCATAAATCGTAAATTAACAATTATCTTAGAGCACCTGGGTGCTGTAATGTGTGTGTGCGCACATTACTTTGCCGTTATCCTTAACAAAAATAGGAAACTGCAATCATACATATTAAGTCTTTTTTTCATTCCCAGTATTTGTGCAAGAGTTAACAGGCCCGTTGTGGTTTGGATTGTGAAACTGCTGCAACTGTAGAACCAGCTTGATTTTTGTGTTCATTTTCAGCACTTCCTTCAATTAAAGGACCAATAAAATGTGCGCACTAACCTGAAATGTCAGCACAAACCTGAAAGAAATAGCTGAAAGACTGATGAGCAGTTATAACAGAACTATTCTGTTTCTCTACGGACAGATATAGCAACATTGGGGACAGTTTGATTCCTCTTCTGATGCTAAAACTGATGCTGACTTGGCAGCTGATACTCGTGCTCTCTAAGAATCCTAAACTAATACAAGAGCTGTACACATCTACCAAGAGATAATATTGCATTTCAAAGTCCAGACGGCTGACCTGTGGAAGAACCTCTTGAGGGTATTCGTTCTGCTCTGAAATATATCCCAGTCTGATTGCTATATACAATCTCACACTGAGAAAAGGTACCCCAGCTAGTGCCTTCAGGTTTTGCACACCTGCCAAAGACAGATGTTCTCAGTAAATCAAATTTAACCTCACAAAAAATCTTTGTGTGTCTGTTGAAGACTATAACCAGACAGCTGCACCTGACAATGGTAACCAGCAATACCACAGCTTGACGATTACAGATTTTTCTGTTGGTGGAGAAGAAAATAAGAAAAGATAGCCTCCTTTCTTCTGATTTAAATTTTCAAAACATTTTCTGTCTTGCACTCTGCTGGAAAGCTACTGTAAATTCCATTCCACATGGATGGACATTTTCCTACATTATATTCCTAGGAATTTAGTTGCATTTAACTTACATTTTCATTCAAAACAAAGCACGACAAAGCCTGAAAGTTCAAATATACGGGTAAGTATAGACCATCTGACATGATTATACTACTTTGTTTAATTCATTTTTATTCAGGATCTCTACAGAACAAAGTTCACAACAGAATCAAGTGGCAATGATTAAAGTAGCCATTTTCCAACTTTTGGAACTGGTCTTGGACGACTTACTAAATAATTGGGTTCTAAAAATTTAGCAATTTTGTTCTGGTAGAGCACAAAATGTCAGTATGCTCACTGTTGGATCCCGATTTACTACATTGCCCTTCTCTTGCCTAAATCGCTCTGTAACAAAGACGAAAGGACATTTTAACATTATTTGAAACCTTAAAAATCATGATTTATTCATGTTTATCTTTTCAGCTTTAAAACAACACTTCTAACTTGCTTTTTTCAAAGCTCAATATATGTTAGGTCTATTCGATACTCAATTTCCAGACAAATTATAATTTGGTACACCCTCGTGGCTTATTTCCCTGGAAACGCCAATCTTAGTCGCAGGACTGTTTTTTATTTAAGATCACAAGAGTTATAATTATTTTAAAGAAAATAATACTTAGCAGTTTCTGGTACTATCTGCCAGTATAGCACTTCCTGATTTCCTCTACAAACAGAATAACAATAATTAGTTGCTCAGAAAGTTTTTTTTCGGTTATCACACCACAGAAACAGGAAGAGAGATTTCAGATAAAATAACCTCATTTAAACCATTACAAGGAGGTGAGGGTGTCTTGAAAATAATTACATCCTAAACAAGAGTTAGGTAAACTATGACATTTTCCTCTATATTTCTCGCCTTCTCGCAGTTGACAGCTCTACCGCCATGTACATTGCTGTGCAGGTCCTTCACCCCATCAGGTGTTACTGTAGATGTATGTTGTGAGCATCAACAGTTTACTCAAAGCCTCCTGAAATGTTTTCTATTATAACCACCATGTTATAAATACATTTTAATTTAAGAAAAAAAAACATCCCTGTCATTTACCGATCTTTAATTCAAATCATCAAAAACCTTATCACAACAATGCAATGCAAACTATACATGATCAGCTAATAGGAAGTGTTGCAGAAGCTAATTCATCACATTCACCAATCAAATTTAATTGACTTATCATTGGGTTCCTCCTCATTATCATCACATGATCCTCTCTACACAAATTCGTTAAGATAAAAGGCTATCTTTTGCTCTGCAAAACATTGATATACAAGGATTGACAGTTTTCTTAAAATGTGGAAAAGTTTCAATAAAGGAATGCCACAGAATTGGGTATCAGCATAAGGAAAACAGATTAGAAAAGGCAGAAAAACTCAAAAGGTTTTAGGCTTTTCAAAGGGGACACAGAGTAATCAAATTTTTTACCATACCACCCCATCATTGATGTTTTTCCTTTACTATACATTATCCTTCTAGCTAGCATGTACATTTCACAATTATTGTTTTTATACTCACATAAACTTATCAAAGAATAAAGGAGATCTACAAAAATATATTTTCAGGCATTTTAACAAATCTCTTACATCATATTCCAAAGAAACCATTATGAAAGGGTCACATAACCTCACCAGTCTTGTAAAAGGAATCTGTTGAAGGGACAGGTATCGTAGGGTACCCATATTTGCCATCGGCAGGTGAATTAGAATAGTTTTACACTATGAGCTCTTCAAAAAAAAAAAGTGCAATTTCACTTTTCTAAATATCTGCTATATAGGTGAAGTTCACAAACTGTTTGAACCTTGAATCTCTTTGCAGATACTATATTATGCTTAGAGTCTCTGGCTACAATCTGTTATCATGCTGTTGCTTTAAATATATTTGACTAAGCCCAATGAGTGTCAATTTTATACATTACAATACTGGAGTATTCGTGAAAAAGGAGAAAATGGTTGTGATTTACACACTGGATATGTAAACCTAAAAAATAAGTGCATTGTCCAACTGGACAATTCATAAAAATATGCAAAGAGATGAAGGCAACTGATTTCTCCTTTGTCTCTTTCCTGTGATGTACAGAATGTACATGTGCAAATATGTAAGCTAAAGCTCTGTTATCACATATTGGCTCCTAAAAACTGTTCCTCAGATCCCAACCAGCTAATGTGCAGAAAAAAACAGACGGCTGATAAAAGCAAGGGGGTCTAAATTCAACAAACTAAAGGCAGCATTTTTAAGATTCTGTAAATCCTAAGAACAGAAGAACTGATCGCTGAACTTCAGGTCATTTGGAAATTAAATAGTTAAACTCATCCTTGCTATTACAATAAAAAAAAATACATCTAATTGGATACTCTTTGTGAATCAATATTCTACAAGAAGCATATAGACTGTAAAATAATCTGAACGTCACTATTGGTAGGGATTCAGCGCTCATTACCATGTTCAAACAGTCTGGGAGACAATATTTACCATACTAGAAAATTTAATAGTATTAATCTAAGACTAGCAAACGAAAACCAATATTTGTCAATTTTCCTTCTACTCTTGAAAGTCCTTAAATGTTGATATGGCTATAAAAACAAACTACTGTTCTGCAACAACTAAATTTAATTTTAGTTCGTCCCTGAACATATACTTTCAAATAAAAAAGCCTGGTTTTATCGTTACAATAATGAAAGAAAGGCTTCAATTTCAGGTGTGGTAAGAGTATATAAAAGAAATACTCATAAAGACTGCTACGAAAAGGCAGTAGTAGTCAATTGAAGGGTAATAATCCAAAAAGCAAGTATTGTCTTGAAAAAGGCATGTAACCAAACACGTTTAAAATTTTGTTCAAAGTACAGTACCTGGCAGAGTTTCAATACCAATGCAAGATTTCATAACATTTCAGAGCATATCACAAAACTGCAGCTTTTCCTTTTTCTCTGTGAGAAGATTTTTTTTCCTTTTCATTTTCGTAAGTTATCAACGTTCCATTGTACGTCTAGAGAACTGCGTCTTTCTTCTTCCACTGAAAACCCAGCCCCACATCATCATAAAAACAGCCTCAGAGAAGTGGAATTAGAGTAAAAGCCAACTCACAGCCTTTTTAACAAAACTGAAGGCAAACAATGCAGCAGACTGAAGAGCAGTTAAATCAGGAAGTAGCCATTATCCTTTTACTGCACCAAGGGTCAACGCTGTAAACAACAAACCATATTTTTTTTCAACTCCTGAAAAGTGTTGTTTTCCATCTTTGCTGACCTGTGCTGTTGCTGAAAAGTCTGTTATCAAGTAAGAGCAATCAGAAGAGCACATAGTCCACTGGTGTTGCTGCAACTGTAAGACATTTTGTGGAGACTGCCAAAGAAAATAAAACAATTGATATTCTGTTGCCTGTTTTTAGTCACACAAAGCATAGCTGCCTTTACTCAGAGGCTGGCAATTCTTGAAATGACGTAGTACCTGCTGGAGTCAAAGCATTACTTCCTGCAATACCTACACCTTCTAGAAACTACAATAAAACAAACTGCCTTTGCATTCAGTTTAATGGAAGACCAGGATCTGAAAATATCAATGACAAAGCTAAAAATCCGAAAAATAAATCAGCATTTTAAAAGCATTTGTCAGTTTTGCAATCACCTGAAACCACATAAACCTACAAAGATACTGATCATGTTTCATTGACTGCTTGCAAAAACAGCATTCTTTTTGACCACCATGTTAATCCTTTGTTCATTACTATTTTTAACAGATAAAGGCCTTTAGTTAATCAATCTAACATCAAGTACATGAGCAGTTAGGAAATATCTGTTGCCAAACTGCAATAGACAAACTACCATCCTACAGTGTGTACTTAGCCTTCAACGTGCTGACAATCTTAATAAAGAAATGCTGATCACTTAATTATAGAAGAATAATAGTGGTTGTAATAATTTTACATGAAAAGTAACAGGAACAGAACATTTCATCTCCCCCCCCACATTTCAAAAGAAAGCAACATGCTTTCCCTACAAACAAGGTTACCCAAAACTGCCAAAGTTCAATCAATCTTTATTTACAAAAATAAAAAAAACGATCATCAATCAAGCTTCTGCATTGCTGAAGCAGGGCAGGCAGGACAGGAAACAGCAATGTTGTACCTTAAACAGTTCTATGTAGAAGCTATTGACAGATGTTTCCATCTTCACGCCTTTTTTATGTCTAAGCTACTCCACACAGTACACCACATAACTTAATTACAAACACACAATCCTAAAAAAAGATGATCACATGATCTTCCATTAAATTTAAAGACGGCTGCTAAACCCATCTAAATCTTAGACCCGACTTATTTTTTAACAACATGCAGTGGCCTGAATTCATGGCAGTATGACATTATTTGGATTTTTAAGCCAGACAGTCAGAAGTGGGGGGTTTCAGAAATGGTGTGAAACAACGCACCTTCAAAACTGAGCTGGAGGCTTGCTAATGGAAAAAAGCACCTCTATAGGGCTCCTGTTACAGCACCTTACAAATGCCCTTTGAAAGCTGTGTGCAGCAGGGCCTGAAATAGAGTAAGACAGATGCCTGATATCACAGGATAATCTCACCTCCAATACAGTGAAAAAAATGAACTCTGTGTTAACTTCAGTGATAAAAGGATGGTGCCAATGGTTACCCCTGCACATCCACCTCCTTTATGTTCAGATAATATTTAAACAAGACTCTATGTACTGAAATCCAGGGATTTTAATTCATTTTAAATATACTAATAGGCCAGAGAAGTCATGCACATCATTCTGTCTATAGGCTGAAGACATTCTAGGGTCGCAGCATGGTCTAACCAAATCATCTCCAAAGGCCGGTATCACTTTCTCATCAAGTACAGAAAAAGTGATTTTCAAAGCACACATGCAGCTAGTCATTCAATCCCAATCCCCTCCATTTCCCTCATATTCCGTTTTCTTGTTGAACAAACAATGCAAATAATTTTACAAAAGAACCTTTCAGAACCTAACCCCGGTACGGGGAAATTTGGGATATTGCAGAAAGGCTTATTGGCAGTTCTAGACATGGTTCTGCCTACTCTGCCACACTGAAAGTGCTGTGTTATTGTTACTGAAGAGGCTGAGCGCAGAGTTCCTCTTTCTTTCCCATGGTAGTGAGGCTTTTAATGTCATTTGCAGCTGGCATGGCACATTTGAGCACAACAAAATGGTTGATTATTACCTCCTTGTGTATAGCAAATCAGAACTAAAGGGATTAAAATGCAAAAGACTGACTTTTTCAAGCCCATTACAAGCCTACCTTTATTAGCCTTCCACCTCGCTTTATAACCTTCCCCATGGAAAGGATATAGAGGAGTGCAGAGTAACAATTATGTGTCTTATATTTTACTCTTAAAAAATATTATACTGGATTTATTGTACTGTATGTAATTTAAAAAATATTATATGTAGGCTACAGTTCATAGGACTATTATATAATGTTTGTAATATACTGTAACCATTATTTGGTGTTACAGATATGATCCAAAATGGAAAAACAAGTTATTGTTTGTAAACTGTATGCAAACCTTTGCCCAAGACAACATATCAAAAGAATAAATATGTATTAAATAAAATGTCGATCAGACACCCAACAAAAAAGGTAATTACAAATTTGCTTATAATCCCAAACAGAAATATAAAAAATGTACTATATTATTCTTACAGGGAAATATGCTGAAAAAAATAGAGTAAATGTGATTTTCCGTGATTTCTTTTCCTTGACTATTGCTATGGAAAATATTTTTCCCCCAGAAAGTTCCCCCAATTAGTCCAGCTTTGAGATGTTTTAATGTATTAAGTAACACAGAAAGCATTAATAAACTAACATATTTGTTTTGAAGGACTTAATGTTAAAGCATGAATGACCTCTTGTTGCTTCCAAAGTTCATGGAGGAAACTAATGATTAAAGCATACCACGTATGAGTTTTATGGATGAGGTGAGGCTGTTCCATTCCTACTAAAGTCTGGTGTGAATCACTAGGCTGAATGCACAAAGATTGTACAATACAAAGGGCTTGGGGTTGTGTAGCTAGCTTGCAGCTTAATCACACTGTAAAACCTTGTTACTACACCATAACAGGAATTACAGTACATTTCTTTGTTTTATTTTAAAGGCTTGGCCTATCTGATGCAATTACAGTAATTTTAAATTCGAGTCACAATGAATGTGTGCCATGAAAGTGTTGCACTGTGCGACTAAATAAGTTCAGGACTTCTTTGAGATTTGTCTAAATCAGTCTAGTTTCAGAAAAAAACACAGAGGTTTTCACACGGTAAATATGTATACAGCTTGCACTGCAGTTTGAAGGCCTGAATTCAATCAAATGTTTAGAGTAAATGAATTAGCAATAAAAAAAGAGTACCTAAAATAGACTTGTTGAACAGTATGTAAAGCAAGCCACAACAGGTCATTAGCAGATCAAGATTGAGAAAATTAGTATTTTAGGAACGATTGACAAATAATTCGCTTTTATTTTCTGATATTGTGTTGTACTATTTAATGTCATATAATTGACCTTATTGTAGACAACCTGCAAACACTTAAAAGATAGATTAATAATACGGCAAATGTCAAACTTCACAATTACACAAAATCATCAGGACATTACATCAGTACTTTCAGAAAACTACCGAGATAAATATTGTAACACGAAAGGAACCGGAGTCCTTTGTTTTAACATGAATGTTATTTTGACTGTACACTATCCAGCATTCTGCTTGTTTCTGCATTCCTGATTTCTCAGTAGTGAGTCCCCATGTCACAAAACAACTACCTCATGGGCTACAGTTTCAGTTGGACGACATGTTAACCATCATTACCAGCCCTCTTAGCTTTCTCACATGTCCTTTTCATTTTTCAAAAGCACAAAGCCTTCTCCAATTTCAATGACAAAAGCACAAATAAAAAAAAAACATTCCTTATTATCAGAAGTTGTAATTTTGTTCCCTTAAACAGTCTCAGATAATATTAAAAATAAATCCACTCAACTGCGATTAAAAATGTTCCAATTTTTTCCAAAACAAAGCCAAATTGGTAAGAGCAATTTAATTGACATTTTAAAAATAAAACTGCACCCAAACCGAATGACAGTTCTTTACATTTTGTATAGCCACAATCAAGAGAAAATAAGGATGTACTTTTCTAAAACAATCATCTTTTAGAAAATACATCATCGTTTTTTGTATTAAAACCAAACATTTCTTGTGAATTTACAAGCTGGGTGAATACAATATTCATTTTGCTGCAGGAGAACAGACATTGCATAACAATGAGATTTGCTAATGAAATCAACCATCAACCTGCAATACATACATATTAAACCAAGACCTCAGTGTCATTTTCTTTTTGCATCGTTTGTTCTTTCTCTCATTTTTTCCCTGACCTTTCAATATTTTGTCTTACCTTGAATTTTATTGCTTCAAGCTAAGAATCATTATTGCACATTATAGTTTCATTCTCTGCATGTACATATAGCTTCTTCGCTGAAAAATTTGTACATCATTAATGTTGTTTGGAATGTGTTTGCACACAACACAATTGCCACACTATCATTATTATTTTGAAGGGTGGAAAAAAAGCACCTCTTAAACTGAACAAAAGCACGGTATTAAGAATTTGTTTTATCTTTTTCTTGTCAGCGCAAACATTTTCTTTATTTCCCTTATTAAAATCATCATCATGAAGTCCAATTAGGTATTTCAATTGTGAAGGATGTAGGGTATCAGAAAGAACAGTGATAAACTCCTTAATGAATCTGCTTTAAAAATGAAATTATCCAGTAATGATGTACGCACTGCCTGAGTTCACTTCTAATCCTAAACCTTCAGGCCCAGAATCAGTAGACAAGAATACATGTTATTTAGCCTAAGATACAGAGCTCTTTGATGCTTGTCAATAAAGACTCAGAGAATTTGTAACGTCTTTGACTAAATGCATTAAAATATGACACTATAAGTCAGTCTTTCAGGTTGACTGCCTTTGACTAATAAGCATTTCATTTATTGCAGGATTTTCCCAACAAACATAATTTTGATTTTCGATGCCACAGAAACCAGGCAAGTCAATTAATTAAACATTCATCTCACTTTCAAAATGACTAGTCAATGAGACTTTGAGGCAATGGGAATTACAGAAATTTCAAATATTAGGATGAAAAATTAAGAATCGAGCCCATCTATTGAGACTGTTTGAATACAGGTAAAAAATAGAACGGATATTTTCAATGCCAGAAAGAAGAGTCAGCTTATTTGAATGCTTTGTTCTGCACATTCATTCCCTGTGTAGCCATACGTAGAAGAATTGGAAGACCGCAAAACTGACACCTCCTCACCATTTTTCTTGTTTTTATAATCGGCATGAAAAAGAACAGCAGACTACTGATAGCGCAATATTAACGATAACATTTTACCTTATTATGTAGGGGGTTACCTTTATACTTCACAATAAACAGGAGCATCCTGTTCCTCAAGAACATATCTTAATATTCAGTGCTTGTTGTTATTCTGCCTTTCAGTAGCTACTGTATAACAATACAAAGCACAAACATACAGGTACAGGTATACACTATATACACTCCAACACAGTACCTTTCAGGCATTTAAAAACACCTTTCCACCATTACAAACACATTCCTGACATACACTGCATGTTATCCTCCAGATTTCTAAATCAGATTTCATTTTTTTCCTCACGCACTATCAGTTCAGGCATTTGCAACTGCCT